>NC_054479.1:135926795-136226795 GCF_017639515.1 Carcharodon carcharias
TGTGTGTGGGAGTGTGTGTGTGTGTGTGTGTGTGTGGGAGTGGGGGAGTGTGGGAGTGGGGGAGTGTGTGTGTGTGTGTGTGTGTGTGTGGGAGTGTGTGTGTGTGTGTGTGTGGGAGTGGGGGAGTGTGGGAGTGGGGGAGTGTGTGTGTGTGTGTGTGTGGGAGTGGGGGAGTGTGTGTGTGTGTGTGTGTGTGTGTGTGTGTGGGAGTGGGGGAGTGGGGGAGTGGGGGAGTGTGGGGTTTGTCCAGGTGAATTGGCTCACAGGGAGGGGTCAGTGGTGTCAATCGCTGACTCCTGAGGAGACAACTCAGGATGGGCATGGCAGGAGGGAATGATCAAGGTTACAGGGGGCAGAGGGAGCTGGCAGGCTGGGAAGGTGTGACGGGGTCAAGTGAATGGGTGGCAAGGGTTGTTTGTGTAGACTCAGAGGCTGACACAGGCTGGCAGGGTGGGCAGGAGGAGTTTGGGCAGGTCAGTGCGGATAGGGATGGGGGTTTCGGGTAAGGTGGGAATGTAAACACTCACCTGGACATGGACATTTTCAAAGGAAAAGCGTTCACATTGGAGAGTGACAGTGGGGAGGTTGAAGATCATTTTGGGAGAGGTTGGCTGTCTGTAGGGTGGTGGTGGTGGAGATAATTGGAAAGGGCATGGGTGACTTGGGGAGAGGAAATTATGCCAGAGCGGATAAAGAAGCTGACACCTACCCTGCTAGTCAAACTGAAAGTAAACAGAGCCTCGCATTGGATGTGCCGAGTTGCTGGTCACCTCAACGGGACAATGGAAAGGGAAACCCAGCAGATAGTATTGACTATGCCAGGGACCTGAGATAGGAGTTTGATGGCTCAGCATGAGCAGGAGGGTGCTTGCACATGGCTCACATGACTTAGATTAGATTAGAACTAGGCTGTTTAGGAATGAAACCAGGAACCACTTTATCTCACAAAGCATAGCGGAAATCCACAACTCTCCCCACCACCCCTAGGCTGGGTCAGTTGAAATTTCCTATTTAGATTTTTGTTGGCTAAGTATAACAAGGAATGTGGAACAAAGGTAGCTATGTACAGTTAAGGTACAGATTTTTTTTTTACTCATTCATGAGATGTGACAAGGCCAATCTTTATTGCCACTCCTAATCGGCCTTGAGAAGGTGGTGGTGAGCCGTCTTCTAGAACCACTGCAGGACAAGTGGTGATGATGCACTCCCAGAGTGCAGATAGGGAGGGAGGACCAGGATTTTGACTTAGCGACTGTGGAGGAACAGCAATATGGTTCCGGGTTAGGATGGTGAGCTGGAGGGGAACTTGTAGGTGGGGCTGGTGTTCCCATGCTCCTGCTGCCCTTGTTTTTCTAGGTTTTAGAGGTCGCAGGTTTGGGAGGTACAGTCAAGGAAGCCTTGGTGACTTGCTACAGTACACCTTACAAATGTGCACACTGTAGCCATTGCACGTTGATGGTGGAGGGAATGAATATTTAAGGTGCTTGATGATGAGTCAATTAAGCGAGCTGCTTTGTCCTGGACAGTGTCGAGCTTCTTGAATGTTGTTGGAGCTGCACTCATCCAGGCAAGGGGAGAGTATTGCATCAAAATCCTGACTTGAGCCTTGCAGATGGTGGACAGGTTTTGGGGGTCAAAAGGTGAGTGACACACTGCAGAATACACAGCATCTGATCTACTCTTGTGGGTCATTATTAGCTATGATCTAATTAAATTGAATAACTTGCATGAGGGGTTGCATGAGCTACTCCTGGTTCTTCTGTTCACAAAAAAGACTTGGATTCAATGCTATTCAATACTCAATTAGACGGCCTCAGTGTTTTTACCACCCTGAGTTAGGAAGAGCAATCTCAACCAGATCTCTAGCTCTTATGTGCTCTCCAGTAAACATGGACATCAGATTAAGATCTGGAATGCACTGCCTGAGATTGTGGTGGAGGCACCTTCAACTGTGGCTTTCAAAAGAGAATTGGATAATTATCTGAAGAGAAACAAATGGGAAGATTTTGGGGGAAAAGGCCAGAGAGTGGACTGGGTGCAGAGCTGGCATGGACAAGGCAAGACAAGGTGCTGTAACCATTCTCCGATTCTGTATGATTGGAGCTCAACTGTTTTTCCCTGTCCTGTAAAGTTGAATAACTTGTTAACACTCACTGTTCGCACATGAAGGATGACGGTGGGCAAAGTAAAGTAGGGTTGAAACCTGACAAAAACTTTCAGAAACATTTTTTTTAGGAAAGGAGAGCAGAAAAATAAAACTTATAAAAATACAGCAATGACTTTTTCACAGGCATTCAAAGAAGCATAAAGCATAGTTAGTTAGCTTAGATAAATATTCCTGTCATGGAGTCGGAAGGAGACTCATATTCACTCCAGGGAATTAGGCCCATTAATTTTCCTAACAAGGAATAGTCAGCAGAATTAGCTTGAGTAATCATTCATATCCTGCAGTGAGAGAGCTAAACAGTCCCCCTGGGGAAGTTGGTCAAGGCAATCATTTATTCAGAGGAGTGGGAGGAAGAATGTTACTCCAGGGAATGAGCTCACCATGATAATTCCTACTGTGTTAGTGGAGAAGGGGAAATTCTTTCTTTGGAAGTCACCTGTCAAAGAGGATAATTAAAATTGTTTCTCAAAGTTAGCAGACCTGAGACAGGCACTCTGATGTAAGTAGTGATACTGATGTTGTGAGGTGATGATATTGATGGTGTGAGATAGTGACTGATCTCTGATAAAAATCAGTGATGTAAGATATGGCCAGTGATGCAAAATAGAGGCAGTGATGTAAAATATACGGTACAAATATAAAGCCAGCACACAGTGGAAGCTTGACTTATGTCCTCACTGAGAAAGACACTATGAAGTAGCTTCGGTTCCAGTAAACCATGTGAATCCCCATATTAAGTTTGCATGTTTTAGCTGAAAAAAAGAGCTTTATCTTTCCCAGTTACATCCATACTGCTGATCCTTTTTATAGACATTGTTTGATAGGTTCACAAATTGCTTCTGTTTCACTCATTCCAAACAAATGTTTGTCCTGGATAAGTAATCTGCTGAAGATCATACAATTTATTTGCCTGGATTTGGTAGCTACATTTATAACCTAAGCAAGAGTATTGCTCCCCCAGCCACTGAATCCAAGCACATCAGTTCTGAGGCAAATGCACTCAGTCAGTTTTAGTACCACATTTGTCTACCTCAGCCTCTGCATCAGATACTTTGTGTAAAATAATTGCAGAGAAGTTGTCCAGATGGATAAAATATTGTTAAAGCATGTGTTAACAAAAGATATAGGGATGGAGTGAGTTGACCTTTTAAAAAAAGAAAGATGTGTATATATTTCTGTCAAGTGCCTTGGTAATGTAATGGGTAAAATATCCGTCCCACAATCCAGATGTCACCATTGCCATATTCATTTCAAAATGCTTCACCATTGAGTCCCCCATGATAAAAAGACTTAACTAATTCTTTTGGATGAATAGCCTGTAAAAGACTGTGTGGCATTGAGACACAAATACAGTTGTCTGAAAGGTATTAAGATAAATAAGTTAACGACATCACTACAATTACAATGTAAACATATTAATTTTCTAGTATACAATCATCTGAGGTTGTCATCCCTGCCTCTGAGCTCCAGGTTTGAGTCTCACCCCAGCACTTGATGGCCAAGGACAGTGTGTTCTTAACACAGCCAAACAGATTGCGTATCGACCTGCAAATTCTTCCAGCACACGCAATGGCAGGTGGTAAGAATGGGAGAGATTCCTGATCAGCCGTGGGATGGAAAGAACAGTGGAGCCGCTACCAGCGCAATCCATAGTTCCAGAGTACAACAGGGATTGGGTCCCACATGGACACAACTGGCCTGTAGCTGAGGAAGCTGATCCCAAACCAGGTGACAGGAGGCATAACAATTAGTCTCAATGCCCCCAGGGCAGAATGTTTAGGTTGGCATGTGGGCGCGTGCCTGACCCAATGGGACGCAAAACCACGTGGAATGATGTCGGGCGAGCATGCCAACGTAATCCCGTGCTAGTGTGATGTTTCGGTCGGCGGGTACTCGCAGAAGCCAGAAGCGCGCCCACCAACAAAAGGCCAATTAGTGTCATTTAAGTTGCCTCCAATTTTTCATGGTCCATCCAGCCTCACGGTTGACGGACGGGCAAATCGGCCAGGCGGACTTTGCATTTTTCATGAAACCTAATCCAAGGGCGGGATGAGGTCCCCGTTATTAAATTTAAAAAAAACAATAAAAATGTACGGACAGAATTTCTATCAGGTATGTGCTCCGGTGGCAAGTCTTCAACCCCCACCCCACCAAGTCAGCTCTCTGCCTTCAGGGAGCTTCCGTTCAGCGCTCGCCTGCGCCCGCGCTTTCATCAGTGCCCGCCCTTCTCCTGGCCCCACCCTGGCAGCCCTGAGCATTCCAGCGTGCGCTTGGCCAGCCAGCGTGAAATCGCGGTCGGGGGCTGATCGTGGGCGGCTGTCTGTCCCCCGGCCGCTCTCAGGCCCGATGATCGCACCCACACACTGACCTAAAAATTCTGCCCCTAGTCTAGGGAGGGGCAAAAAAAAAAGGAACTGGACTTCTCGTCCTCCTTCTGATCACAAAAGCAATCTTAGAGTTAATGGATGAAGGACCTTTGGCCTGAGAAGTTAGCACTGTTTCTCTCTCCACAGATGCCCCCTGACCTGTTGGGTATTGCCAGCAGTTTCTGTTTTTATTATTGGGTTGCATTAGCAATATGTCAGAATATTAATTGAGGGATACTTAATGGCTGGAAAATTGCTCAGAACTGTTGGACGCGCAGTTGGGAATTTTGTGAACGTTCATTAACATGGCTGCTGCCACATTTCTGGCAACGTAATATTAGCAGGATGGAAAAGGCTCTGAGGGATTTCTCAACCATTGTTGCTATAAAGGCATAGGTCACTTAGAGAAAATATATCATTGTTCTTGAGAGCTTGCAAAGGGAAAACAATGGACAAAACAACTTGTATTTATCTAGCACATTTAATGTACTAAAAATGTCCTAACAAACAAAATTTGACCCCAAGCCATATACAGGGGTATTTGGACCCATGGCTAAAAGCTTGGTCAAAGGGGTAGGTTTTTTTTTGAGTGACTTAAAGGAGGAGAGAGACCAACAAAGAGATTAAGGGAGGGAATTCAGAAGCATCGAATCCAGGCAGCTGAAGGCATGGCTGCCAACGATAGAACGATTAACATTGGAGCTGTGTAAATTAAGAATTGGTAGACATTACAGAGATACATCTAACATCAGGGAACACATTAACAATTGGGAAGTTAGAAGTGTGAGGGAAGTGAGACAGAATGGTTCCTCATCAGGTTTAATGGAGCTAGGGAACAAGTTAAATGTTCTCAACATAAATGTGTGTAAAAGGCAATTGGAAGCCGTTTTGGAGAAAAAGGGGATTATGGTATATAGTGAGAAGCTGGGTAGTTGAGATTTATGAAACATAGACAAATTCTTGTGCTTCATATTACTTTCCTATTTCTATAAATTCTCTTGTTCTTCTCCTAATTGAGCCCAACAAATAAATAAACCGTTGTCACAAATATGGCCTTGAAATTTATACATCTTGAACATAACATTAACATATTTCCGCATCTGCCCCACTTTCACCGAAACTATTATTCATCCTTTAGTCACCTATAATCCTGATCTCATATGTCTTCCTAGCTTCCCATACTCCACCTTCCATAAGTGCCAACTTGTCCCAAAGCCAGTCTGCATATCCTGCCCACTCCTCACCCATCACTGCCCTCACTGACTTACATCAGGCTCCTGGTCCCAACCTCTTTAAACGTAAAGTTTTCTCCCTCTCTTCATATGCTACCATGGACTTGTCCTTCTGCACTTTGCCTCGTTGGTTTTTCTAACAGCTGAATTATGCCAATTACTTCAATGCCTCTGTTAACATAGCAGAAGAAGGGGCTGCAAGGAGTTGTGAAAACTTTAGTTTAAGGTCCATGTGTTTTTGTACCTCTCTTCATCAGTGAGAATATGTGCCCAATGTATTAGGTGAACATGTAGGAAATGTGGGACACGCCCCCTGCAGATTATGGCTCAATAAAACCACATGAATGGAAACCATTGAAAATTCCAGCAGTGCTAGTATGAGAACTGAGTCAAATCTGTAAGAGTGTGTATATAGTCAGGAGCAAAGGGTTAACATCAGGAACACTGATGTAACTATGGTACAGTGTCACACAGCTAAGAAACTGAGATCTGGTAGGAAGCAGAAATATGACCTGGTGTAGAGTACTGAGATGTACATAGACCTGTAAATAAACAAATATGGTTTTTATTGATAACAGTTTATGACAGTATTCAACCCAAAAGAAACCCCAACTAGACCCCAAACCCAAGATGAAACAAAATCTAGGCATCGGGACTTTCCTTGCGATTTTTCCCAGTTGGCTGGTGTAACGTCAGCGTAAGATCGGTGGTGACCTTGTTTGTGTGTCTGCCTGGGGTTTGCACCAGTCTTCTACCAGAGGCATGTTAGGGGATCAGGAGTACCCTCCCACACCACCACCCCCTCCCCCATTTACTGAGGAAACTCTGGGCAAGGAACTCCCATTGACAATGTTATTTTCTTAGCAGAAACATAGTAAGAAGTGTCATTCATCAGTAACCCAGAGAAGATTTAGTTCTTGTAACCTTGCAGCATTGACAGCAACATGTCGGCTTTAGTTTATACTTCAAGCAAGGGCCCTCGCCTAATGGCCTCACATATTGCAAATTTCAATATTATTACCTGTCAACAAAAATAAAAATCATCAGAGAATCAAAGGTCACACTTCATTCATATCGCTAAAAATAATTAAGAAGGGGTAGTTACGATTTAAATCATCATACCTCTTTAGTTCAGGCAACCATAGACCGCTTTAACCCTTGCCTTGCGGCCTGTGATGCCACATTTTCCCATCGTTACTCCTCTCCACGCTCTTATCCCAATCTCCAAGTTTAAGACTGTGAGACTTTAAGAGTGTGAAAAGACCAGTCGGCCCATCAAGCCAACACTATCCAGATTCTATCATGGACTCTGCCCTCGCAGGCACCTATTGCTTTCACATTGAAAGGCATGCTATGACCCCCTTGTATTAAACCGAATTTTGTTTTTTACGCTTTAAGACTGCATTAGGACCTCAGATAAATTACAGCCTTGTATTCATTGCCAGACATCCATTATCCTTGATCTGTCATCTTATAATGTAATACATAGAAGCTTGCTAATTGAAATACCAACTCCCTTTATCTAATTATTAAACAAGCACTTATATAGGACTGACTGTGCGTCCAGGCAAACAATCCCTTGAAATGAATATTCTTATTAACAGGCAGCAATTAACTTGCCCATATATCGAAGAATATCACCTAATACAAAAGACTTTTTCAAAAAAAACCCTGCACTTTCCCTTTGTTAGGGCTGCACTCATTCTTTTCACCATTATCGAGAATTAGATCTGCACAATTCCCCCCCCCCCCCCGCCACCCTTTAATGTAAAATCTTGCTCTTGAACAATATATTGTAGAAAGCATGTTGCCATGGTTCACTCTGTAGATGAAATTCAGTGCTCAGGCAGCTAATGCAGAATGATATATCATCATACTGAATAATTGTGACAAGCACAGACGATATCAGTGTTTGTTTGTTTGCACAATAGCCTGCGCATTAAGAAAGCCGCATTGCCTGTCCTCATCTCAGCAGTCAGCTATTTCATCATCTGCCACTGCAACAGATGTTATGGTTTGATAACAGACTTCACTATATTTGTTTCACATCTAAGATTACTTCTGAAAATGAAATACATTACTGAGCTCCCAACCATTTATATATATATATATATATATATATTTATTTAAAAAAAAGAACAGCAATTTAACCTTAGGAGCACTAACTATCCCCTGAAGCTTGTGGCCCTACCAACATTTATTTTTTAAAATCAATATTCCGCTTAATTTTGTACCTCATTTGCCAAACAATATTGTGCAATTAATACAGAAATCGGTTAAAAAAAATAAACATGCAATCTGTGCTTTGTTCTCTCCAATAAGATGGATTATGTTGTTCTTGCTTGCAAGTAGGCTTGGCAAGAGTTAGTTAGTATTTTTTAATTTGCTCTGGGGATGTGAGTGGCGCTGGCAAGGCCACATTCATCGTCCATCTCCAATTGTCCTGAGGAGATCCTGGTGGTGGGCCTTTCTCCTTGAGCTGCTGTAAGTCCTCGTGCAGATAATGTTTCCTTGATGCTGTTAGGTGGGAAACTGAGCTGGATGAGGTATCATATCGTCATCTAGCGATGATGAAGGAATGGCAGCAGTACATGTCCAATTTGGGGCAGGAGTTGAGACATGGGGGAGAATTTGGAGGTCTGGTGCTTCTTTACTGTTCTTGCCCTTTGTGTGGGTAGAGGTCATGGGGCTGGGGGGTTGCATTTGGTGGTGGGTGGTGCGGTTGAAGTACATGTGCCGGTGGCGGAGGGAGCAGATATTTCATTGAATAGTGAGCTGCTAGTGAAGCCATAGATTCCTGAAAATGAGTAAGAACCAAACTGGACCATCACAGTTCCACAATAAATTAGCATCCATAAAGTTACTTAAGTCAGCCTATTGTTCTAGCATAAAAATAATGGGCTCCCATTTAAAGGGTAAAACTTTAAAACAAATGAACTAACTGATCCTTAACATTTCCCAGGCAAGCAGTTAGACGTGCTTTGTAGTTGTAGGTGCTCCACCCCAGGCATCATTCCGTGGTGTGAAGGCAAATGATCAGTGATTGTCCAGTAACACCCAGTGGTGTACAGCAACCTCACTGTCCTGAATAAGGATACTGCGGTGTGACGGAGAATGAAAGAAAATACAAATGGTGAGATAGGACTCACAGAAGCCAGGCGGCAACAAAACGTGTGTGGAGTCTCTCTTTTTTTTAAAAAAAAGAAACTTAATCAGCCATTTTATTTGCCACATTCAGTTTTATATCGGTCCAACTAGCTTTTGCCTCAATCAGTAGAAGATTCCCTGGCAGTGTGAAGCCACTAAGTCGTGCTCTGTGTAGCCATATGTCGAGCTCTGCCTTTCAGTCCCAACACGGTAGCTGGTGGAATTTAAATTCAATTAATAAATCTGGAATGCAAAGCTAGCCTCAGTAATGGTAACCGTGACAACTATCATTGTTGTAAAAAACCCAACTGGTCCACTAATGTCCTTTAAGGAAATCTGCCATCCTTACCTGGTCTGGCCTACAAGTGACTCCAGACCCACAGCAATGTGGTTGATTCTTAACTGCTTGCAAGGGCAATTGGGGATGGGCAACAAATGCTGGTCCTGTCAGCGTTGCTGTCATCCCATGAAAGAATTTTTAAAAAAGGCCAGTGAGCAACAGTTTGTTCACAATCGTAGACTACAAAATACCAGTGAAAACATCCCAGGAAATCCTAGGATACAGACCCACAGCAATGTGGTTGACTTTTAAATGTCTTCAGTTCTCAAGGGTAATTAGGGATGGGCAATAAATGCTGGCCTAGCCAGCGATGCTCCCATCCTATGAATGAATTTTTAAAAAAACAAACTAAAAATACAAAGTGACTCATTTGAACACTGTAATACAGTGGCCCTATCTACAGAAGAGAGCAGTGTTTCCCTCTCATGCTTTTATAAAAATGCTACCAGCATTGCACTGGCAACACAACAATTAAGACTGTTAAAGGAGAGGTCAGCGACATAACTAAAAAGAATAGGGTCTGGAGTAGGAATATTGAAAACTAAAGAGCTGTGATACATTTGAACCCTGATTACCGGCCAGATCCCTTCATAGTGAGTTGGTTATCAGATAACCTGTCGACTAAACCTTCTTTGAAGCCAAAGCACTAAGGCATAATGGCAAGGCGTCTTTTCTTCATATGTTTATGAGGGATAAAGTGAAAATACTAAAGTTCTTGAAAAACAACCTTTGAATCGGTGCACCCTCCCCGGTTTTGTTTTGTCTCCTCAGTAGAAAAGGTGTGCGTATTTCAAACAGATCTGACAATGCTGTTGCGCGCATAGCTATCAAGGCAGTATCTTTTATTGTTCAGCCTGAATCGCATATATAGTTTTGGTGGACGAATGTGCATCCAAAACAAATGGGAGTGTTTTCCATTGCAAAGCGCCAATGCATTTAGTGAAGGAAGGACACCGTGACATAACAAGCAGTCGTGCCTGCTGCTGATAGAATGATTACCACTGAAAAGAGAGTTTTGCAAATGAGGGTGATCAAACATTATGATTCAGTATCAAGAAATGAAAGGAGCTACAATGGTTGTTCGTGATTTTACTTTATCGTGAAATTAACAGCCACATTTGGTCTTCATCATTTCAATGTTAAATAAAGAAGTAACTGAGCTTTATTCTGCACTTGCAAAGTAAGAGACTGGATGGATCTGTACAGGCTAGTTCACCTAGATGCAGCTAGCTTTATCCAGATATACAACTGCTTCACCTGTACACACTATTTACTTTACCTACATATTCATTCAATCTGCTTCATGTATTAATATACCGATATTTTCTGCATCATCTACATAGAAATCCAACCCATCTGATGCTCTTATGTCTACATCGAATAGTTTTAGTCAAAGCTGCTTTATTGATTTTTTCATTCATTCATTTGAAAAGGTTTCTGATGGGATGACCCTTTAAAGAATGTTCTTTTTCATTTGTGCCGTGAACCCGTCATTCCTGGCCTGTGGGGAGAGCGATATCTTCTTCAGCAGCCATTTTGTAACTGGTCTGAAAGGATATGGGGGAAGGGTAGGAAAGAATCCCACTAATACTGATATTGAAACCATAAATTCTCCAGCTTTTTTTTTTGTTTGCAGACAGCAAACAGAAGAAGTCTTCCTTCAAGGTGACGGATCATCCTAATTAATTGCAAGGAACAACCAAAACTATTCCCATTCTATCCCACAGGTAATGGTTGAGTTCCTGTTCCCAGACCCATTTATTGGAATGGTGGGAGGTACAAGGCATTCTCACTGTTTAACCATTCCCCATCACTGACAGTGCCAGCCACATCCAAAATTATATTTTTAAAAAGACACCTGGGGGATCCCATTGACCAGAAGCCTGACTGGACTAGCCATTTAAATACTGTGAATACAAGAGCAAGAGAGAGGCTGGAATTCTGTGATGAGTAACTCACCTCCTCTCTTCACAAAGCCTGTTCATCGTCTACAAAGCACCGCTCAGGAGTGTGATGGAATACTCTCCACGTTCGTGGATGAGTGCAGCTCCAGCAACCCTCAAGAAACCCAAATACCCATGCACAGCTAAGCAGCCAACTTGATTGGCACCCTATCCACCACCTCATCTATTCACTCCCTCCATCACTGGCACACAAGTGGCAGCAGTATGTACTGTTTGAAGGTGCACCGCAGCAACTCGCTAAGCCTTTCTCGACAGCACCTTCCAAACCATGATGTCTATCACCTCTGAGGACAAGGGCAGGAGATGCATCGGCCCACCACCACCTACAAGCTCCCCACCAAGTCACACACTGTCCTGATTTGGAACTAAGTCACCTTAATTTCACTGCGGGCGTCCCTATACCACATGGACTTCAGCAGTTCAAGAAGGCTCAGCAGCATTTAAGGGTAATAAGGGATGGGCAACAGAATGGTCTTGCTCGTGACGCTCACACCCCATGAATGAATAAAGAACAGCACCACACAGCCTACAACACAGAAAAGTCACAAACCCCTTACCTTTTACAACGCTTGGCATCCTCTGGGGAAAAACAGAGGGCAGGATTTTACCCGTCGGCGAGTGGGGGCGGGGCCTGCTCGCCGATGCGTAAAATGACGCACGGTGATGTCGGGGGGGAACTGCTGATGTCAATGCGCTCCATTTAAATTTACAGGAAGGCGGGGGCGCAGCAAAATCAACCGCGCGCCCGCTGACCTGTTATTGGCCAACTGAGGCCATTGACAGAGACTATTAAGTAGTTAAAGGACCCGCCCATCCAACCTTAAGGCTGGTGAGCAGGCCAGGAGCCCCAGCGGGAATTAGAAAAAGCATCAAACCTCATCCACGGGCGGGATGAGGTTTCATGTAGATTATAAAAAATTGTAATAAAGTTTTTGTGAAAATTATGGACATGTCCCAACACATGTGACGTTGTCACATGAGGGGACATGTTAGGGAAATTTTATTTTTCTATTTTTATCTTTTTGACATTTACAGCCGACTTCCCAGAGGGCTGCCCTTACCTCAGGGAGATGAGTGATCAAAACTTTTGATTTTGGGATTACCCCACCGCTCGGACAGGGAGTGCATAGCGCTTCTGTGCAGACATCACACTGGGTGGGCCTTAATTGGCCCGCCCACGTAAAATGGCGCCACGCCCCCAATTGGGGGCACCAATCGGAAGCGCACCCGCCATTCAACTTACCCCCCAACGGGGGGAAAATTCAGCCCAGAAGATTCTAAACTTGCACTGCCAACAGTATACCGTAAGCATATAACTGGAGTATAGAAAAGATGAATGATTTTTGGAAAGAAAAGCAATGCTTAATTTTTAACAATTCATTCATGGGATGTGGGCTTTGCTGGTGAGGCTGGTATTTATTGCCCATTCCTAAATGCCCTGAAAGTGGTGATGAGCTGCCTTCTTGAACCACTGCAGTCCATGTGGTGTAGGTGCAACTACGCTGCTGTTAGGGAGGGAGTTCCAGGGTTTTGACCCCACAACAGTGAATGAACGGCGATATATTTCCAAGTTGGGATGGTTGTTACTTGGAAGGGAACTTCCCGGTGGTGGTGTTCCCATATATCTGCAGCCCTTATCCTTCTAGATGGTAGTGGTTATGGGTTTGGAAGGTGCTATCTAAGGAGTGACGCTTGGTGAGTTCCTGCAGTACATCTTGTTGGTGGTACGCACTACTGCCACTGTGTGACGATGGTGGATGGAGTGAATATTTGTGGATGGGGTGCCAATCAAGTTGGCTGCTTTGTCCTGGATGGTGTCAAGCTTTGTGCTGTTGGAGCTGCACTCATCCAGACAAGTGAGACCTATTCAATCACACTTCTGGCTTGTGCCTTGTAGGCAGTGGATAGGCTTCGGGGAATCCGGAGGTGAGTTACTCATCGCATGATTCCTAGCCTCTGATCTGCTCTTGTAGCCACAGTATTTACATGGCTAGTGCAGCTCAGTTTCTGATCAATCGTCACCCCCAGGATATTGATAGTGGGGGATTCAGCGATGGTAATGCCATTGAACATCAAGAGGCGATGGTTAGATTCTCTCTTGTTGGAGATGGTTATTGCCTGGCACTTGTGTGGCATGAATGTTACTTGCCTCTTGTCAGCCCAAGCCTGGATATTTTCCAGGTCTTGCTGTATTTAGACATGGACTGCTTCAGTGTCTGAGGAGTCTTGAATGGTGATGAACATTGTGCAATCATCAGCGAACATCCCCACTTCTGACCTTATGATGGAAGGAAGGTTACTGATGGAGCAGCTGAAGAAGGTGGAACCTAGGACTCTACCCTGAGGAACTCCTGCAGTGATGTCCTGGAGCTGAGATGATTGACCTCCAATAACCACAACCATCTTCCTTTGTGCTAGGTATGACTCCAACCAGTGGAGAGTTTTCGCCCTGAATCCCATTGATTCATTGATTTGCTAGGGTTCCTTGATGCCACACTGTCAAGTGCCGCCTTGATGTCAAGGTTAGTCACACTCACCTCAACTCTGAAGTTCAACTTTTTGTCCATGTTTGAACCAAGGCTATAATGAGGTCAGGAGCTGAGTGGCCCTGGCAGAACCCAAACTGAGTGTCAGTGAACAGGTTATTGCTAAGCAAGTGCTACTTGATAGCACTGTTGATGACTCCTTCCATTATGTTACTGATGAGCTAGAGTAGATGGATGGGGCGGTAATTGGCCCGTTTGGATTTGTCCTGCTTTTTGTGTATAGGACATACCTGGGCAATTTTTCACATTGTTGGGTAGATGCCAGTCTTCTAGCTGTAGTGGAAAAGCTTGGCTAGGGGTGCGGCAAGTTCTTGAGCACAAGTCATCTGTACTATTGCTGGAATATTGTCAGGGCCCATAGACTTTGCAGTACCCAGTGCCTTCAGCCGTTTCTTGATATCATGTGGAGTGCATCGAATTGACGGAAGACAGGCATCTCTGACGTTGTTGATCTCAGGAGGA
This sequence comes from Carcharodon carcharias, assembly GCF_017639515.1. Classification (NCBI taxonomy): domain Eukaryota; kingdom Metazoa; phylum Chordata; class Chondrichthyes; order Lamniformes; family Lamnidae; genus Carcharodon; species Carcharodon carcharias. Next base: position 135,941,020 of record NC_054479.1, read on the forward strand.
GGCCAAGATAGATCATCCACTCTGCACTTCTGGCTGAAGATTGTTGCGAATGCTTCAGCCTCATCTTTTGCACTGATGTGCTGGGCTCCTCCATCACTGAGGTTGGGAATATTTGTGGAGCCTCCTTTTCCAATGAATTGTTTAACTGACCAGCACCATTCACAACTGGATGTGGCAGGACTGCAGAGCTTAGATCTGATCCGTTGGTTGTGGAATCTCTTAGCTCTGTCTATCACTTGCTGCTTATGCTGTTTGGCACGCAAGTAGTCCTGTGTAGTAGCTTCACCAGGTTGAAACCCCTCATTTTTATGGTGCTGTGCCTGGAATGTCCTCCTGCATTCTTGATTGAGCCAGAGCTGATCCCCTGGCTTGGTGGTAATGGTAGAGTAGGAGATATGCCGGACCATGAAGTTACAGATTGTGCTTGAATACAATTCTGCTGATGACCCACAGTGCCTCATGGTTGCCCGGTTTAGAGTTGCTAGATTGGTTCAACATCTATCCCACTTAGAACAGTGATAATGGAACACAACATGGAGAGAATCACCAATGTGAAGATGGGACTTTGTCTCCACAAGGACTGTGCAGTGGTCACTCCTGCCGATACTGTCATGGACAGATGCATCTGTGGCAGGCAGATGAGGATGAGGTCAAGTATGTATTTTCCTCCTGTTGGTTCCCTCACCATCTGCCACAGACCCAGCCTAACAGCTGTGTCATTTAGGACTCGGCCAGCTTGAGGACTTTGAGGATGACTATGTCAGGCTGTTGCTTGACTAGTCTGAGAGACGGCACTCCCAATTTTGGCACTAGCTCCCAGGTGTTAGTAAAGGAGGACTTTGCAGTGTCAACAGGGCTGAGTTTGCTGTTGTCGTTTCTTGTGCCTAGTTTGATGCTGGGTGATCTGTCTAGTTTCATTCTTTCTGGAATTTTTTGAGACAACTGAGTGGCTTGCTAGGCCATTTTCAGAGGGCATTTGTGAGTTAACCACATTGCTGTGGATCTGGAGTCACGTGTAGGCCAGACTAGGTAAGGGTGGCAGATTTCCTTCCTTAAATGGCATTAGCTCAATAATTAATTATTAATAGCTCATTAATTATTCACCATTCAATATTATGTCAACCATGTCTCAGTGGTTAGCACTCAAAGTTTGAGAGCTTCAGTTCCACTCTCAGGATACAGAGGGAGTGCTACACTCCCAAAGGTATCAACTTTTGATTGAAACTTTAAACTGAGGCCCTGGCTGCCTTCTTGAGTGGATGTAAAAGGTCCCATGATGCTATTTCCAAAAAAATATAAGGGAGTTATCCCAGTGTCCTGGTTACTGTTAATCTCTTCATCACCATCATGAGAAGTGAACCTGTCAATCTCACTTTGCTATTTCAGGGAGCTTTGTATGGTGCACTACTTGCTGCAATATTTCTTGCATTACAACAACGATCAGATTTCAAAGGTATTTCATTGGTTGTAAAGCACCTTAGGATGTCCTGAGGTTGTGAAAGACACTATAGAAATGCAAGTCTCTATTTTCCTTTTAGCAGACCATTAATGTACCCTGCTTCATGAATTCTTTTGAGATTGCTTCCTCTGCTATTTTAACTGAGGCAAGAAGCCTCAAAATATATGGGTGTTTGTAGCAAATACTGTAATTTCAACCTATGGTTTCAGAAATAAATCATAAAATCTTTTGCAAAACATGCAGCAAGCATCTATTTTTTTCCATATTTCCTTTTAGTCACACATGAAAATACAAATAATGATGATATATTTGTTTGACTTATTTTCTTCCTACAATGTTCAGGTTTCGTTCCCAGCTAATAGTCATTGTACTTGAAACCAATTCAATGTAGCCATTTGGGATGTTTCTGATTAGGGTGTTATGTCAATGCAGACTCTATCTTTATATTTAAAAAATATAAGTTTGGCAACGTCTAATCACAACTCCCTGACTTATCTTGCCTGCTCTTCTTCCCTTTTTAACCTTGGTGGCATCCTACACCAGGGCTTCACTCTTCATTTTAGTTTATCATTAATAAAAGAAATGCATGGCTGAGAGCTCAGAATTTAATCAGCGCTCAGAAGAGTGACAGAGAATAATTGTATTCATTTTTTTGTTAACACTACTTTGAAAAGTTTGAAAAATTAACTAGGACTCAGGAAATAAATATTTATAATAGCCTTGCTTCTGCACTCTGGATGGGGCAAAATTATTGGGCCAGATTGGCTCTCGTCGCTATAAACATGATTATCTCTTTATACGATATTCAAAAGGGAGGATGGTTGGCATTATTTTAGGCACCTAGTGTCACTATCAATCACTACCATTATAGCACAAACATAGAACAGCTTCCCCTATATTTCATGAACAATATTCTTCACGCCCAATTTCTAAAGATCTGTTATTGTACCAGGGTGACGTTTTGCCATTTCTGGCAGTGACCTTCCTTTGTATCCCTCTTGTGGTGTGGGATCGTAGAATGGCTACAGCACTAAAGGAGGCTATTTGGCCTATCATGTCTGTGCCAGCTCTCTGTGAGAGCAATTTGCCAATTGCCACTTCCCCAGCCCTTTCCCTGTAGCCATGTAATTTTTCTTTTTCTCTTCAGGTGCTTATCCAATTCTCTTTTTAATGCCACAATTGAATTTGCCTCCACCACACTCTCAGGCAGTGCATTCCAGATCCTAACCACTCAATGCATAAGAAAGTATTTCCTACGTTGTCGTTGGTTCTCTTGCCATGCACCTTGTATCTGGTTCTTGAACTTTCCCTCAGTGGGAACAATTTTTCTATATCTAATCTGTCCCGATCCCTAATGATTTTGAGCACCTCTATCAAATCTCCCATCAGCCTTCACTTAGAAGAACAATCCCAGGTTCTCCAATCTATCCATGTAACTGAAGTCCCTTGTCCCCTTTGGAACCATTCTTGTAAATTTTTTCTGTACCTTCTCTAAATCGATCACATCTTCCAGAAAGTTTGGTGCTCATAAATGTTCCCAGTTTAATCTTAATCAGTGCTTGAGGCAGCTTCCCAAAATAGGATTAGATGGGGATGCCCCTTCATGTCGAATAGCCTACTGATGTTCATGGCTCAGAGCCCCAATGAACAATGGCTATTTTGGCAAAGCACTGATGGGCAACTAGTGCCCAAGAACCTTGGAATTCAGTAAGGTTCAGGAAAGGTGGGGGAACTGGGGAAACTGGAAAAATAAAGAACAATACTTACAATATTCCCCAGCACATAGAAAGTGGGATTTGATCTGGGACTCCAAATGTGACAGAAAGCCTATAAGAAAGCATAGAGCAACAACAACAAAAAAAATGCCTATTTGGAGAATCCATCAAATTATCGATGAGATGGTTTACACTAAATAATAAGGTTGTAAATTTACTCCGGGGCTTCAAGAGACACAATAAGAAATGAGAGCAAAGCTTGAATGGTTTATAAATGTCATCTAAATTCTGAGATTAGGCCTACACTAAATTACTGTTTACTCTAACCTCTAGCAATCTTTTAAAATATATCTTACAGTCCAAATAAAATATAAACCATTCCTAATGACAGTTAAATGTAGCGGAGGAATGTTATTGATTGAAGAGTCTATTGTGCTATTGTCAGAGGAGAATACTATTCTCACATCATTTATGTAAGGGTTTGGACAAAGCATATCAGATACCAGGGCATGATAATGAGGCAAAAATTTAATCCAGAGGTTCATACTGGGGGCTTTCAATAATTTAGTGGGGAAACCCACCATATAGTGTACTGTTGAACTTAACAAACCAGGATGTTTAACCTGTGCTCAACCAGGGCGGCAGGTTGAGATACAAGAAATGATTCCAGTACCCTGTACTAGGAAAAGAAAACCCAATTAGGCATTCCTGTGTCTGTTTGCTACCTCGTGACCACTGTTGGAATGTACTAAAATATAGATGGTGTAGAGAGCAGGATAGAATTCTCTGGTGATGCCATCAGAAACAGATATCTATCTACATGCACTATTGAGGCTTAGATGGAGATACGTGGTAGCCTTACCTTTTACATGGAGCATTGTGATGACAGTTAATGCTTGCCTGGAACTATATAGTTGTGGATGCAAAACTGGTTGCATTCATGTGGAGCATTTTAATGACATTGAGCCTGGTTATGATTGAGGGACTTATGTTTGAGATTGAGAGTGTTTCTGTGGAGCATTATGACTGAGGATGTTAAAATTACTTGTGCTTGCATGACATTTTATGCTTATTGTCACCTTGTGCTGACATATTGATACACATTTGGGATTGTTAAGTTTGCTCTATTCTTCCTCTTTCACATGATTTACACTAGAATGACTTTTAGCTGATTTTAGACACACTCAAATGGACATGTGTTGCTTACAGTAATTTTTTTTTTGTCAACTCAAGTTCATATTTAGACAGATCAAGAGAGCAGCACGCTTAAACTTTCAAAACTGCATACATGTAAAATTGAAAGGTATGGGGACAATGAAAATAGACAACAGTGTGACAAAACATCTTTGGAATTTTTCAGAAATCAGCATGGTTATTTCAGCAGTGGTTCATTTGGCTCTGAATATTAAGGTTGGGTTTAGGGTTCGATTTTGAAGTAACTACCTTGACTGGCCATTGTCAATGGTGTTACGATCCTCAACTGAAGTCCCGACTGCTTGCTCAGGTGAGGTGTAAAGTTGTCATGACTTTATTAAAAGAGGAACAAAGCATTCTCCTTGTGCCCTTTTCTCAATCAATAACACCAAAATAGACTAAATGATCATTTATCTCATTTTCTGTCCATGGGGCCTTGCTGTTCACAAATTGGCTGTTCCCTTTCCCTATGTAACTGACTGGTCTTTCAAATAATAGTGAATAACTTCAGGCATGAGCATGAAAAGGCTGAATTACCTTAACCTTAACATCACTGGTGTCCTTTACCATGACTTCCAGCATATTTATCACTGCCGCTGCCTGGCAACCAGTATCCTTTTCAAATTGACATCCAAAAATTAGATGCTTTCCATAAGATGATCTCAGCTTTCATGCCTTCATGGAGTTTTACATCCAGGATTTGGATGCTTATGTATATTGTAACGGGGAAAAGGAAGGTTGGTATTCTAGAATGGTAAAATCAAGTGGACCAAGTGGACTTTACTCCATCCAAACTAGTCTTGTGGTATTGAGAGTGGAGCCTTACATTGAAGATTAACTAGTGCTTGATTGGGTTGCCATGACTCAGGATTTTTTTTTTGAAAAATAGACTTTATTCTTCAAATATCTGGGAAGAACATTACAAAACTTTCCAAATGTCATCACTAAAAGTGCAATCAGATTCAACTTTTACACCTGGATCACGAGGTGCTTCAATACAATCAATAAAATATTACAATCATTTCAATATGGTTATTACAGACAGTCAGACAGTGCAATTTGATTGTTTGTGTCTGCATGACATCATGTTTGCTTAGACAGCTAGAATTGACTTTGCTTAGGTCTTGTGTTCGCATGAAGCTTTACAACTGTGGTTGAGCGAAATTTTACTTTCCACGGTACCTTGTGATTGAATGGGCTTGGCATTAGCTTGTGATTGATTAGAACATTACACTCCAGGATACGTTGTGCTTGAGTGAGGGTTTACTTTCTAGGTCATCTGGTGATTTAATGACCCTCCATGTTTGACGTCACCTTTTGATTGAGTGGAGTTTTTACATTTGCGATTACCTGGTGTTTGAGTGGGGCTTTACAATTTACAGAGCATGAGTTTGAGTGAAGCTTCACAATGGAGGTCACTTAGTGTTTGAGTGGAACTTTACATTCCAATATCGCTTTGCATTTCCATAGAGCTCCACGATTCAGATTCGGTCCTGCTTGTTCCTCAAGTAGAGGAGACAGATCACATAAGAACATAGAACATTTGTACAAAACAAGGCGTTCCATCCATCCAGCTCATTGCTTTCAAAAATGCAACTTAAAACTGCTGACAGGTTGATATTTAATTGCTAGCCTTTTGCAAAGCAGTTTATTTATATTTTCCTGGCTTCCAATCAATAATAAAAAACAACTAGTAATATGTGGAAGGTTGGGCTCTCTGTTGGTTTCTTCACAATATAAGGTCAAGGTTAATATGAACTGATGATTTACAGTTTCACGGCCTGTTTTTGAACCCATTGTTTACAAATGGGTACATACAATGGACATATTTTGAAAAGATTTATTAACAGGGGAAGTATAGATAGTGCGTAATGGATGATGCCAAGAGTGATATCAATCAACTAAAGGTTTCATGATTCATAGGAGCTGCAGGCATTTCTTGCACATTAACAAATAGAGGATATTCACTGAGGTACTCCTGGCTATTAAATTTGTGACTATGGTAAAACAACAAAGACAGGCTTGCATTTATATAGTGCCACCTGACCTCAGTGTTGCACAGGACTTTACAGTCAATGAAGCACTTCTGAGGTGTAGCAATTTTTGTAATACAGCAGCCAATTTGCTCACACCATCTCCCACAAACACCAATATGTCGATGACCAGATAATCTGTTTTTGTGATGTTGTTTGAGGGATAAGTATTAACCAATATACCAGGGATCACTTCACTATTGATATAGTGCGACAGGCCCTTTTACATAAGAGATAGGAGCAGGAATAGACATTCAGCCACTTAGGGGAGGCGATGGTGTAGTGGTATTGTCACTGGACTAGTGACCCAGAGACCCAGGCAAATGCTCTGGGCACCTGGGTTTGAATCCAATTTGAATTCAATAAAAATCTGGAATTAAAAGTTTGATGAAATCAATGTCGATTGTTGTAAAAACGCACCTGGTTCACTAACTACATGTAACTCCAGACCCACAGCAATGTGGTTGATAATTAACTGCCCTCTAAAATGGCCTACTCAGTTATATCAAACTGCTACAAATCTCAAAAAAGAAATGAAATTGGATGGACCACCTGGCATCAACCTAGGCACTGGAAAACGACAATTGCAAACTCAGCCCTATCGAACCTGCAAAGTCCCCTTTACTAACATCTAGAGGCTGGTGTCAAAATTGGAAGAGCTGTCTCACAGAATAGTGAAACAATATTCAATGTCCCAGATACCACCATCACCATCCCTGTGTATGTTCTGCCCCACCGGCAGGACAGACCTGGCAGAGGTGGTGCCTCAGTGGTATACAATTGGGAGGTAGTTGCTCTGGGAGTCCTCAACATCAACTTCAGACCCCATGAAGTCTCATGGCATCAGGTCAAACATGGGCAAGGAAACCTCCTGCTGATCATCATGTACTGCCCTCCGTTAGCTGATGAAATCAGTGTTCCTCCATACTGAGAAGCACTGAGGGTGGAAAGGGTGCAGAATGTACTCTGGGTGGGGGAACTTCAATGTCCATCACTATTGGTAGCTCGGCAGCACCATTACTGACTGAGCTGGCCCATGGCACCCCTGTCTTAAAGGACGTAGCTGCTAGACTGGGTCTGCGGCAGGTGGTGAGGGAACCAATAGGGAAAAACATGCTTGACCTCATCCTCGCCAACCTGCCTGCCACAGATGCATCTGTCCATGACAGTATCGGCAGGAGTGACCATCGTACAGTTCTTGTGGAGACGACGTCCCACCTTCACATTGAGGATACCCTCCATCATGTTGTGTGGCATTACCACCATGCTAAATGGGATAGATTTCGAACAGATCTAGCAACTCAAGTCTGGGCATCCATGAGATGCTGTGGGCCATTAGCAGCAGAATTGTACTTGAACACAATCTGTAACCTTGGCCTGGCATATTCCCCACTCTACCATTACCATCAAGCCAGGAGATTGACCCTGGTTCAATGAAGAGTGCAGGAGGGCATGCCAGGAGCAGCACCAGGCATACCTAAAAATGAGGGGTGTCAACCTGGTGAAGCTGTAACACAGGATTACTTGCATGTCAAACAGCATAAGCAGCAAATGATAGACAGAGCCAAGCGATCCCACAAGCAACAGATCAGATCTAAGCTCTGGAGTCCTTACACATCCAGTTGTGAATGGTGGTGGACAATTAAACAACTCACTGGAGGAGGAGGCTCCACAAGTATCCTCATCCTCAATGATTGGGGAGCCTAGCACATCAGTTGCAAATGCTTGAACTTTATCTTTTGCACCATTTTCAGCCAGAAGTGCCGAGTGGATGATCCATATTGGCCTCCTCCTGAGGACCCCAGCATCACAGATGCCAGTCTTCAGCCAATTCGATTCACTCCACGTGATATCAGGAAATGGCTGAAGGCAATGGATACTGCAAAGACTATGGGCCCTGACAACAGTACTGAAGTCTTGTGCTCAAGAATTTGCCTTACTCCTAGCCAAGCTGCACTAGTACAGCTACAACACTGGCATCTACCCGGCTACATGGAAAATTGCCCAGGTATGTCCTGTGCACAAAAAGCTGGACAAATCCAACCTGGGGCAATTATTGCCCCATCAGTCTACTCTCCATCATCAGTAAAGTAATGGAAGGGGTCATCAACAGTACCATCAACCAGCACCTGCTTAGCAAAAACCTGCTCACCAATAACCAGGGCCATTCAGTCTTGGTTCAACATAGACCAAAGAGCTGATCTCCTGAGGTGAGGTGAGAGTGACTGCCCTTGACATCAAGGCTGCATTTGACCAAGTGTGGCATCAAGGTGCCCTAGCAAAACTGGAGTCAATAGGAATCAGGAGGAAAATTCTCCACTGGTTGAAGTCATACCTAGCACAAAGGAAGATGGTTGTAATTGTTGGAGGTCAGTCACCTCAGTTCTAGGACATCACTGTAGGAGATCCTCAGGGTAGTGTCCTAGGCCCAACCATCTTCAGCTGCTTCATCAATGACCTTCCTTCCATCATAAGGTCAGAAGTGGGGATGTTCGCTGATGATTGCACAATGTTCAGTACCATTCGCAATTCCTCAGATACAGAGATAAAAACAAAATACTGCGGATGCTGGAAATCTGAAAAGAAACAGAAAATGAAGGAAAAGCTCAGCAGGTCTAACAGCATCTATGGAGTTAACATTTCAAGTCCGTATGACTCTTCGTCAGAGCTAAACAGAAGTAAAAATGTAATGAAATTCATACTGTTTAAGGAGGGTGGAGCAGGTGAAGCCGGACAGAAGACCTGCAATAGGTGGAGGGCAAAGGAAAGATGTCATGAACAAAAGGACAAAGGGGTGTTAATGGTACTGGCTAAAGGAGGTGCTGATGGTGGCTTAAGGTCAGAAAGCAGAATGTGACAATAGCGGGACAAGGGTAAGGGCCACCTGGCACTTGTTCATATTGTTCTTTCCAGAGTGTTTACCCTTGTCCTGCTATTACCACATCCTGCTTTCTGACCTTAATGCCACCATCAAAACCTCCTTTAGCCAGCACCGCAACCACTAACACCCCTTTGTCCTTTTGTTCATGACATCTTTGTCAATCTTTGCTTTGCCCCCGCCTATCACTGGGCCTTCTATCCAGCTTCACCTGCTCCACCCCCCCACCTTAAACAGTATAAATTTCATCATGTTTTTACTTCCCTTTAGCTCTAAAGAAGAGTCATACGGACTCAAAATGTTAACTTTGTTTTTTTTCTCTCCTCGGATGCTGTCAGACCTGCTGAGTTTTTCCAGCATTTTCTGTTTATGCTTCAGGTTTCCAGCATCCGCAGTTTTTTTTACTTTTACCTTAGTGTTTAATTCACTGCCACTTCTCTTCCAGGAATACCTACCTTGAAGAAATACTGCTCTTCTCTCTGTCAGGATTTTCGTTTGTCTCTTTTGTCTTGTTCATCTTCATTGCTTTCCCTTTCCCTCCTGGTGTTTGACAAGGTGTTCACCAAAACTCACTCTCACAGCCATATTTCCTTCCTCAGTGACTGCCTCCGTCTCCATCTCCGACTTACCCCATATGGATTCCAACTGAAGTTCCATCCCTCATATTTCGAATGCACCCAGGATTACAGGTATCTCTGGGATTGCTGTTCTCGCTGCATCCTGAGATCCACACTCAGTACCATGCGCTGCTATATGAACACACTCAACCTCTCCTTACAGCAGCACTGACTCACCCTAACTCAAAGCTGTCCTTGTCCCCAGTTTCATTTTACTCTTCGTCTCACCTGTTGCCTTAACAAGAAACTTTGTCTCTTCCTTTCAGGTGCTAAGGAATGCAAGCTCCAACAACTCATTGATACCAATGCCCACCCAGGACCCTCCACCCCTTCCCGTCCCTCTGACCCCATCCCATTTTCTAATTCTAGCCCTTGCCATGTATTCACCATACCCTCTGACCTTCCCCTCCCTGATGCTGAACATTTAGTGCTCAGCAAAGGAGTCAGTTTCATACCCTTACACCGTCATCTCAATGAATTTCGGGCTCAGGACGAAGCTGAACTCTTCTTCTGCTGCCCTCACCTCCATGCTCACTTCTTTGGGCAGGAGTCCTCCCCCAGTTCAACAAATCCTTTCACCCGCCTCCAATATTCTCCCTCCACCTGGACCCCTCCCTTTGGCCTCTTACCTGCTCTTGATCTTTTCATTGAGAACTGTCATTGTGGCATCGGCCGTCTCAATTTCTCTGCTCCTCTCACCCACTCTAATCTGCCTCCTTCTGAACTTGCTGCACCCCGTTCTCTCAGGTCCAACCCTGACTTTGTTATCAAACCTGCCGACAAGGATGGTGCTGTTGTTGCCTGGTGTACTGACCTCTACCTCACAGAGGCTGAGCGTCAATTCGCAGACACTTCCTCCTACCTCTCTCTGGACAAGGACCCCACCACCAAACATCAAGCCATTGTCTCCAGGACCATCGCTGACCTCATCTCCACTGGAGATCTTCCCTCCGCAGCTTCCAATCTCAGTCTCCCAATCCTGGACAGCCCGCTCCTGCCTCCTGCCAAAAATCCACAACGGGACTGTCCCATTAGACCGATCATGTCAGCCTGCTCCTGCCCCATGGAACTCATTTCTTCCTATCTTGACTCATTCTCTCTCACCTTGTCCAGTCTCTTCCCACCTACATCCGTGATTCCTCTGACGCCCTACATCATAGCAACAATTTCCAGTTCCCTGGCCCTAATCGCCTCCTCTTCACCATGGATGTCCAATCCCTCTACATCTCCATCCTCCATCAGGATGGTCTGAGGGTTCTCCGCTTCTTCCTTGAACAGAGGCCCGAACAATCCCTATCCAACACCACTCTCCTCTGTCTGGCTGAACTTGTTCTCTCACTGAACAATTTCTCCTTAAACTTGTCTCACTTTCTCCAAATAAAACGTGTGGCTATGGTACCTGCATGGGCCCCAGTTATTCCTGTCCCTTTACGGGGGATGTGGAACGTTCCTTGTTCCAGCCCTACTCAGGCCCCTTCCCACAACTCTCATCAATATATCGGTGACTATTTCAGGGCCACTTCATGCACTTGTCTGGACCTGGAAAACTTTATTATTTTTGCTTCCAAATTCCACCCCTCCATCACCTTCACTTGGTCCATCTCTGACACTTCCCTAACCTTCTTTCACCTCTTTGTCTCAATTTCTGGTGATGGACTGTCCACCGACTCCCATAGCTACCTCGACTACAGCTCCTCACTCCCTGCTTCCTTTAAGGACTCCATCCCATTCTCGCAGTTCCTTCACCTCCATCACATCTGTTCCAATGATGCCACTTTCTAAATCGGCACTTCTGACATGTCTTCATTCTTCCTTAACCGAGGTTTGCCACGCACTGTGATTGACAGGTCCCTCAACCGTGTCCAACCCATCTCCCGTTTCTCTCCCTTCACACCTTCCTCTCCCTCCCAGAACCATGATAGGGTCCTCCTTGTCCTCACTTTTCACCCCACCAGCCTCCGCATTCAAACGATCATCCGCCACCATTCCCATCAACTCCAGCATGATGCCACCACCAAAAACATCTTCCCTGCACACCCCCTGTCAGCATTCCATAGGGACCGTTCTCTCTGGGACACCCTGGTCCACTCCTCCATCACCCCCTACACCTCAACCCCCTCCCACAGCACCTTCCCATGCAACCGCAGAAGGTGCAACACCTGCCCCTTTACTTCTTCTGTCCTCACTGCTCAAGGGCCCAAACACTCCTTTCAGGTGAACCAGTGCTTCACTTGCACTTCCTTCAATTTATTTTACTGCATTCGCTGCTCCCAATGCAGTTTCCTTTACATTGGAAAGACCAAACGCAGACTGGGTGACCACTTTCCAGAACACCTTCGGTCTGTCCGCAAGCATGACCCAGACCTCCCTGTCACTTGCCATTTCAACACACCACCCTGCTCTCATGCCCACATGTCTGTCCTTGGCCTGCTGCATTGTTCCAGTGAAGCTCAATGCAAACTGGAGGAACAGCACCTCATCTTCCAAATGGCACTTTACAGCCTTCCGGACTTAACACTGAGTTCAACAACTTCAGACCATGAATTCTCTCCTCCATCCTGACCCCTTTTTTATCCCCTTTTTTCAATATTTATTTTCATTTATTATTTTTTAATCCATTATTTTTATTTATTTTCATTTTATTCATTGTTTTTCCCCACCTTATATCATATTTTCAATCTTTTTTCTCACCACCATCCACTCCCCCCACCCCACCCCCACAAGGATCATCAGTCACTTGTTCATGTTGTTCTTTCCAGAGTGCTTACCCTTATCCTGCTATTATCACATTCTGCTTTCTGACCTTAATGCCACCATCAGCACCTCCTTTAGCCAGTATCACCATCATTAACACCCCTCTGTCCTTTTGTTCATGACATCTTTGTCAATCTTTCCTTTGCCCCCGCCTATCACTGGCCTTCTATCCAGCTTCACCTGCTCCAACCCCCTTAAACAGTATAAATTTCATCACATTTTTACTTCTCTTTAGCTCTGAAGAAGAGTCTTACGGGCTTGAAACGTTAACTCTGTTTTTCTCTCTACAGGTGTTGTTAGACATGCTGAGATTTTCCAGCATTTTCTGTTTCCTCAGATACTGAAGCAGTCCATATCCAAATGTAGCAAGACCTGGACAATATCGAGGCTTAGGCTGACAAGTGGCAAGTAACATTCCCGCCACACAAGCACCAGGCAATGACCATCTCCAACAAGAGAGAATCTAACCATCGCGCTTGATGTTCAATGGCATTACCATCACTGAATCCCCCACTATCAACATCCTGGGGGATACCATTGACCAGAACCTGAACTGGATCACCAAATAAACACTGTACAGCAGGTCAGAGGCTAGGAATACTGCGATGAATAATCCACCTCCTGACTCCCCAAAACTCGACCACCATCTACAAGTCAGGAGTGTGATGGAATACTCCCCACTTGCCTGGATCAGTGCAGCTCCCACAATATTCAAAAAGCGTGACACCGTCCAGGACACAGCGGCCCGCTTGATTGGCATCCCATCCACAAACATTCATTCCCTCCACTGACACACAATAGCAACAGTGTGTACCATCTACAAGATACACTGCAGGAATTCAAGGCTCCTTAGACAGCACCTTCCAAACCCATGACCACTACCATTTAGAAGGACAAGTGCAGCAGATAGATGGGAACACCAACACCTGGAAGTTCCCTTCCAAGTCACTCACCATCCTGACATGGAAATATATCGGCCGTTCCTTCACTGTTGCTGGGTCAAAATCCTGGAACTTCCTCCCTAACAGCACTGTGGGTGTACCTACACCACATGGACTGCAGCAGTTCAAGAAAGCAGCTCACCACCACCTTCTCAAGGGCAACTAGTGATGGGAAATAAATGCTGGCCCAGCCAGCAAAACCCAAATCCCATGAATGAATAAAAAAATACTCAAGCCTGCCCTGCCATTCAATAAGATGATGGTTGATCTGATTGTGACCTCAACTCCACTTCCCTGCCTGCCCCACATAATCCTTCACTACCTTGGGTGGGGGTGCCTGCCAATGGGATAAATGGCTGGCCCGCAGTCATTTAATGGCCAATTAACCGTTAATAGGCTGGAGGAGGGAATTCCCTCCCTCAGGGACAGGAAGTTCTACCTCGGAGAGCTGCTGCCAATCAGAGCCCAGCACGAGCAGTGGCCACAGCCAGTACTGCACTTGAACGATGAGGCAGCAAGCTGCAATGGATCGGAACTTTGTATATCTCTAGCGGTCGGTGGGTGGGGTGGGGGAGCGGTAAACCCAGCCCAATATCCCACCTGCTAAATTTTTGGCCACTCACTTAACCTATATGTATTCCTTTGCGGACTTTGTCTTCCTGAAACTTGCTTTCCTAACTATTTTTTGTGTTGTCAGCAAATATGGCTACTATACATTCTGTCCCTTCATCCAAGTTATTCAGAGATTGTACATTGTTGAAGGCCCAGCACTAATCTCAGTGGTACCCCAATAGTTGCACTTTGCCAACCTGAAAATGAAACATTTACCCCAACTCTGTTCCAGTTACTTAGCCAATCCTCTCTCCATATATTATCCCAAACATCATGAGAGCCCTTATTTTATATAACAACCTTTGGTTAATGTTTATTGATAGTAATTTTATTACATTGGTAAATCTTTATTAATATTGGTAAGGTTTATTACCAATAGTAAGGTTCAATTACAGTAACAATATTTTCAGTTAATAAATAAAGCAATGGCAGTGATTATCCAACCTTCAGTGATTCAGACATGAGTCCCGGATGGTAGGTTGCCTCCCTTGTGCCAGGGTCAAGGATACCATTAGGCTACAGAGCACCCTGAGGGGGGAGGGTGAACAGCCAGCATTTGTGGCTCACATTGGTACCAATGACATAGGTAGAAAGAGGGATGAGTTCCTGCAGTCTGAATCTAGGGTGCTATGTAGAAAATTAGCAAGCAGAACCTCAAAAGCTGTAATCCCAGTATCACATGCAAGGACAGAAATAGGATAAAGCAAATGAACGTGAGGCTGAAAAGATAGTGCACGAGGGAGAGCTTTAGATTCTTGGAATATTGGGATCAGCTCTGGGGGATTGTTTGCACCTAAACAGAACCAGGACAGAGTTCCTTGTGGGATGCTTTGCTCATGCTGTTGGGGAAGGTTTAAACTAACTGGGCAAGGGCGTGGGAACCAGGAAATAATATCAGAGAGGATTACGAAGGGGCGCAGAATACTGGGACAGATGGACAACACTAGTGGACAACACTAGACCAGGGAATAATAAGTTAATAGGTGGGGCCAGAGTAAAGGAGAAAGCAATAGATTCTAAAACAGCATTGCTGTGCATGTGTGTGAATGTAAGGATTGGGTAAAATAAGATTACCAAGTACAGCTGCAGATTGCCAAGTGGAAAAATGATGTCGTGGCTATAATGGAGACTTGGTTCAAAGAAGAGCAGGACTGAGCGTTTAATATTCCTGCATACAAGGTGTTCAGTAAAGATAGGAAAGGAAGAAAGGGGGGAGGGGTGACAGTATTGATAAAGGAGACCATTGGAGTGCTGGAGAAAGGGGATGTCCCAGAGGGGTCAAAGACAGAATCTATCTGGCTAAAGGTAAAAAGGTGCAATTACATTGCTTGGTGCTGTCAATAATCATCAACTAATGGGAAGGATGTAGAGAAACAATTTGCAAAGAAATTACAGAGAGGTGGAAAAATTATAGAGTAGTTATAATTATCCAACTATGGACTGAGATGGTGGTAGTGTAAAGGGCACAGAGGGGCAAGAGTTCCTAGAGTGTGTATAGGAATATTTTCCACAGCAGTGTGTCTCCAATCTAATGGAGGAGGGAAACACTGCTAGACCTGGTTCTTGGGAATGAGCTGGGCCAAGTAGATAAAGTATCAGTAGAAGAACATTCAGGGGACAGTGATCATTGTATCATAGGGAAGAAGAGTCATACAGGTTCAAAACGTTAACTCTGTTTCTATCTCCACAGATGCTGCCAGACCTGCTGCAGCTTTTCCAGCATTTTCTGTTTTTATTTCAAATTTCTAGCATCTGCAGTATTTTGCTTTATTATACGGTATCATAAGATTTAGGCTGACTATCGAAAAGAACAAAGAGCGATCCAGAGTAAAAAAGATTAACTGGGGGAAAACCAGCTTCAATGGGTTAAGAACAGATCCGGGCTGAATAAATTGGAGTCAAAGGTTGGCAGCAAAAACAATAGTTGATCAATGGGCTACTTTCAGAGAAGAGATGGGTCGGGCACTGTCAAGTCATTTTCCCTCGAAAGGGGAAGATAGGACAAACAGAGCTCCCTGGACGACAAAGGCGATAGAGATTCAGATAAAGAAAATAAAGTCTGCTTATGACAGGTGTCAACTAGAAAATACAATTGAAATGCAAGCTGAATGTGGAAGGTTCAAAGGAGGTAAAGAAGCAAATAAGAAAAGCAAGAGGGAGCATGAAAAGAAAAGCATTTTTAGTATGCTGGCAACTAGCATGAAAGAGAATCCCAAAGTCATCTATAGACATATAAATGGTAAAAGGGTGGTATAAGGGGAAATTAGGCTGACAAGGAACCAAAAAGGTGATTTATACATGGGGCAGAGGGCACAGCTGAGGTACTAAATGAATATGTTACACCTGTCTTTATGAAGGAAGATGTGGTAAAAACACCAGATGGATTTAAAATTGAAAAAGGCACACGCATCTCTGCAGCTCTGATGTCTCCAAGCTTTATAGCTGCGCAAATGTTCCCATCTACCTAGTCTCAATAAATGAACCCACAGTGTGTTAAAAATCCCTTATGAGCGACTGGTGCTTTTTATATCATTATATCACAACACGACGTGGTGAAGAGCAGTGATTCCGTCTAAACGAGATGGTGCTCAGCCCGGCAGCAAGATTCAGTACAGGTGTGACATGGTGAACATTCTTAGATCATGCTACATGGTATGAGATGACCCTTGTTGTTCTGGTCAGATCGCAACGAAGACACAGCATCAGAGGCTGCTGAAACCATAGCATGGTGACTGCACAGAAAAGCTTTGAGGGCAGTGGTTGGATAGTCCTCAAGTAAAGAGCTGGTAAGCAGATGGATCCCTCATGGCGAGACTGCAGCACATAGCCTGTCAGTTCCGTGAGTGGGACAGTGCACCGAGAGGACCAGCGCCGGGTTAGCTCAGTCAGGAAAGGCGAGTAACCAGTGTGTGTGTTGGATCGATAGTGAGCGAGGGAGAGTCAAACAAATAAAAACAAACAGAACAGTCATTAAAATTGGGCCAGAGGAAGTTGCAATTATAGCGGGTGGAGCTTTGGAAAAGTGCATGAAAGCAGCTACAGTAACACTCATTCCAGGTGCTATAGGAGAAGGGAGGTCAAAGGAATATTGTTAAAATGTCCACAAAATTCCCCAGTTTAAATTTGGATGCCATTGATCTACTATCTGAATTCAAAATATTTATACAATGTACAGGGCTATGGTTTTTTGATTCAGGTGTGTCTGAACCAGACAAGGAAGCCATAGAAATTCACGTAGCAATTGGGAACTAAAGTCTACACAGGCTGAACATGTCAGGATTAACAGAAGAGTTAAAGGATCCCCAAAAGATATGGACTACATTGGAAGAACGATTCAGAATCAGGTTAAACTTCCATATTCATCGACAATAGCCTACAGAATCCATAGACCACCGCGTCAGCAAATGCAGAGTAAAGGGTACATTTTTCAAATGCAGAACTAGCAGACAGAATTGCTCAGTTGGTGATCGCATCCACTCTCAAGGTAGTGCTCCAGAAAGATCTGCTAGGCAAGCCCAAAACATATAACAAAGAGCTAGTCAAGATGGATGCAAGTATTAAGCAATCCTCACAGACCGACAGAGCTTACAGATTGTAAGTACAATCCCAGTTGTTGGTGCACTGAACAGAACATCAAAACCCAGCAAAGCATGTGGAAGACGTGAACTTCTGCATACACCAAGGAAATGCACAGCTTTTGATCAATTCTACAAGGCATGTAGCAGAAAGGGCCATTGGCAGTGGCAGCGCACTAGAGCAAAGGCTCATGCAGCTACAAAGAGCCAGATACTGATCCAAAAAAGCCAGACAGGATGAGTTCTTTCAAGAAATAAGAATGACCATCTGGTATTCTGTCAGAAACATGCACCTGAGCTGACTGACAAACCAAAACATGATAATGATGAACACAACTAGATGAAGGAGAGGGAAGGGAACACATGATTCACACTGTCAATCTCGTGGGAAACATAAATGCCATCACTCAGTCACACATGGGCCTGGATCGGATGAAAAGAGTGGCAAGAGACTCAATCTATCAGCCGGATATGAATAATGACATCGAAGTCATCATCAAACGTGAGGCATATCAAGAGTATATGCCAAGTCAGCACAAAGTACCACTGATTCCATAGGAAGTTCCTACCCATCCTTGGTCCAAAATCACAGCCAACCTCTTTCACATCCATAGCACTGACTTCACTGTCACCATCAATTACTTTTCCAAATACCCCATTATTTGACAATTGCATAATATGTCAAACACAACTGTTGTGCACACCCAGAGCCATTTTCAGTTTATTTTGTGTGCCCAGAGAGATCATTATGAATAACAGCCTGCAAATTATTGGTAAGCCATTTCAGGATATGTGTGAGAAGCCGAATATTGATCATACTACTTCTTCTCCTCATTATCCTAGATCTAACAGCCTAGCTGAATGAATTATTCACACAGCGAAATCCCTAAATCTCAAATGTAGGGAGGCCAAGCAAAATCCACACATTGCAATGTTACATCTGAGAGCGATACCTTTAAGTGCAACTAATCCATCACTGGCAAACCTTTTGTTTGGCAGACCAGTGCATGCCAATCTACCTACTCTTACCCATTCTACTCTCTCAGAAACTAGAAAACAATATTTAAAACTACAAGAGAAAATGACCAACATACATGATAAAAACGCGATTACAGAATTGCCAAGCTCAGTTGGGATAACAAGTTCACACCCAGAATCCCACTGAAGTTACATGCTAACAAATTGAGGTGAAAAGGATTTGTTTAGAACCAAGGTCCTATGAAGGAATTACAGACAAAGATGCAATGGTGAGGGGTAACAGAGGACAAATCAGACCCATTCCAGTTCCTCAATCACCGTACAGTCCTATTGCATGGACTAGACCCCAAATGCAACCAGAAATTACATCCATGAATGATAATCCCACAGATAACTGTAAGCAGTTAATGACACCTTTGGATAAGGTTACCATGACAAGATCTGGACATACCAGTAGGTTATACTTTAGAGCAGATTACCAGCTTTAGAGACTCAGATTTCTCAATACACTTATGTATTGGTAACTATACATGGACATGTATTGTAAATAGTTATATTTCTTTTGTGGGGTGGAGTGGAGTGTATTTTAAAAAAGAAAAGGGGAGTTTGTAATATGCTTTTAAGGAATTGCAGCATGACATCATTGGAAGGAAGTGTGTCATGCGACCCAGTTTTACTTTCACTTTTGCTTTTCAGTTGAGCACACATGGACAGCCCTGCAGGTCTGATATCTTCAAGCTTTGCACTTCTGTAT
Source organism: Carcharodon carcharias (assembly GCF_017639515.1). Taxonomy (NCBI): domain Eukaryota; kingdom Metazoa; phylum Chordata; class Chondrichthyes; order Lamniformes; family Lamnidae; genus Carcharodon; species Carcharodon carcharias. The sequence continues at coordinate 135,960,530 of NC_054479.1, forward strand.
AAAATGTTCCCATGTGCCTAGTTTCAATGAATGAACCCACAACGTGTTTACACAATCCACTATAAGGGATTGGTTCTTTTCATATCATTATATCAAAATGTGACATTGGCTAGGTTATCTGTACTTAAAGTTAATAAGACACCGATGAAATGCATCCAAAGGATATTGAGGGAAGCGAGAGTGGAAATTGGACTGGCCCTACTTTTTCAGTTTTCCTTAGACTCAGAGATAATCCCAGAGGGCTGGAGAATTGTAAACATTACACCCTTGTACAAAAAAGGGTGTGTAATAAGCCCAGCAACTACAGGTCAGCCAGTTTAACTTTGGTGGTGGGGAAACCTCTAGAAAGAATAATTGGGGACAAAATTAATAGTCTCATGGACAAAAAGGAAGATGGTTGTGGTTGTTGGAGGTCAATCATCTCAGTTCCAGGACATTGCTATAGGAGTTCCTTAGGCTAGTGTCCTCAGCCCAACCATCTTCAGCTGCTTCATCAATGACCTTCCTTCCATCATAAGGCCAGATGTGGGGATGTTCAGTGATGATTGTACAATGCTCAGCACCATTCACGACTCCTTAGATACCAAAACAGTGCATGTCCAAATGCAACAAGACTTGGACAACATTCAGGCTTGGGCTGATAAGTAGCAAGTAACATTCATGCCACAAAAGTGCAGGACAATGGCCATCTCCAACAAGAGAAAATCTAACCGCCACCATTGAATGTCAAGTGGTATTGCCATTGCTGAATCCCCCACTATCAACATCCTGGGGGTTACCATTGACCAGAAACTGAACTGGACTAGCCATATAAATACTGTGGCTACAAGAGCGGGTCAGAGGCTAGGAATCCTGCTAGGAGTAACTCATCTCCTGACTCCCCAAAGCCTGTCCACCATTTACAAGGCACACGTCAGGAGTGTGATGGAATACTCCCCACTTGCTTGGATGAGTGCAGCTCCAACTACATTCAAGAAGCTCGACACCATCCAGGACAAAGAAGCCCGCTTGATTGGCACCCATCCACAAACATTCACTTTCTTCACCACCAACGCACAGTGGCAGCAGTGTATACCATCTACAAGATGCACAGCAGGAACTCACCAAGCCTCCTTAAACAGGACCTTCTGAACGCACGACTGCTACTACCTAGAAGGACAAGGGCAGCAGACACATGAGAACATCATCACCTGGCAGTTCCCCTCCAAGCCATTCACCATCCTGACTTGGAAATACATTGATGTTCCTTCTCTGTCACTGGGTCAAAATCCTGGAACTCTTTCCATAACAACACAGTGGGTTTACCTACATCACATGGACTGTAGCAGTTCAAGAAGGTAGCTCGCCATCACCTTCTCAAGGACAATTGGGAAGGGCAATAAATGTTGGTCTAGCCAGTGATGCCCACATCCCATGAGAGAATAAAAGAAAGTTAAGGAAAGCCAGCATGGGTTTCTTAAGGGAAAAATAAAGTTTAGCTAACTTGGAGTTTTTTTGAAGAGGTAACAGAGAGGATTGATGAGGGCAATGCTGTTGATGTGGTATACATGGACTTCCAAAAGGCATTTGATACAGTGCCACATAACAGGCTTGTGAGCAAAGTCATGGAATAAAAAGGACAGTTAGCAACATGGATACAGAATTGGTTGACTGACAGAGAACAGAGAGGTAGTGGTTAATGGGTGTTTTTTCTGCTGGAGGAAGGTTTGTAGTGGAGTCCCCCGGGGTCACTGTTGGGGCCCTTGCTTTTCCTATACATCAGTGACCTAGATCTTGGTGTACAGGGCACAATTTCGAAGTTTGCAGATGATATAAAAACTTGTATTGTGAACTGTGAGGAGGATAGTGTAGAGCTTCAAAGGGACATAGACAAGTTGGCAGAATGGGCACAAGTGGCAGGTGAAGTGATGTATTTGGGTAATAGAACATGGAGAGACCATGTAAAAGAAAGGGTACTTTTCTAAAGGCGGTGCTGAAGCAGAGGGATCTGAGTGTATATGTGCATAAATCACTGAAGGTGGCAGGACAGGTTGAGAAAGCAACTAATGAAGAATCCTGGTCTTTATTAATAAGGGCAGAGAACACAAGGACAAGGAAGTTATGTTGAATTTGTATAAGTCACTAGTTCGGCCTCTGCTAGAATATTGCGTCCAGTTCTGGGCACTACATTTTAGGAGGGATGTGAAGACATTAGACAGAGTGCTGAAAAGATTCACGAGAATGGTTCCAGGGATGAGGAACTTCAGTTATGAAGATAGGTTGGAGAAGTTGGGATGATTTTATTGAGAGAAAAGAAGGTTGAGAGAAGATTTGATAAAGCTATTCAAAATCATGAAAGGTCTGGACAGAGTAGATAAGGAAAAGCTGTTCCCACCCATGAAAGGATCGAGAGGACACAGATTTAAAGTAATTAGTAAAAGAAGCAAAAGTGATATGAGGAAAAACTTTTTTTATGCACTAAGTGGTTAGGGGTTGGGAATGCGCTGCCTGAGAGTGTGGTGGATGCAGTTTCAAGTGAAGCATTCAAAGGGGAATCAGACTGTTATCTGAAAGGGAAGAACGTGCAGGGTTACAGGGAAAGGGCAGGGGATTTGCACTAAATGCGTTGCTCGTTTGGAGAGCCGATGCAGGCAAGATGGGCTGAATGGCCTCCTTCTGCAATGTAACAATTCTGTGATTCAGACACTGTACCAAATGGCCTACTTCTGTGCTGCGACAATCTTGTGATTCTCTAATTCTGTGATAATAAGGTTTTTTAAAGATTGGGTTTCCCCACCACTTTGGTTGACAGGGACCTCAACCATGTCTGACCCATCTCCTGCACCTCTCCCCCCACCCCTTCCCCTCCCTCCCAGAGCCATGATAGGGTTTCCCCATGTCCTCACTTTTTACCCCACCAGCCTCCGCATTGATAGGATCATCCTCCGCTATTTCCGCCAACATTAACATAATGCCACCACCAAACAACTTGTCCTCTCATCCCCCCTGTTAGCATTGCATAGGGACCATTCCCCCTGAGACACCCTGGTCCACTCCTCCATCACCCCCAATGCCTCATCCCCTTCCCACAGCACCTTCCCATGCAATCGCAGAAGGTGTAACACCTGCCCCTTTACCTCCTCCCTCCTCACAGTCCAAGGCCCCAAACAGTCCTTCCAGGTGAAGCAGCAATTCACTTGCACCTGGTTCAATTTAGTCTACTGCATTCGCTGCTCACAATGTGATCTCCTCTACTTTGGGGAGACTAAATGCAGACTGGGTGTGGAATACCTTCGCTCAGTCCGCAAGCATGTCCCAGACCTTCCTGTCACTTTCAACACACCATCCTGTGCTCCTGCCCACATGTCCATCCTTGGCCTGCTGCAACATTCCAGTGAAGCCCAATGCAAACTGGAGCAAAGGCACCTCTTCTTCCGATTAGGCACTTTACAGCCTTCTGGACTTAACATTGAGTTCAGCGACTTCAGACCATGAGCTCTCTCCTCCATTTTGATTAATTTTTAATTTTTTTCCAACCCCCTCCCCACACAGAGCCACTTGATTTCAGAGCACTGAGCCGTGTTCTGCTATTAACACATTCTGCTGCCTTGCCTTTATGCCATTATTAGCACCTTAAGTCTTAACGCTACCGTCAACACTCCCTTTGCCTTGTGTCCAGGGCATCTTTGCCATATCTCTCCTGAGCTCCTACCCATCCCTGGCCTTCTATTTTGCTCCACCTGTTCCAATCCCCTCTCCAACAATATAAAATCCATCACATTGCTAACTCTCTTCAGCTCCAAAGGAGAGTCATTCAGGCTCGAAATGTTAACTCTGCTTCTCTCTCCATGGATGCTGCCAGACCTACTGATTCTTTCTTTGCAGCATTTTCTGTTTTTATTTCAGATTGTTTAAACTTCCTCCCTCCCTTTTGCCTCTTGATTTTATACTTTTCTTGGAATGCCTTTAGTGTCTTTCACTGTGATGACGGACCCAAAATACTTGTTCTGAGTCTCTGCCATTTCCTTCTTGCCCTTTACTAATATCCCCATCTAATGGACCAACCACCTGACAGGGTAGATGAGGATTGAGTTTAACATCTCATCTGACAGATAGCGTCTCCCAAGAGTGCAACACCCCCTTAGTACTGCACGGAGGTTTTTTGTGCTCTTGTCCCTTGAGTGGCACTTGAAGCTGCAGCCATATAACTCAAAGGCAACAGTGCTACCAGCTATGCTGCCACAAACACACAATGGGGTTTATGTTTCGCTGGTCAAAAAAAAACAGCAGGGAAGATATGATTTATCACTTTAATGATCACTAATGTGAGTACAGGATCCCTTAACAGTCCTAAGTGATGCAAATTCATTAGCAGTGATGATAAAGCATCAGCTAATCACAATGCACCTGAAATAACAGGCTAGAAAATTACAAAAAGGCCCAAAAGCCCAGAGGTGGATTGTGCAATTGTGGTTGAAAATATCTTAGGTGCACCAGTGCAATAACAGCTTTACAAACAAGGCTCTCTGAGTGCTGCCAACCGTTCCTAGGGGCTTTCACAGGCACATTTGAATGGGAATACCGTTTACACCCAGTCCTCAAAGAAAACAAGAAGCCAAACAGCACATTGTGGAGAGTATCAACACTACTGTCATGGCTCAGAGGATCCCAGAGGAGGACCTGAAAGAAGATGCATGGCTCGTACAAATGTTGTCTAAATACGTTGAACTGGAACAGAGGCAAAGCATCAAAATTGGAACAAGGCAGGCATTAGAAATGAGGTAATGGAAGAGTTATACCAGTGATCGTATAACATTATGGTGGCAAGTGAATGTGCTGGTGGCTTAAATTTCCATGGGCAAAATCACCATATTTGTAATTCTCACCACTCTTTTTTTTAATTCTTTCATGGGACGTGGGTGTTGCTGGCAAGTTGCTGTTTGTTGCCGATCCCCAATTGCCCTTCAACTGAGTGGCTTGCTAGACCATGTCAAGGGACAGTTAAGAGTTAACCACATTGCTGTGGGGCTGGAGTCACACGTAGTCCAGACCAGATAAGGATCTCAGATTTCGTTCCCTAAAGGGCATTTGTGAACCAGATGGATTTTTAATGACAATGATTTCACGATGACTGAGACTAGCTTCTAATTCCAGGTTTTATTAGTTGAATTCGCTATGCTGGGATTTAAACCCATGTCCCAGAGCATTAGCCTAGGTTTCTGGATTTCTAGTCTAGCGACATTACCACTGTGCTATCATCTCCTCCCCCCCCACATCTTGCTTTGTACAAACTTTGCACTTAATGAAAGGCTACAGTGTACAATAGGTGGCAGAGATCTGATGCCACATAAGTAAACAGTGATGCTTTTCTTCTGGAAGTTATGAGGGCACTGGATTTGTGCAGATAATAGGTGAGAACAAAAATAGTAGTGAGGATTACAGTATTCATTGGCCTTTCTCACTATTTGAAATCATATATTCATCTGCTGCGGATTTCAACCCAAGATCCTGTATATGTCCCTGTTTACCATTGCCTTGAATTGCTGGAGAACAGAACCATCTCCCTCATCACAAGATCTCATGTCATGCTAAAGACAAAGAACTGAAATGAAGAATTATTAATGAGCCTGATGTTGAATTATTAGTTATTTGGAAGAGTGAATGTGTAAGTAATTCCAGTAAGATGTGTGCTTGTGTGGTCCTAAGTAGACATTAACAGGCTTTGGGACTTGAAATGAAGGCTTATAGGCCCTAATTAAGAGTGTCTTGGTTAAAAATAATGATTGTGTCAAATGTAAGGTGATACAGATGTAGAAAGACAATTAATGAAGAAAGAGAAGCCAAAATTAATATATTTTAGCCATGTTGGGAAAAAGAAATGAGTATGAGGTTTGGTATAACACTAATATTAAGTACACGTTATGAGACATAGTTTCCAGGTCTCTTGTCAGGACAGAGTAGAACTGAATAGTTATAAGCTGCACAGTATTTCTGTTTTCTCACCAATTTTCTACTTTCTTGAAGGTGTTGACCCTTCATTATGGTATGGGGGGGAAAATTCACATGGTGAAGTGAATATGATTTTTTAAAAATTCTCACCATAGTTTTCAAATTCCTCCATGATCTTGTCCATCTCCATTTCTAACCTCCTCCAACCCCAAAATGGCTCCAAGATATCTGCACTCCTCCAATTCTGACATCTTGAGCATTCCCGATTTTAAAGTCACTCCATTATAGGCAGCAGTGCCTTCAGCTGCCAACATCCTAGCTCTAGAATTCCATCACGAGATATCTTCTCACTTTCGTCCACCCTTTCCTTCTTTAAGATACTCCTTTAAACTAACCTTTGGTCATCTGCCCTAATATCTCCTTCATATGGTTCAGTAACAGACTCAGTTGGATAACCCTTCCGTGAAGTGCTTTGGGACATTTTTACTGTGTTAAAGGCACAATATAGTTACAAATGTTGATTCCATGGTCAGTGGTTGCCTTTTCCCATTAATTCAATTGTGAGATAAAAACAGAAAACTGCTGGAAATATCCTACAGATCAGGCACCATCTGTGGAGAAGGAATTCTGATTTGTTCTAATGAAAGTTAAACGTTAACTGTTTCTCTCTCCACCGATATTGTCTGACCTGCTGAGTATTTCCAGCACTTTCTGTTTTTATTTCAAAATGCCAACATCCACAGTGCTTTGCTTTTGAGTTCAGTTGTGAACTTAGCTAGTGACTACCAGGAGACTGTTTAAGGTGGGGAAGGAATTTGCAGCTGAACCCAATCCTGTTCTCAACCAGTGCCCAAGTGCAGACTTCCAGCAGCATTAGCGAGATAGCAATCAGGAGTCAGAACTCTGGCCAAGTTATTCCTCCCTAAACCAGTGGTTGCGATGCTGATTTTAACAAACCCCAACCATTGCCATGGATGAAGTCAGTTAACTCAGCATCGATCGGAGATCAAACTTGATCTGTGTGGCTCAGCTACTTCCTGGAAAAAAATCCCTGAGCTATCAAAGACTCCTGTACCTTTTTTTTTAAAAAAGAAGAAAAATTGCTTTCACATGGTTTTAATTTAGTTGCTTTGAGGTGGTAAGCATGAGGCATTATTACCGAGGTGGAAAGGTAATAAAACTGACTGTAACATTTGAGCTGATGTCTTGTGACATTACAAGACTGGCACTATATAACTATGAGATTATTTTTGGCAGAGAATTATTCACAAATATGCCAGTCAGTAAACTTTCTAAGCAATTTATGACTTCTTGTTTTCATTAATGCCATTTGAAATTATATTTTTCTGGTCTTGGCACCAATGCTTAATTTCAAAGGTGATTTAACAGTGCAATTCTTTAATAGCTGAATACTAATGTATTTATCATATTGAGAAAAGCCAGTCAGAAAGCAGTCTAGTACAGGCAACAGGATGATTTGCTTATTTAATTCGGGGTGTTTCAATGGACAAGATCTGACTGCTTCCTCCGGGTTGGAGAGCGGTTTAATCGATGCTCCATGAAGAGGCGACTGAGAAAAGGCCCGAAATTTTTGGAGATTTTGGCATAATGAGAGGTTGGAAGAAGCATGATTGTTCCTGCTCCCCCTCGCTCTCCATCTAACCTCTAGGGTGGATTGTGAGAAACTATTTCCACTGGTTGGGGGCACCAGAACGAGGAGCATTGTGTAAAAATTAGAACCAGACATGGCCAACAGACACATGGATACTTTAAGTTCACCTCCAAGTCACACACCATTTCTGACTTGGAACAACATAGGACATTGCCACTGGGTCAACATCCTGGAACTCCCTCCCTAACAGCTCTGTATACCTAACCTACACGGACTGCAGAGGACGAAAAAGGTGGATTACCAACAGTTTCTCAAGGGTGATTAGGGATGGAGCAGGGTAGTTATTTCTGGAATCCTGGTCAATATTTATCCCTCAATCAACATCACAAAAACAGATTATCTAGTCATTGTCATATTGCTGTTTGCAAATTGGCTCTGTGTTTCGTCCATTACAGCAGTGACTACACTTAAAAAAAAACACTTAGTAAAAATACTGAATAGGTTGTAGTGAGCTTTGGGATGTCTTGCAATTGTGAAAGGTCCAAGTCTTTCTTTTACAAATTGGTTACTGATGTTCATTAAACAGTATAAATAATAGTCAGAGAACCTGTTCCAATTATCCCCTAGGCAGAATGGATTAAATTTGATCCCTGTAATGTTTAATCTTTGAAACGTTGGTGTAAAATCTCTGTAATTTAATAATAATATATAAGGGGACGGACGTGGGAGGTGAGGATTGGGGGCGGGGGGGGGGGGGGGGGATCTGATCATTTCTCAATTGTTTAATGATTAGAATTAAGTGTGTAGCATTAGTAGCAATTTAGTTAAACAGATTAACATTTCTGTTAAAGTGGACAAAGGCTCTTCCCCAGGTCTGAAAAAGTAGGAAATGAGTTTTAGTTCTGATTTTATGAGATTTTTAAAGGTTAAACATGAACAATGAAGCATTTTATGTATTGCACTTATTTCAATGATCACTCTACAAGTTTCAGATGTTGCACATGAAAAAATTATGGTCTGTATTGCCAGTGGACTAATGGCTAAACAGGTCATTCAAAATCCAAAGGATTCTACTTTTATAGTCCAAAGAGGTACAAGCAAGGCGTGGATTTGATATAGTACCTGGTCATGTCTCAAAGAACTTTACATATAATAAATTACAGTGATTACACTTTAAAAAACACTTTTTCTTAAACTGTAAAGCACTTTGAGACATCCAGTGGTCATGTAAATTATTATAAAAAAGGACTTGCATTTATATATGTAGGCAAATGTAGCAGTTGTATTTTCACAAAGCAAGACACTGCAAATAGCAATGGGAGGAATGTCCAGCAAACATGTTCTTGGTAGCGTTGGCCAAGGGAAAATCCTTAGACTGGGCAAATTCCATGCTCTTCTTTGAAAACAGCCATGGAATTGTTACCATCCACTGGACAGTGTTTGGTTTAGTGTCAAATCAGCAGCATGGTGCCCCTGACAATGCAGCACACCCATAGTAGTGCATTAGAGTATTAGCCTAGATAACGCGCCCAAGTTCTCAGTGGGGCTAACCCCTACAAACTTCTGACATTAGTGGCAAGAGTGTAACCACTCAGCCACGATGACAAAAGGTAAAGTGTCAAATCATTTCCCCACATCAGCCAGTGAACAGGTCCAGAATCCGGGAATACATTAGGAGTGGCTGTACTTGGCTCGAGATTGGTTGCTGCTTTTTCATGTAAACCTGCTCTTTATTTTTGCATTCCTATCTTAACAAAGATATGATTAATGAAATTTATGGAGATGTATGAGATAATTTCAGTGAGGCTGATGTTCCTAATCCCTGTAGTAACACTACACTCCATTTAAAATACCAGCACATTTTTCTTTCAAATTCTTACTTTTTAAAAAAACTCTGTCATGCATCAGGTGCCCAACTTTGTTACAGATGCAAAATAACCTTTAAAAATCTCATAAAATCAGAACTAAAACTAATTTCCTACTTTTTCAGATCTGGGGAAGAGCCTGGATTTGCACGCATCTGTCAATTTGTAGAGGAACACTTATCGTCTCATTGTCCTCATGATCTCCCCAAGAGGGACTCTTATGGCCTCAGCTTCTGCTTATTGTAGCAATTAGACCTTGTGACCTTAAAGGGACAGGCAAACTTAAACACTGTTCCACTTAAGCCAAATCATTCATTGTGCACCACATGGCAGAGTACTTCTGAACTTGTAAACCTGTACTTCCTCCAGCTTGCCAAGAGGGTCTGCAAATATAGTAATAAAATCTTTTGAGCAAGTTAGCTGGTCAATGCACTAGGGCTTTGTCTCCAAAGCAATCCACCAGGAGGTACAACCACTTTGGCTATTGGGTTTGTACAGCAACCCGACTAAATAAAGGCTGGCAGAAAATGGCAGATTTTGACATAGAACCTTGAATTCCTCCTTCATTTATGTAGGAGTATTAACTGGCATGATAACCTGATGACTAATTAAGATCCTAGGCTAAGAGTTCCACAAATACATGACACATGATTTATCACAAACCACCCCATCTCTCAAGCCTGAGGATGCTAACTCACCCATTTTCTAAGCGTACTAATGTTCAAAGTACACGGGCATGTTTCCAGTTTGTCAAAAGGCACAATTTCTTTAGCCAGGAAAAGAGCCAGCACAGCCAAATGTCGGGCCAAATGGCCTCCTTCTGTGGTGTACTATTGATTCTATACTTGACAAGTTGTGATACCAAACCCGTCTTAAGATGATGGGGAGAGAAGAGGTTGTTATAGAAAAGCAGGAGGAACAAAACTGCAATTAAATTATTATGAGAAACTTGGAAGTGGAATGATGAGATAGTTTCATGAATATACTTGAATCCCTGTAGTAATAGAAACAGCACTTTTGGCAGAGTCTGGTGGGTATCATGACCTTAGACTTTCAATGCATCACTGAAGCTGAGGCATGTTGTTGTAGCATCGTAGAAGGGGCTTTACTTCACACCTATCCATGTATTCCATGATCTGAGAGTCTCTGAAGTATAAAAGCTCTATTCTCATTCTTGAAGGTTCCTCTAGTGTAGGTTTGTACCTACACCAAATGGACCGCAGTGGTTCAAGAAGGCGGCTCAGCACTACCACTCAAGGGCAATTAGGAATAGAAATAGAAATGCTGGCCTAGCCAGTGTTGCCCACATCCCATGAAAGAATAAAAAAACCATTGATGAGCGCAAGAAACATATTTTTTTAAAAGGTGTGCTTTATGTTCTGTTTTGCCTCTGGTAATCGCACAATCTCATTTAACTGGTAAAATCAAAGCACCTTTAGGTTTTCTTATTACCATGTTCAAGGTTACTGTGAATAACCATAGGAGGTACAATTACTGAAAGTCAGTCAGTGTCATCTTAACACTGTCTCGAAGCATCGGTCTAGTTAGGACACCAGCTAATATCTGGTTGAACTCACCCAACTATAGCATGCGAGTTGGAGTTATGTGCTGGAATTGGAAGCCAAAACCTTCTTGGTTCACAGTCAACTATTTGAGCTGAAGAGTGGCCAACAGCTAAAAGCATCCTTAATTACTGGTAAGTCAATGGATAAATATATGGGCATGTGAAGTCATCAATGCTAAACAATCATTGATTAAAAGATGAAGGAAGATTTTAAAGCAAATCCAAGTCTCTTGGAAATAAAAAGGTACAGCTCCATCATTCTATCAGTGATCTGGCGACACCCAAGGTCCGATTGCAGACATGATTATACTGTTTGCATAATCTTTCCATTCATATATCACAGTTATAGGGATCTGAAAATAGGTAGTACTTTCTAAATAGAACATCAGATGTTTTTTTGGTTGGTGAGGGAGTGCGGGCTGGAGGGGAGGTTGGCGAGGTGGGGAAATAAATGTTGAGCGGAGGAGTTTGAGTGGTTCAGAGACACTCTGGAGCCCTGCCGTAGAAAACAGTCTTTGGAAAGAGAGACTTTGAAGAGGTGCCAGATCTGATGACAGATGCGTCTCATTGCAGGGTATTTACCGTGAGAATTAGGTTTCACTCTTTACATGCTTGCCTGGGTTCAGTTTTCGTAACTGGATGCAGCCACCGCAGAATTCTGAGCTGATGGTTATCCTGAACTAAAGTTGCGTCTTTCAATGGAAGGAAAGCAGTAATGAGTTTGTGGGAGGGTGGATCATATCAGAAACAGAGTCCTCATGGACTAAGGAGTTGTAATCACAATGCATCAATTAGTCCCTGTCTGCTTTTAAATAAGGTGTTACACTATTTAAAATAATTAAAACCTTCAACTAAAATACAAGGCAAAGGATTGTTGTACAACTGCATTAATGCATTCTTTGGGGCATTTTTTTGAAAATATAAGATTGGATAAGGCGCCCTTACATTCCATTGGAGATGCAAATCAGGCGCTGTACACAATGGGAAGCTGATCTGATAGCACCCATTTTCCATTATTACCACAAGTTAATGTTAACCCCAGTATCCTGCACGGTGTCATTTCCACCCTTAGGAGCAGGGCACACGTCGCTCCCACCCCAGACCACTGTCTTCAGAAATTATAAGGTTGATTTTGGCCTTTCAGAGGCTGATTTGTGGGATGCACTGATTGTCTGCCTGGATTTGAGGCCTTGACCTCATTTAAATTTGGCAGGCACACTGCGAGGCGATCTTAATTCTCCAACCTCACAAGGAATGTCTGACCCCCCTGCTGCCATGAGCAGGCACGCTTGAGATCCACACCACACAGTTCACTGGGCCAATGTAAATAATCCTGGGACATTAAGATCAAGGCAGTCCCTTTAGCATTGGATACAGCTGAGTGGCTGCTCATGCAAAAGTCAAAACCGACCTCCCTGTATCCCTCTGTTTGCATTTACCTTTGTGAAAGCCTTTCAGCTTTTCACTATCTCCCTCTTCAACGTGGGTTAGGTGACAGAGGGAAAAATTCCACTCCGCTACTTGCCACAAAATTCAAACTCTGTGCTTTTTACCACTGTTCCGGTGGCTGGAATCTTCTGGTCCCACCTGCAGCAGGAAGATTGGCGGACACGGGGAGCTTAATTTGGTGGGAGGCCAAAAGTCAGTTTCCTGACAGCGGGATAAACCATTGCAACTAGGTTCTCGGGACTTTAAAGGTGAGTTGCGCTTCCTGACGGACAATGTTAGGAAGTCCTTTTGCAGGCGTCCGCATGTCAAGCCTGCTCATTAAAAGGCCAGCTCGCCAGAATTAAATGCAACCCCCCCCCCCCCCCTCCAAATTAAGTTCCCTGATGGTGAGAAATTGGAACATTCACATTTACAACTGCATATAAGTGGCATGCACCTGGCAAGCTAGACTCCTTCCTGGATTTTGAAGGGAGTAGCAACTCAGCAACATCAGTCCCTTGTTTGAGATTGAGTGCCTGTCAGCCAAGGTGCGTGAAGGGCTGGATACAGGAGGCAAGACCAGTGGGGAAGGGTGGAATGGAGGCTGGACAGGGGAGGGAGGACCAGTGGGGAAGGATGGAGTGGACACTGGACAAGGAAGGGAGGACCAGTGGGGAAGGGTGGAGTGGAGGCTGGACAGGGGAGGGAGGACCAGTGGGGAAGGGTGGAATGGAGGCTGGACAGGGGAGGGAGGACCAGTGGGGAAGGGTGGAGTGGAGGCTGGACAGGGGAGGGAGGACCAGTGGGGAAGGGTGGAGTGGAGGCTGGACAGGGGAGGGAGGACCAGTGGGGAAGGATGGAGTGGACACTGGACAGGGAAGGGAGGACCAGTGGGGAAGGGTGGCAGGGTGTCCAGGGTAGGAAGCCAGACTAAATGGGGCTTGTTTAGCAGAGGGAGTATGTCACGCATACCTTGGTCACATTGTAAGGTGGTGGATGGCCTCTCTGGGCAGTGAGCATCATAGAGAGATGGGTTGAAAGGGCTTGGTCCATGAGTTCAAGAATTTGGCCCTAAGGGTTGGAATGAGGGTACTGGGAGGCAGAGGGTACAGTCACAGTCGGAGGAGGGAGTTGGTTCAGGTAGTGTGGAATGGCTAGGCTCATGGAGGGGGTGGGTGCACAGAAAGTTAAGGTACAGCTGGCCTTGAGAATGGGAGGGGTCAGGGTCAGGAGGGACAAGGCCATGTCGATGGTCATGGGAACAGAGGGGAGAGCAGGAATGTCTTAAAAATGATAATTGCCTCCAGGGTAATGGGAGGAGGCTGAATGCTTTCTGGAGGGAGAGGAATGAGAAAGCAGTGATTGTGGAGGAGGATGCAGGAACTTTGGTGGGCAACAAGGGGAGGGTAGAAGGTCCTGGGTGTGCTGGAAAACCTCACACATAACACGCAGAAGCTCTCAATGTTGTTGCAAAGTTTGTAAAACTTGACTCGATATGGGAGGGACATCTTTTCGGGGGGGAGGAGTTAATGTTTTTTTTTTGGGACAAGTGAAAGGATACCCTGTCAATTATTAGCTCACTCCATGGAGAACTGGGCTCAGCTGATTTCTCCTCTTGAGTTTCCATCGCCCAATAGACCAGCATCGCTCAATGATGGATAGCTGTATTCTAGCCAGAGCCCATCAAGGTCTGAAGCTGCTGTTGGTTCTGAGTGATTTGCCATATTATGCTGGGTTAGAGGGAGGGATGAAGGGAGAGAGGGAGGTGGATGCCTCCAAGGGGTATGGGCAGTGGACGGCAGCAAACCCCTGACTCCAAACCTCCTGGATGAATGGTTATGGCTGACAAGGTATTGTGTGGTTAATCTTTCTATGCTGCCAAGGCAATGGTCCCTCTATAGACTTTCGAGGGTAGTGCAGGAAAGCTGAATAATATCTGAGGGAGGTCTCTCACACATGGCTGTCATCACCCCGGCCTAAGAGCAATGTCTCCATGCACAGTCATGTATGAGCGGGAGGAACACTCATCTGTGGTTCTCCAGGATGTCCTTCACCAGGAACGGGTGGGTGGGGGTGCCATGTCTAGATGGAAGCCAGACACAGGGCTTAGCATTGGCTTTGTGGCTCTGAGAGGGAGGAGGAGGGAAAGGTAAAACTCCAAGCAGTATGACTAATGGGAAACAAAGCAGCAGGTTAGCGTGTGGGGGGGGTGGATTCAACTTCATGGAAAATTATGAAAAAACTGAAAAGAAAGGAGAGCCCAGGAGAGGCTATTAAAGTCTCCAGAACACAAAATAGGACAGAGTGTTTGGAAAGGGCTAGGAATCTAACTTCAAGCACATCAGATAAAGGGATGACAATGAGAAAGGGGATGGGAAATGCAGGACTGAAGGTGTTGTATCTGAATGCACGCAGTATATGAAATAAGGTAAATGAGCTTGTGGCGCAGATTGAAATTGGCAGGTATGATGTGGTGGGAATCACGGAGACATGGCTGCAAGGGGATCAGGACTGGGAGCTAAATATCCAAGGATATACATCCTATCGAAAAGATAGGCAAGTTGGCAGAGGGGGTGGGGTTGCTTTGTTAGTAAGAAATGAAATTAAATCGATAGCAAGAAATGACGTAGGGTCAGATGATGTAGAATCTGTAGAGTTGAGTTGAGTTGGGTAGAGTTGAGGAACCGCAAAGGTAAAAAAACCATAATTGGAGTTATGTACAGGCCTCCGAACAGTAGTCAGGATGTGGGGCACAAGATACACCAGGAGATAGAAAAGGCATGTAAGAAAGACAAGGTTACAGTGATCATGGGGGATTTCAATATGCAGGTAGACTGGGATAATCAGGTTGGTAGTGGATCCCAAGAAAAGGAATTTGTGGAATGTCTACGAGATGGCTTTTTGGAGCAGCTTGTGGTGGAGCCCACTAGGGAACCGGCAATTCTAGATTTAGTGATGTGTAATGAGGCAGATTTGATAAGGGAGCTTAAGGTGAAGGAACCCTTAGGAGGAAGTGACCATAATATGATAGAATTTACCCTGCAATTTGAGAGG
Source organism: Carcharodon carcharias (assembly GCF_017639515.1). Taxonomy (NCBI): domain Eukaryota; kingdom Metazoa; phylum Chordata; class Chondrichthyes; order Lamniformes; family Lamnidae; genus Carcharodon; species Carcharodon carcharias. The sequence continues at coordinate 135,975,981 of NC_054479.1, forward strand.
AAAAAGCTGGAATCAGATGTAACGGTATCACAGTTGAATAAAGGCAACTACAGAGGCATGAGAGAGGAGTTGGCCAGAATTGACTGGGAGATGAGCCTAACAGGAAAGACAGTGGAACAGCAATGGCAGGAGTTTCTGGGAGTAATTTGGGAGACACAGCAAAAATTCATCCCTAGGAAGAAGAAGCATACTAAAGGGAGGAAAAGGCAACCATAGCTGACAAGGGAAGTCAGGGACAGCATAAAAGCTAAAGAGAAAGCATACAATGCGGCGAAGAGCAGTGGGAAACCAGGGGATTGGGAAGCCTACAAAGACCAACAGAGGACAACTAAAAAAGAAATAAGAAGGGAGAAGATTAAATATGAGGGTAAACTAGCCAGTAATATAAAAGAAGATTGCAAGAGTCTTTTTAGATATATAAAGGGTAAGAGAGAGGCAAACGTGGACATTGGGCCGCTAGAACATGATGCTGGAGAAGTAGTAGTGGGGAACAAAGAAATGGCTGAGGAACTGAATAGGTACTTTGCGTCAGTCTTCACAGTGGAAGACACGAGTAACATCCCCAAAGTTCAAGAGAGTCGGGGGCCAGAGGTGAGTATGGTGGCCATTACCAAGGAGAAGGTGCTAGGAAAACTGAAAGGTCTGAAGGTGGATAAATCACCTGGACCAGATGGATTACAGCCCAGAGTTCTGAAGGAGATAGCTGAAGAGAGAGTGGAAGTGTTAGTGGTGATCTTTCAGGAATCACTGGAGCCAGGGAGGGTCCCAGAGGACTGGAAAATCGCTAATGTAACCCTCCTGTTTAAGAAGGGAGTGAGGGAAAATACAGGCCAATTAGCCTGACCTCGGTCGTAGATAAGATTTTAGAGTCCATTATTCAGGATGAGATTTCAGAATACTTGGAAGTGCATGGTAAAATCGGGCAAAGTCAGCATGGTTTCATCAAGGGGAGGTCATGCCTGACAAATCTGTTAGAATTCTTTGAGGAGGAAACGAGTAGGTTAGACAAAGGAGAGCCAATGGATGTTATCTACTTGGACTTCCAGAAGGCCTTTGACAAGGTGCCGCACAGGAGGCTGCTCAGTAAGATAAGAGCCCATGGTGTTAGAGGCAAGGTACTAGCATGGATAGAAGATTGGCTGTCTGGCAGGAGGCAGAGAGTGGGGATAAGGGGGTCCTTCTCAGGATGGCGGCCATTGACTAGTGGAGTTCCACAGGGGTCAGTGTTGGGACCACAACCTTTCACTTTATACAATAATGATCTAGATGAAGGAACTGAGGGCATCCTGGCTAAGTTTGCAGATGATACAAAGATAGGTGGAGGGCCAGGTAGTATTGAAGAGGCGGGGAGGCTGCAGAAGGATTTGGACAGTTTAGGAGAATGGGCAAAGAAGTGTCAGATGGAACACAACGTGAGGAAGTATGAGGTCATGCACTTTGGTAGGAAGAATAGAGGCATAGACTATTTTCTAAATGGGGAGAGAATTCAGAAATCTGGAGTGCAAAGGGACTTGGGAGTCCTAGTCTAGGATTTTCTTAAGGTTAAGTTGTAAGTTAAGTCGGTAGTTAGGAAGGCAAATGCAATGTTGGCATTTATTTCAAGAGGACTAGAATATAAAAGCAGAGATGTGCTGCTGAGGCTTTATAAGGCTCTGGTCAGACAACATTTAAAATATTGTGAGCAATTTTGGGCCCCGTATCTCAGGAAGGATGTGCTGACCCTGGAGAGGGTCCAGAGGAGGTTCACAAGAACGATCCCAGGAATGAAAGGCTTAACATATGAGGAACGTTTGAGGACTCTGGGTCTATACTCGATGGAGTTTAGAAGGATGAGGGGGGATCTGATTGAAACTTACAGAATACTGAAAGGCCTGAACAGAGTGGACGTGGGGAAGACTTTTCCATTAGTAGGAGAGACTAGGACCCGAGGGCACAGCCTCAGAATAAAGGGAATACTTTTTAGAACAGAGATGAGGAGAAACTTCTTTAGCCAGAGAGTGGTGAATCTATGGAATTCATTGCCACTGAAGGCTGTGGAGGCCAAGTCATTGAGTGTATTTAAGACCGAGATAGATAGGTTCTTGTTTGGTAAAGGGATCAAAGATTACGGGGAGAAGGCGGGAGAATGGGGTTGAGAAACTTATCAACCATGATTGAATGGCGGAGCAGACTCGATGGGCCGAATGGCCTAATTTCTGCTCCTTTGTCTTATGGTCTTATGGAGATGGAGGCTAATCTACAAAGAATATGCTGACTAGATGGATTTCCCCAATTCGTTAACAGATCCATTGAGGCCTAGATGATGCGGGCTCTGGATAACCCTACCTTTCTACTGGCTCCTCGTCCAGATGAGGAGGAACTGATGCAGGTTAGCACCGGGCCCGGAGAAGCAATAGCCTGAGCAGCAAGAGGCAGTGGGGACTCAAGAAGGTCAGGACGCTGGTGACCAGGGGCCAGTGCGACAGTGACCATTGGCCCAAACTCGATATATCACAAGCGGTGCAGCTACCTGCAGGTGAGCGAAAGGCACCTTAGGTTCTCCCAGAAAGTGGTTGCTCACAGCTTCCAGCTTCTCCAAGATGATCTGCAGCCGCAAGGACTTGGAGGAAATCTCATGCCGGTGGCATTAAAGGTCACCACTACCTTAAACTTCCTTGCCAGTGGCTCCTTCAGGGCTCCACTGGGACTGGTGCGGCATATTCCAGTCAGCGACACGCCAGTGCACCCAGGATGTGACAGATGCCCTGTTCAGGCGAGTGCACCAAGTTGTCAAATTCTGGCTGGACGCAGAAGCCAGGGTGCAGCATATTGGGTTTTGTAGCAATTGCAGGTTTCCTGCAAGGGCAAGGGACTATTGACTATACACACGTGGCCTTGACAGCTCCCTGACAACAATCAGTCACATTCATCAAAAGGAAAGGTTTCCACTCATTGAACATGCAGCTGATATGTGATCACCCCAGACAAATCCTGTATGTTTATGCTTGGTTCCCAGGGAGATCTCACGACACTTACCCTCTGACCCACTCCCAGGTGCTACAGGCTTTTGAAGGAACTCAGCGATTGCAGGGCTGGATCCTTGGGGACAAGGGATATCCCCAGAAGACCTGGCTGATGATGCCAGTTTGCCATCCACAGAGTACTGCTGAAGAGAGCTACAATGCTGCACATGTCTCCACCAGGTCTATGACTGAGCAGGCAATGGGCCTCCTAAAGATGAAGTTCAGATATTTGGATCACTCAGGTGGGACTCAGACAGTGTCCCGGATCATCATTGTCTGATGCACCCTGAACAACCTCGAGCTAAATAGGGGGTGTCTTGGCTGAAGGAGTCGCAGAGAACCAAGGTGTCTCCTTTGATGATGATGATGGTGAAAGGGGTGGTGCTGATGAGGGCCATGACATAGTGGAGCCACGTGCAGAAGCCCTTGCAAGGATAGACATGGCAGAGAGGCCCTTGACAATCTGATATCTAACAGATTCCCAGCAGGGTAAGCTGGCAGGCTGCAGCTCCTTTTCTGGAACACACATTATAGTTTACTCTCATGTACCTTGATTTATGACAGCTGAATTGAATTGCACTACTTAACATCTGCACTGCTGGTGCTGTGATCCTTTGCATTCGCCAAACTGTGCTGATACCTCTTGCGCCCAATGTGCGCGTTAGATCCTGCACAGCACTCTGTTCACCCATGACCTCAGGCACCTGTAAGTAGGAATGAGATTTTTCCCATGACCTCACAACATCTGTATGTATGAAACATTGAAAGCAACATGAAACTTTAACTCATTAGGGATGCATCCACGTCACCCTCACACCAGTTGTTGGGGGGGGTGGTGGGGGGGGGGGGGGTGGGGGGCGGTGTGGGGGGCAGGGGGCAGACCTTGCAGAGAGCTCTTTCAGGCGGAACCAGATAAATAGGTGCACCGGGAAGAGTAGCATGAGAACATCATTTGGCCCCTTGAGAATGAACCCTCCATACGGATTGATCAGGGAAAATCGTGTTCCTCCACTCACCGACAGTAACTTCATATCCCTTGACATCTTTAAAATGCCAAGAAGTCTCAAGGTTACTTTGGAGTTCACTCAATGACAGTGCCTCACCAGCACTGTGGGTTGTTGAGTAGCAACCACTTCAGACCCTCCAATCGCAGAGACTCTTACAAGTCTCAGTTCTAGATGCCCTTAGTATTACTACGAGACTGTGATCCATTGTTCTGGGCACCCCAGCCAAGGTAAACATCTTTTCTGTTTGGACCTTGCAGAGCCCTGTTAGAGCTCCTGATGCTTCACATGGATACTCTCACAGTCCTCGGCACAGTCCAGCACACAGGCTCATTCTACTGTCTCTCACCACATGGGATAATACCCTGGTCCTTCAATGATGTCTGGTGCACTTTGGTTGCAAACCCTTTGTATGAGGTCTCTTCCAAGCCTTGATAAGGAGACAAGCAGGCCAAACAAATCTCAATGTGGGATCTAACAAAGGCTTCAGTCAACTGCACACACACCTTTTCAATCCTACACTCAATCCCTCTTGCAGTCAAGGCTAGCTTGCCCATTGCCTCCTTACTTGCAGCCTTCACCTGTATGTCAGCTCAAAATTACAATTGAACAAGGACAGCCAGTGAATGGACATGCCCACAACATCCTTCTCCAAACATCTAAGGAAGCCTTTGGTTTCCTATTGTTAAGACTACAGTGTAGAGTTTCACTCTTACAACTCTGAAATTGCATCTACAGCATTCCTAGTCGCTCACATAGCCTTCTTAACTCCCCCTGAAGACCCATTGCATTCATCCACATCTCACACCAGGGCAACAGCAGCAGGGGGTGCAATGACTTCACTAAACACTCTGAGTAGACATCATTTTTAGAGCTCAGAACCTGGCGAGCTGCAAGAAATGGATTACATGATGTGTGCCCAGGCTGCACACTTACCAATGATGCTAGAGCACCCTCATGTTGGAATATTAAGTAATCATGATGTCGACTATGTGAGGGAAGTGACTCCAAAGGAGGACATTATTGGACTCTATTGGGGGACTGAATGCCCCCAACCATTAAAGCAACTGGCAGCAAGATGAGAAACCAAAACACTTCCAAACTGTGCAAGTGGACATACATTTACAAGTGCCAAAAGTATATATAATGGTTGTTTACCCGTGGCCCAAGTCCAGAGGCTCATCACCTGCATGGGGTTGAGAAGGGGTCTGGTCTCTCAGTGTCGGAGACCTTGGCTGTCACTTCCTCCATCAATTGTGGACCAGTGTCTGTGAGGTGCTCACCAGACTGTGACCCTGAACCTAGGCTAGAACGTGCACCCACCAAGGTGAATGTATCTGCGCAGGTAGTGGGTGCGGGTGAATAGTGCACCCTTTGAGGCTTCTGAGACATCATCCTCAGAGGTGGGGTTGGAGATGTGTCTGCAGGTGGTCTCCATTCTTCACCTCCCCCTTTCTCACTGATATCTGCAATGGAGAAAAGAAAGATTTAGTGGATGCCTAAACAGGCTCCCTTATCTATGTCTCACTCTGTGGGCACATCTGAAAACTGCAGACTGGAGGCATCCTTACTGGCTTCCTAGGGGAGTCCTGTCTCACCTTCAGTGCCAGTATAGTCATGCTTCTCCACAGCTATCTCTATGGCTTCCTCCTCAAAGGTAGCTACGACTCGAATATTTGGAATGCTGCTGCTGGCCTAGGCCCACTCACTCTAGCTGTGTGCCTTTTTATCCTGCTGACCGGCAGAAGGATTGAGTGTCATCTCAATGGGTCCAGGAGCTGTTTAGGAGCATGCATGCCTCTGCCAGCTCCTGAGACCTTCCGAGTAAGTGATTAACAAACAGGACGTCTGCAACTAACAGAACATTGAGAGCACCAAGTGCTGGCCCACATTCAGTGCAAATGTCCCACCTGCTGCTCAGTCCTGCAACACTAACTCTTGCCTGACATCCCTGGGCACTCGCACAGTTACACTGCCTGATGCCCTAATGAGTGTCACTTTGCAGTGAGCATATGGTGCCATTTACCCCGGCAGAGCGTAGCAGATTGGCCACCCTTTTTCTGCACTGTCGGGCAGCTCTCCTGTGGGCCCCACAGGTGCTAACCTCCACCCAGGCTGCCATGGTCAGATTATTTGAGGGAGGGGGGTGGGGGGGGGGGGCGGGGTGCCTCCTACTGCCACCTCTGGGAAACAGCACCTCTTGCCCTTCCTGGATGGTCTGGTGGAGAACCTGCAGGGAGGCTTCGGTGAACCATGAGGCCACACGCTGTCTGCGCTATGGCGCGTGCGATCTGCAGAATCCGGAGCTCCTGGCTTGTAGTGAGTGAATGGCTGTCCAAGTTCCCTTTAAATATGGCACCAGGACTTTAGATGCCAAGAGGCGAGAGTGGGGATGGCGACTTCCTGCTGATTCGCCATGCCTCTCGCGCATGTCTATGTAATGAGCTGAACCGCGCAGGATTGCACGTGCCAAGCCATCTGACCGCCATAGGAATCACTCTCACTTCCGCTCCCGTCACCAAATTTATACTCCAGAGCAGACGATCCTGCCCAAAGTTTCCATCCAAAAGAGCTTCAGTATGTTACAGCTAACTCTTCATGAAAAACATTCTGTAAATCTCTTTAGCTTTGAAATTAAGCTGGAATATAAAGCTTAGGAGGGCTTACTGTATTTGTATAAACATGTTTGTTATTTCAACAGAGGCGCTGGCCCATTTTAATGTACATTAATATTCAGGGCACATGTCTCCAAACACAAAAATAAATTTCACAAGAAATGCATTATCCCATGTTAGGTACATCACATCGTCATGAGAAAAATGCATTTTTGTTTTCCTGGTTCATTCCCTTTCCCAAATCAAACTCTGTGAAACACTTAGACAATGCAGGTCCCTGGCCTGGAATGTTAACTCTTTCCCTCTCCACAGATGTTGCCTGACCTTCTGAGTGTTTCCAACATTTTCTGTTCTTATACTGTGAAACACTTTGTTCGCAACATCACTCCCTTCTGAGATCTGCCAATGGGTATGAGCCAATAATCAGTTGAGATGTCTTTTCATATTATTTTACAAGTTTGATCTGTTGATGGTGTTAAATGAAGACAGGTGGGAAGAGGCTTGTTTAGAACATAAATACTGGCATAGACGTGTTTGTCCAAATGGCTCATTTCTGTGCTATAAGGTCTTTGTAATAATTTGAAATCATTGGATTCCAAGTGGAAGTGGGATTCAACTTTCACTGCTGTCACTTTTCCAGAAACATTTTATAACATTCATTCTAAACTCACTGATGCAAATTCCATGATAACTGATCCTGGAGTGACAATGAAACATCAATGGCATAACAGTGGCATTCGATAAAGTGCCGCACAACAGACTTGTGAGCAAAGTTTTAGCTCATGGATTAAAAGGGACAGTAACAACATGGATATGGAATTGGCTGAGTGACAGGAAACAGTTTAGCACCTAGGCAGCTGAAAGTACAGCTGCCAAAGTAAAATGATGCAAGTTTTTTGGGGGGTGGGGGCATTAGAAGCCAGAATGGAGGGTGCAGAGATCCTGGAATAGGAACGAAGGGGGTTACAGAAACGGGGAGCAATGAGGTCATAACGCGATTTGAATGCAAGGATGAGAATTTTAAAATGGATTGGGAATCCGTTCAGATTGGCATTGATTGTGACTTCTGGTATTGGCAGCATTTTAATATGTAAGACATCTTAATCAACCCTGGTGCTGCTTTATTGAAGCATTTGTAATGTTAAATCTGTGCATCGAATGTACATGGCCAATGTTTATCATGCAGTTAGCCTTATTATTTCTATGAGTTCCTCTGTGTCTGTGTGTGTCCAGCAGTCTGTACGATCCCCTTTGGGCTATAAACTGACATCCTTCTCATCCGAGCTTCCTGACACAGCAACCCCCCACGTCATTCCCCGTTAGCATTGTTTATACAGCCCTCGAGATTCCCATAGTGACAAATAACGAACAGCTCAGAAAGAGACGGGCCTGTCACACACAGCTAGTATGGGTGGTCAAATGGAAGTGCATTTTCAAAGGGAATTAACACGAGGTCACAGGGGCCTATTCATTTTAGATCAGTAGTGGGAGTTTAACTGCAATTCTGACTTCTTCAGCACAAGGAGCGGATGGTGATTTTTTGCTCCTACTGCATAGAATTGGAAGTATTTTAAGACACTGTCACACAGAAGGAATGCATTTTGCCCACGGTCTACATTCCCATTGTCTCTGTATTATTTCACTGGGGAGTTGTGCATAAAAAGAACAGTCCAGGCACTCTCTTATGTTTATATTTAAATTGTTTGACCAACAACAAATATGTGTAAGCTTCAATTGTCGTCAGCTTGTGCACAGAGCACACATGCCTCTGCTGTGGTCAGATAAAGCTATCGTGACCTGTGGGTGGTAATGCTACCTGCCAACTTACAGGTAAAGCTATCTAACACTTGCCAACTATGATTGAATGTATTCCTGGAGGTTTCATCACATGATCTCCTTCTTTCAACTGCCCCGTGCCAGTACCTCCGCAATCGGTCAGTCAGCATGCCCATTCTGACGCCAAACTCCCTCCTCACATCAATTGGAAAGGCCAACAGGTCCTTCATCAACCAATTGGATGATTCTTGGTGATCAATAAAAAAACCTTCCACCAACCACCTCAGCCCCAATTGCCAATATTTTGAAAAATAATAAACTGAAGCGTTCAAAGAAGATGGAAAAAAGAAAACCCCACTCTTTTCTTTTAATGTCCCAATGAGTTTTCCTCAGGTCTAAGAGAAAAATCCTGCCGATGCTGGAAATCTGAAATAAAAACAGCAAGTGCTGGAAATAATCAACGGGTCAGGTAGCACCTGTGAAGAGAGAAAGAGAATTAACATTTTCACGTCTGTGGCCTCTCATCAGAACCACAAATCCATGAGAAAACCCATGGAGAAGAAGAACTTGTGTGGTCAAAACAAAGGAGAATTCTGGTTCCCACACCTACTCCAAACAGTGATAGAGCAGATGGTGGAAAGACCAATTCAACAGCTGCAGGACTGCCTTGTTGGAAAGGATAGGAACTAAGTGGGTGTGAGGGTTAGGTAGAAATGTGTAATTTGGAGATCTGAATGTTAATTCTGGGTGAAAACAAGAGGGTACTAAAATCCAACCGTAATAGTTCCAAAAGTAAAGATTGTTTAGAGCTCTTTAGAATCTAAAAAAAATTCCAACATTCAAGCTTCTCCATTTTGACTTTGATCATCTGGAATAGATTTTCAATTTTTTTTCTTTATTCCTTCATGGGGTGTGGGTGTCACTGGCAAGGTCAGCATTTGTTGCCCATCCCTAGTTGCCCTTGAACTGAGTGTCTTGTCAGGCCATTTCAGAGGACAGCTAAGAGAAAACCACATTGCTGTGGGTCTGGATTCCTATGTAGGCCAGGCCAGATAAGGATGGCAGGTTTCCTTCCCTAAGGACACAAATGAACCAGATGAGGTTTTATGACAATTGATGATAGTTTCATGGTCACCATTACTGAGATTAGCTTTACATTCCAGGTTTATTGATTGAATTTAAATTCCACCAATTGCTGTGGTAGGATTCGAACCCATGTTCCCCCAGAACATGCTTCTTACAAAATGATTTGAAAGCAATTATAAGATATAGTGATGTGACCAGGACAATTTAGGGTGACCTCATGGTGGTAGAGGTAACTAACCTTCAATTATGTCCTAGTGGCAAATTAACTGAGATGATAGAATCATAGATGGAGAATCTTGAATGCAAGCTCATATCCATACTGAAGTTTTGTGCATCCAAGATACAAGTTAGGATCCATAGCAGTTACTGACCATTATTACTTGCTGTTAAACTAAGTTATGGGTGGAGGATAAGAGGTAAGAATCCCATATTCACCAAGAAAAACCTGGAAAATGTTCAGACGGTTTCACAAGAGAAAGGATAAACAGACTTCCTTAAATTACTTTCAAACCTCCTGCTTCACTTGGGATAAGATAAATGTTGGAAAGCTCCCCAGATCTCGATAACTCCCAAGTCGAGCTTATTACGAACCAGAAACCACATAGCAAAACATTATAATTACTCCATGACACTTTCGTCTCTATGAAGCCTCATTCAGTAAGACTGGGGGAGGTGAGGTGCTATGGAGATTTGATGAAAAGGAATAAGATACGCTGTTGCTCACACTCTATCTGTTGGCAATAATATTGAAGAGAGATAATGCATAATGTTATACAGAGCCTAGGGCAACTCCTCCATACAGCACACATCCTGTTTCTTTCCCAGGGCCTGCTGTTGCAGAGCCAAAGTTACTGCAAAACTTCCCACCTTCTGTAAGTCCCTATACTGAACAATGCATTTATTGATAACCTAGGACTCTCAATTGAGGAGACTCAGGATAAGTCTCAGGTCAAAAATTTGAAAGATTGTCCTATCTGAAGCTATAGTGGATTTCAGTATTCCAAATGATGCATATGTTTTGGCCATGAAAACTTTATATGAAATTATTCCATTCTGCTGAAGGCAGGTTCTTGACTCATTGACAGCTCTAACTTTGCCCTGAGCTGTATTTTCCCTTTGACAGCTTTGGTTTAACCATTGCCTTTTGCTCTCAGATATAGGGTGAGGTGGGAGATCCCAAATCTACCACAACTACAACTGGGAATCAAACTGGTCTATCGGTATTAGTCTGAACCATACACTAGCCATTTAGCCAACCAAGCTAACCAGCCCCCTTTCATAGCAGCATATATTTTGGAGGGTAAACTTGTTAACAATTCACAGGCGCCAGAGGAATGAAATTAGGAAGCACTTCTACGCAGAAAGGGTATTTTGAATCATCTTCTGCAAACAGCAATTGATCTAGGTCAATTAATAATTTGAAATCTGGGATTGATTTTTTTTGTTAGACCAGGTTGTTAAAGGATAACAACCCTTATGTTTATTAACAACTCAATTGTCTGCAATTTTTTGTTGCCCATTACATTTTTTGGGCGTCAGGTATGAAAAGGCTTGGCGTTTTATGGCAGCTATGATGAGGCAGCACAAGGGTGGAAGACAAGACCTGCCCCCATGGTTAAATGAACCAGCTGAATCTGCTGAGGCAGCATCTGTAAAATTTTTTTAAATGTCATTTTTAAATTTTTTCAGAGAGCAGGGGGCCTTTACAATTCTGGACATGACCGACTTCCTATAGGCTACATTATCCTTCTGTGGTGTGACATCCTGGCCTACGGAGCCAATTGGGTGCAGAGCCGCCCTTTGCACCTCCAATTGGGCTTCCTTCCCACCGGACAGCAGCTATTTGGTCGCCTGAGACTTGATTGGACGAGCCGAGAGGGCGGGGCCGGGAGCGAACGGACCATTCAGTTTCCTTCCCACCTCTCTGATCCTGCTGGAAGATGTAAAATCCAGCCCATGGAGTTAGACCGTAGGTCAGTTGTGATCTAATTGAATAGTGGAAGACTCGAGGGGTTAAGTGGCCTACTCTGTCTTCTTATCACAATGACACAATCCTTGGTCTTATTTACTGTACAAGACACAAGGCACCAGTCGCTCATGAGAGATTTGGTAAACATGTTGTGGGGGTATTTATTAGGACCAAGCACATGAGAACGGTTACACATTGATATGAAGGTTGATAACATCAGAGCTGTCTGATGTACACTGCTCAAAGCAAAAGTGAAGTGAAGACTGGATCACCTGACACATTTGCCTTCTAGTGAGGGTTTTGGATGGTGTAAACATTCTTTTGTAGTTCATCATTGTTGGGAGCCTCAAAACTGGAGTCCCCATTGATCATTGAAAGACGATGGCACTATGATGCAGATCTCCATGGTCTCACCAGGGTGCCTGGCATGCACAATGACAGTGTGATGACTTAAAATAATGATATGTCCTTGTTCTCCCTTAGATTCGCCAGCATGCACTCCATTGCAGGACCTCAAACAGCCACCCCTGGCACCAGGGGACCACCAAGCTTCACATGCGCCACATCCATATGCTGAACCAGGCACCAGTGCAGATATCAGCACCTTAGTGGGTGTTAGATACTCGGCTAGAATGTTGGAGCACAACAGTGAGGGCACTTTACACTCATTGAGGAGCAGGAAGAGGCAGAGTGTGCCCAGGGCGTCGGCAGTAGGAGGACTGCTGGGGACCAGGACGATGCTCATTCAAAGGCAGATGATGAGCCTCTGGAGTTGTCCATTAGGCAGCAGATGCTAGATGTCCAGTGGGATGTGTGGGAGGATTTGGCAGATATCCATGAGGGTGTGTGTGCCATGGTCTCTGTTCTGGAGGGGTCCATGCAGAAGATGGGCACTGCATTGACCCTCATGGCTGAGCACACTACCTCCTCCATTGGGAGAGTGATGACTCTCATGGCAGAGCAGATCAGAGACAGACTCAGGGGTTCCTGGGTTTGCATTCGTACATGCAAGCCCTCACACAGGCAATGTCCTCAGATAGTCAGTGTCAGTGTGGGACATGGATGAGGCACCCAGTACCCTAGCTAGGTTCCCGCCTATCAATGGTGAGCAGGGAGGTCCAGAGCGACCTCATGTTGGCGCACGAGCTGCCTGTCCTCTCTGCGGGCTCCTCTCTGGGCACTCTGGATGACGGCAGTAGCTCCTCTGTCCCTCTGCCAGTTACAGTGGCATCTGATGAGGCTGCAATGACTGGGGAGATGCCAACCATGGCACTGGCCACTCCCTCCCAATGGCCAACAAGACAGCAGGGTCAGCAGGCTGTCTTCAATGCTGATGCCAGTGAGGGTGGGGCTCAAAATATAGCACTCGCAAACATAAGCTTAAGGCACCATGAGCACAAGAAGGACTGTTCAAAGATGATTTTCTGTTGTCTAATGTTTTGTTTATGTTTTCTGTCTGGGAATAAAGACCAAAGAAGGTTATGTTAATTTTTTTGGATTGTTAAAATGAGATAAATTTTGTTTGTGTCCTATTGGCCTGAGTATGCTTCACCTTTGTATTTTTTTTGGTGCAGGGTACGCCAGTATGTAATGCTGGACATGAGTGGCTCTAAACTTTATTGCACAGGCACTGAGTGGACTTTGGGTTCAAATGAAAGGGTCATTTCAGACACTCGGGATGGAGACAACAGCCCTGGCATGAGGTGGAAGCAGATATTTGGCAGTCTAGCTGAAGGACCATTGGATCAAGACATTCCTGGTTTCTTTGCCTCCCTGAAGGATACAGAGGTCTGCCTCCACGCCATCAGTATTCTCCTCACTGTGCTCCTCTTTTGACTCATTACTAGATTCGCCCTCTGTGGCCTGTGGAGTTGCACCAAGATCCTCTTCTTCCAGTGGGTCCCCCCTTGCCAGTGCCAGATTGTGGAGATCAATCATCTGGCAGATGGAGGTCATGGTCTTCCTGGAGAGGCGGAACCTCCTTCGTCATTGCATCTCAGACACATTGAGGTAGCTGCATTACTGCCTGTAAACCCTGGCAGTAGGATAGTGGTGTCTTCTGCTGCCCCTTCCACCTATGACTCCCTGCTTACCCGGCACCCCTTGTGCCTGTGCCTCTTCTCCTACAGGTCCCTCCACTGGAGGCTGCATTGGGATACCTGGCCTGTTCTCCCTTCTGCCCCTCTCTTCCTCCTCAGAGGAGGTGCCACCAGCGGGGACCACAATCCCCATTACCAGGGTGAGGGAAGGCTGTCTGATACCTGGGAGGGTCCACGCGGTCTGAATCCTCCAGAAGCTTTAGAGATACCAACGAGTCCTGAAATAAAGCCTGGAAGTGCTAAGAATGAAGCCCCGAACAGAGATGAAGCTGCCAAGTACCAATAAGCAACCAGAATCAAACTATCTCCAAAACTCCTCACTATTCACACTGGCAATGCTGCTGACCCTTTTAATCCTGGCTTTGGATGAGAATTTGCAAAATACGGGCTGCCCACCTGCCTATTTCGCCCGAGTGATAAGTGTGAAATCGCAAGGGCAACATTAAATTGGCTTCAGTTGGGTTTTCAATGGCCTTAAGTGGCCTCTTAATTAATGCCGGGTGCAGCTCTGACTCCCATACGTTCCCGCCAACCTGAAGATTGTGCTCGTGCGGGATGTAGTCGCTTGTCCAACGTCTTCTCGCGTTATTTTATGCCTGATCTCTTTGCCTGCCCACGGGGCGTAAAATTCCACCCTTGATTGCTAGGGAATGGAGTTTGTGGTGAGGACCAAAGACAATAGTTTCAGTCTTCCTAATATTTGGTTAAGATTTCTGTTCATTCAGCACCAGATCTCAGGCAAGCAGTCTGACAATTTAGAGGTAGCGGAGGAGTTGAGAGGAACAGTGGTGAGTTAGATCTGGGTGTTGTCACTGTAAAAGTGGCACTGTGTTTTGGAATGATGTCACTGAAGGTCGATACATAGGTGAAAATAGTAGGAGGACAAGGATAGGTCCTTGTCGGACACCAAAGGTAACAATACTGGACCGGGAAAAGGAGTGATTGCGGTTAACACACTGGCTATAATTGGATGGATAAGAACGGAACCAGGCGAGTGCAGCCCCAATTAACTGGATGACGGTAAAAAGGTTCTGAAGGAGGATGGTGTGGTCAATCGTGCCAAAGGTCGCAGGCAGGTTGAGGAGGACAAGGAGGGATAATTTACTTTTGGCACAGTCACATAGCATGTCATCCATAAAGCATTAGACAATAAACTGAGGCCAGGTCTGCTTGCACATGTGGAGGCAAAGGTCCACTTGGCACTATTCAAATTTGAGCAGGGAGTTCTCCAGAGTCCTGCTCCCTATTAATGAGAAAGGAGGAAGACATTTTAAGGATCATAGTGATTAATGATAAGGAAGTGATGGAAACCTTAAAGGCACTTGAGCCTGAAAACTATCTTAGGTAAAATGCTGGAGGCTATTCTAAAGAAACCTTCTCTGAAACACTTAGTTATGAACACTTAGTATGAAGTTATCAGGGTGAGTCAGCATGGCTTTTTGAGGGAAGATCATGCTTGATAAACGTGTTAGACTTATTTCAATAGGTAGAAGAACTTATAGATAAAGGGAACTCTGGGGATGCTATTTATCTCGACTTCAGCAAGGCTCATGGCACAGTATCACTACTAGATATTGCTCCATAAGATAGAAAAGCATGGCACAGGTCGAACTCATTCCAGTGGCTTAATGAGTAGTTGCACTGAATGAGACAGAAATGAGCTCCCATCCATATTGACATATCCTCACTATCATTATAACCACCCACTTCCATTTCCTTAACAGTCCCAACTCTGTCGCTGGCTCACTTCATCTGCTGCTGAAACCCTCATCTATGCCTTCATTACCTCTAGACTTGACTATCCCAACATACTCCTTACTGGCCTCGTGCTGTGTTCTGTCCTCGGTGAACTTGAGGTCATCCAAAACTCTGCTGCCTGTGTCCTAACTTCAACAAACTCCCAATGACCCATCATCCTTGTGCTTGCTTACCTACATTGGATTGTAGCTAAGAATGTTTGGATTTTAAAATTCTCATCTTTGTTTTCAAATCCTTTCATGGCCTTAGCTCGCCATATCTCAGTAGTCTCTTTCAGCCTGACAACCCAGTTTTAATATCTTCACCATTGGTGGCCATGCCTTCAACTGCCAAGGCTCTACACCTTTCCCCCTCTGCACTTCTATTTCCTCCATTAAGAGCCTTCAAGCTTTTGTTTATCTTCCCTAATATCTCCTTTTGTGACT
The DNA here is from genome assembly GCF_017639515.1 of Carcharodon carcharias. NCBI lineage: Eukaryota > Metazoa > Chordata > Chondrichthyes > Lamniformes > Lamnidae > Carcharodon > Carcharodon carcharias. The sequence goes on from NC_054479.1 coordinate 135,991,715, forward strand.
TAGTGTCAAATTTTGTTTGACAGCCCTCTTATGAAATGCCTTACTAAATCCCCCTCCTTCAGATATCATGCCCTTAGAAGACATGGCAAGAATGGACTGGCCCATGATTATGCTTGGCAAATATGCTTGCCATTGCCTTCTGCACTATGGCTAACCAGGAAACTCTCCTGCTCTTACCACTGCCATCAGGCGTATTGGAAGGATTTACAGGCGGATAATCCACCTGTTTAGGCACATTATGAACACACCTTCCATGGCCATCAAATCCGAGAATAGATGGAGTTGGGACTGTTAAAGAGTTGGAAATAGATGGTTGTAGTGATGGTGTGGAGCTGTCAATCGGAGCTTCTGGCTGAAAGGTAGGGACACTACCAGTGCGCCACAAGATCTCCTCTTACTAGGTACTGGTGCTATATAAATACATGTTGCCATATTTATTGGTTGTGCATCTCTCCCAGATTTTACTTCCAATGACTTCAATGGGGAGAGATGTGAAATAGGCTATTGATTCACTATCACTTGTTTTGCTCAATTGGACAAAGTCATAATTATGCCCTTGTTGCAGAGTTGGAACCCAAACCTCTTACTCAGAAAGCGCTACCAATTAAACTAAGTTGTTCTAAGTTGGGAATTTCCATCAGAAAGTCGAAGTAACTATTTACAGCACAGGAACAGACCATTCTGCCTAAGAGGCACATGCTGGTGTTGATACTCCACATGAGCTTCCTCTCATCTTCACCCAACCCAGTCAACACATCCTCCCATTCCTTTCTTCTGCATGTACTTGGCTTCCATTTCAAATGAGGCCAATGGGAGAATGTCGGATCGCTGAAGTAGAAATGGGAGTTACGGTGTACAGGCTGGGGGTAGTTTTTCTCAGGATATAACAGCATTATAACTGATCTGGTAATATTAAATAAGCACCTGACTGACTAAAATGGATTTCTTAGCAATAAGATCCCTCACCTAGATGAGCATAAAATTCACAGTTTTATTTTTTATTAAAGGCATTAGTCAGACTCCATTTGCATTATAATGTGCAATTCTGGTCTATTAATCATAGGAAGGATATTGTTGCCCTTGAGAGGGTACAGACATGAGCAATTAAGATTATTTCAGGTATTGGGAATTTGAGTTATGAGGAAAGATTAAGAAAGTTGAACTGATTCTATTTGGAAGGGAGAAAACTTTGAAGTGACATAATTGTTTTTAAGATTAGAAAGTTAATTCAAACAAATTGGGCACTGTGGTGAAAAGTTCAAATGCCACAGGACATAGGTTAAAAATTAGGAAGTTAAGAGTCAGAAGGGAAATAAAAGCAAAGCTTTTTACACCCAGAGGGTAACAAACATGGAATAAATTACCAAGGAAGGCAGTAGAAGTGAATATGTTTAAGAGACAGTTAATGAGTTTGATTTCCTCCGTCCTCTTTTATAAACACCCATTAAAACATTTGCCTAAATCTCTGTCTATGATATCTTCGCCCAGGAAAAAGTCAGGCATAGAGACGAGGTTAAACCCCTAGATGTATTACTAGAGAGAAAAGAGTTTGAGGGGATGCAGTCAGGAGGCTGATAGGTGGGAAAGTGTGATGCGGGGGTTGAGTGGCCTTTGCTGGTTCCAAAAATGTTTTATGTTGATGTATTGCGCAGAAATAAAAGCTGTTGCAGCCACAACACATTGGCAGGTCACCTATTTGATTTCAGAGTAGAGATGGCTTGTTGCTCCTTAAATGTTATGGTCCAGAACTGAGGAAGTTCCACTAAGGTCCTGCACCAATGTGACCTCTGGAAATTTTAATTCCATTTTAATCCAGCTGCCAATTTATTGTGTTTATTGCTCTCTCATCCACCCATTCTTAATTCTTTAGTCCTGATATTTGTTTTTTGCCTATGTTATCAAGTTTCTCCAATGCCTGCACCTCATCCCCGCTCCACAAATTATGTGACCTTGGTAACTTGTACTTGGAAAATAAAAAATTGTGCATTTTCATTTATATAGCAGGGCATCCCATCATTGAAATATCTGGGGTAGGCTTGACTGACCAGTTGGTCTTTCTCTGCCCATAAGTATCTTTGTAAAGCAGAATAGCCGTCTTTGACAACTGTGCAGATCTTTAGATGAGCCACCATGTGTTTAAAAATAAATCGAGCAGCTAGGTACTGGATGTAACCATGGAAACTCTCTTGCCTTGACTGCCCACAAGCATTCTGGATCATCAACAGTTTAATAAAAGCTTGCTGATGCTGCACAGTTGGTCTAGAGCAAAAATTGAATACAACTGAAAATGGATAAAGAAAATACTACTCGTGATGAAAGCTTGACTTAATGCCCAAGCATGTTTGAATTTTTAACTATATTGCGAATCATGCATGCATTTAATTTAGATTGCTACATGGAAAATTGTTGACTGCCACCTTTGTTCTATGGGTGAAGAAAACTCCTCTTCCCTAACTCCTTTTCGTTGAGATTTCTCGGAAGGGTGCTGGGCCACTCACACGAGAGTTTGGCAGTTTTACCTGTGACATTGGGCGGAATCTTGTTGAGGTGTCAGGGGGGCGGGGTCTCACCTTCTGGCTGGAGAACAGGTAAGAGACCCACCCTGCATCTTTATTGGAAGGCCAGCACTGAACAAATCAGGCAGTGGAGAGGCCAGCTGGGGTGGAAGTCCTCTGGGACACCCTGGCCCACTCCTCCATCACCCCCTACTCCTCAACCCCCACCTACAGCACCTCCCCATGCCCACGCAAAAGATGCAACACCTGCCCCTTCACTTCCTCTCTCCTCACCATCCAAGGGCCCAAACACTCCTTTCAAGTGAATCAGCCTTTCATTTGCGTTTCCCCTAACTTAGTCTACTGCATTTGTTGCTCCCAATGCGGTCTCCTCTACATTGGAGAGACCAAATGCTAACTGGGCGACCGCTTTGCAGAACACCTGCGGTCTGTCCACAAGAGTGACCCAAACCTCCCTGCTCTCTTGCCCACATGTCTGTCCTTGGCTTGCTGCATTGTTCCAGTGAAGCCCAACGCAAACTGGAGGAACAGCACCTCATCTTCCGACTAGGCACTTTAAAGCCTTCCGGACTGAATATTGAATTCAACAACTTTAGATCCTGAACTCCCTCCTCCATCCCCACCCCCTTTCTGTTTCTTCCCCCTCCCTTTTGTTTTTTCTAATAATTTATATAGATTTTTCTTTTCCCACCTATTTCCATTATTTTTAAATCTATACTTTTTATGCCCTGTTAGTCTTATTCCACCCCACCCCCACTAGAGCTGTACCTTGTGTCTGCTGCCATCCATTCTTAATTAGCACATTAGTTTAGATAATATCACCACCTTCAACACCTCTGTGACATCTTTTGATTATCTGCTCCTATCACTGCTTGCTTGTCCCTACAACCACACCCCCACCCCACTTCTCTCCCCCCATCAGCCACCCACTTTAAACCAGCTTATATTTCACCCCTCTCCTAATTTTACTCAGTTTTGTTGAAGGATCATGAGGACTTGAAACATCAACTTTGTTCTTCTCCGCCGATGCTGCCAGACCTGCTGAGTTTTTCCAGGTATTTCTGTTTTTGTTTTGGAAGACTTGCCTACCAAGAGCTGCCAGCCAATCAGAAGCCAGCAGCTCTTGTGCCCAGCTCAGCACTGGGGAAGCAGTGGCTGCTGCTGGAAGGACAGGCACTGGAGTCCCAGGATCGCAGAGTGACCCAGGCCACAGGTAAGTAATTTGGGGTGGGTGGGTGGGGGAGGGGTTTGTGGGTTGGGGGTCGCAGGTAGACGGGTTGGGGGCTCAACAGCAAAGGGAGGGAAATGGCTGTTAGCAGGCTCCCTACTTCCCAATGTCCAGTCCCTCGATCAGGCACTCAGTGCCTTTAATCGAGGCATCCCTCCTTGGAGGTGACATGCTGACTGCACAGTTTTACCTATTGTGCACGCTACATAGCAATAGGCCCTGAGCTGGGCTAATAGCAGTGGCAGTGGGATGAGGTCCCTAAGTGGTCGTTAATTGGTTGCAGTGCAGGAAGGTCTTACATAGCCCTTCCTGCCCAGAACCTATTTCTGGCAGAGGTGGGGAGGTGGCAGGATCTCAGTACACCACCATCCAGGGTCAATAAATGCCCTTCCCCCCTCCTAGCTCACCACAAGCAAAGGAACAAAATTCTAGCCGTTGCCACTTGTGCGTAATTTGCATTAATGGAATCAATACGGTCTTTATGATGATTGTGGTTTTCCATTATACCTTGCAAATGGACCTTATATACAGGGGGGATGGTGGCATAGTAGTAATGTCACAGGTTCAAAGCCCACCATGATAGCTGGTGTAATTTAAATTCAATTACTAAAATCTAGGATTGAAAGCTAGCCTAATGGTGAACTTGAAGCTATCATCAATTGTCATAAAAATCCCACCTGGTCCCCTAATGTCCTTGATGGAAATCTGCCATCCTTACCAGGTCTGGTCTGCATGTGACTCCAGACCCACAGTAATGTAGTTGACTCTTAACCGGCCATTCAATTCAAGGGCAATTAAGGATGGGCAACAAATGCTGGCATTGCCAGCGACATCCGCATCCCATGAAAAAATAAACAATTTAAAAAAAGCTTCCCCCTGGACACACCAAATGGCAAAAACGGTAATTGATAATCTGATCCAGGAAGTATCATTAAGGATCACCTGAATGGACCATTCTGACTGCTCCTGATATTTAACCAAACAAAGTGCCTTAATGGATGATTTCAAGGGTGGGTTGTTCTGAAAATGTCCAGCTGCTGTTGGCAATGCTTAAGTGGCAGAGATCAAAAGTACCCTAGATTTTTAATTTTAAATTATAATGGGTGTTCTGTGGGTGTAATCTGATTGGGAGAGATTATAATTCCCAAAGTGTGTAGGAGGCCATTGAATCTGTGAGAAACAATGCAGGGATGTGTTTGTCTAACAGATTTCTGTTCCTGTGAAAACAATCAGCCATGGCTATCTAGATTGGCCAGGGTGAGGAGGGCCCTTCCGCACATTAATAATCCTTCTAAAATATCAAAACTACCATCTTCCCATTACAGCATCTCCTTGTTTCCTAAATGAAACAGCCTGGTTGTCTGCAATTGCCAATGTTTTGCCAAGATAAAAAATTGAGACCAAAAATGTCCTGGGCTTAGTCACTTTCCTCAACAACTCATTTCAATTGTTGACCATGTGTCACAAAATGCTTCTTGATTGTGTTCCTAAATTTCCCTCTCAGAATTCCAAAACTACACCCTCTTGTCCTGGTAAACCTTATGTTTCTTGACATGGCTTCCATTAGTTTTCTGAGTATTGAGGTCAAACTAACAGGATTTACAGGAATGGTTCTGTCAACATTTGTATTGAGCACCGGAACTACGTTTGGCCATTTCCAGTCTGTCATAACCTCAATGTTAATCCCATCCACTTGATAATCAGCCCTTCACATTCTACTCCTCCATTTCCCAGTGCTCATCTAATGTAGAGGCTTTATTGGCTTTAGCCCCCTTAAGCTAACATAAAATCTCTGCTTTAGGTAAATCAAGTCCTGGAACACATCCAGTATGTGTTTGACACTGGACAGTATATATGCAGTCATTAGCAGTTCATTTATTTTCTAATCCTTTTCATATTCAACTCTATTAAAACTTACATGCTGACTACTCCTTGCCATTATAACATTTTTCTGGCCTCGTGTTTTGCATCTGCTGTGGAAGGGAGATGGACTGAGCTTAACAAATAATGCTTAATTGGAGACAAGGTCCCACATGCTGAGCTTGAACTCTTCCCAGTTGTGGGGTGACAATTGGGCATAATATTGTGAGAACATGATCAAGTGTGACTATATTGTCCCTTTCTGACCAAATAGTGAGCTAACACCCACTGCCTAGAATCACTCAACTCATATGAAGAACGGCCACTTAGGTAAATCTAAAGAGGACAGCTGGGATGTGGTGGGCTGTACAGCCAGCAGGGTATGTATATACATATATACAACATATTCTGATTGATGTTTCTGCCACATACGTGATTCACTAGCATCCACGCAGTATTATTTATCTGAATATTGTTCCTCTTCATTAGAGGAACGAGAACAAAGGCTATACTAATATAAAGCTTGCACATGGCAACATGCTGAATCCTTTCTTCTTCCCCCTTCTCTCCTTCTCCCCAACATCCCTCCCCACCTTGTTTTAAAGTCTTATTCATTGTACAGAGTGCAACAGCAAAGTCAGAAAGAAAAAGTCTAGCATCAGAAGCCTGAAATAAAACTTGGAGAATGCCAGACATGCAAGTATTAATTTCAGAAAGACGATAAGATTTTAGCAATACATTAGCATTTGGGGTTGGATGTAAAACTTCCTAAAATGTAAACACGACTTGCTGCAAACAAATATCAGCACGTTATTTTCTGAACTTAGGTGCAAACCCCAAGTGATCGATTCTATATCAAAATGGAGTAGATGATTTTTTTTTTATAACACAGACTGCACGATGACAACATCCCAAGCGCACTGTGGGATTTAAGTCATATTTGCAATGTTAGTAGCTAATGCATTAATGTATCGGGTGAAATCTTTTCATTTTGTTATACTACATGTGATGACACCATTGTTAAAATGCTAGACAAAGGATTTGCAGATCCTCACAACATGGCTTAAATTCACATTACAAAACAGACAATGCTGAGAATGCACTCACAATCTATACGCAACTCAAGAGCAAAGACTGGTTAATATTCTCGATCGGACCTTCAACTGTTTTTAATGTCAGATTTCCAGCATTCTGCCCCCTTTTTTTTTCTCCCTGCCTTCTTATCGCTTCTCTGTGTCACCAGTGACTATATTTCAGGAACCTTGATTTGCAAAATGTTTTAGCATTTTCATTTGCATTAGGACCTACTGTTTTAACCTGATATTTTTTTAGATATGCTATATTTTCTTGACTTTGTGTGTGTGTGTGTGTGTGTGTGTGTCTCATGAGCATGGGGGAGGGGGTTGGTGAGGGAGGATGGGTTTTGCAATAGGAAAAAGAAACATAGGCAAAGTTGTGCAAGACTGGCAGGCTTAATTTCGAAGCATGAGCAGTGAAGAGAAAAGGAAATTAAGTACTCGGAGGGTAAAAGGCCAGGCATCAGACAGCTGGTCTGTGGCATTGGGACAGAATTTCACATTTTCTGTACTCTGAGCTGGAACAAAAGACTGGGTTGGATGGAATATAAAAAAATATATATATAAAAGAAACAGGTGATGATCAGAACTGACTGATAAAGGAAGCCTGTGTGCTCCTGGGTGCTGTGTGCATTCAATTCCAGACTGACTCCTCTTATGCTAATGCAGCCAATTTCCTCTTTTATTTCATTTATGGAGCCTAAATCTGCGATCTCTGATAAGGTTTCCTTGGATACCGCCTTCACTCAAAACTCGGCTGATGGAGATGTGTAACTTGCAGTGAACAGCGTATGAATAATTTAAAAGCTATGCCCGGAGATTTAAGGGAAGAACAGCATGATAACAGACACCACAGGGTACCGCTGTTTATTCTAGGCTTCATCTTCCACTGACAAGTGACCTACAAGGTCAAGGGCATGCTGGGATATCTAGCCAATACTAGGAAAGGTACCAGGGTCTCTCAGGATTAAAAACAGAAAGGATTCAGTCTCAGGTGAAAGGAAGAATGAGGTATCCTGAATTCTCAAAAAGCTTTACCTCATCTGTATCCTTGAATACCCACTGTACGTTACAGAAAAAGGAACGTTAAACAAAAGCAGTGCTTACGCTTAAAGGTTCCATATTTTAACAGTCATTTAGCAATTAGAGCAATTGGAGTGCGACAGGCCAATGAAAGCTTAGTGTATCCTTTCCCGATCTGCTCCACTATGAGACGTGAGGCCCATGTTCCCTAGGATAAATTCAGGTGCCTCACCATGTACACTATATGAGGTCAAAGAAGTTATTTCAACACAGGTCAAATGATGGCTGCCCTCATCTGTATATTATCCTGTATGCAATATGCATTGCTGTCCTAAGGTTCCATTGATGGAAGGATCAAGATCCAGAGGACACTGATTTAGGCTGATTGGCAAAATAACCAACAGCAGCATGAGGAAAGGCTTTTTAACGCAGTGGGTCAATAGCATCTGGAATGCACTGCCTAGGAGTGTGGTGGGCATAGATTCAATTGTGGCTTTCAATCGTGAATTGGATAAGCACCTAAGGATTAAAATTCTGCAGGGCTACTGAGAAAGGACACGGGGCTGGGAGCAGCGAGCAGGCATAGGCTTGATGGGTTAAACGGCCTCCTTCTGTGCTGCAACCACCCTATGGCTCTACAGCCTGAATTTTTAGGTCAGCGGGTGGGTAGCGATTGGCAAGCCCGGGATTGGCCGGGGAACGGATCACCAACCACGGTCAGCCCCCGACCTCCATTTCACGCTGGCCGGCCAGTTAACGGGCAGCCAGCATGAAGCGCGCGCACGCCCAGAAGGTCAGCACTGCCGGAGTGATGGGCGGGAGGAGGGCGGGAGCTGAGTGAAAGCTCCTCGATGGCGGAGCTGACTCAGGGAGCTGAAGACCTGAAAAATCAAAAAAAAAGAAATAACGGTCTCAGGAGCTGAAAAAAGTGTCCACGCATCATAATAAATCATCTGTAAATATGGATGATAAAAATGCTGGCCGTAGATTTTTATATTTACTTCATTTAATAATGGAGACCTCAACCTGCCCTTGGACGAGGTTTCATGAACAACGTAAAGGCTGCCTGGCCAATTCGACTGTCTGCCGGCCGGAAGGTTGGACAGGCCATGAAAAATCGGAGTCAATTGCTCCGTTAATGATTTCTTATGCAGACTACAAAATCTTTTACAGACAATCTATAGGGAAGAGGGGATGAGGGTGGTGGCAACAGATGCAGCCACAGAGAGCTACTGTATCTCCTGAGTCTGATTTCAATGTGAATCTGACCTTATCATTATCAATTTTACATGAAAACCACTAACCTTTAAACATTAAGGGACAAGTTGCTCAATAACTTGTATGTGCTGAAACATGTCTTGGAAACTGATCATTTTTAAAATTCATTCATGGGATGTGTGTGTTTCTGGCAAGGCCAGTGTTCATTGTCCATTATGAATTGTCTTTGAGAAGGTGGCAGTGAATTGTTTTCTTGACATGAGTCCCAAATAGGTCAGGCCAGGTAAGGACAGCAAATTTTCTCCCCTAAGGGATATAAGTGAAGCAAATGTGTTTTTATGACAATCCATTGGTTTCATGGTCACCATCACTGATGCCAGCTTTTTATCCAGATTTATTTAATTAATTGAATTTAAATTCCCGGCTGCTATACCATTGTATATATTTTCATATCATCAATGCAATAAATCTCAGGGTGAAACTATAGTGTACTGTTAGTTAATGCTGGAGTGGCCACAATACACAAACTACTGGGTCAAAACGCTACAGGATCATGACCTTTAAAAAGAATTGTTTCATGAAGAATAGCAGATGCAAATCCACATTCTTCTCTCTGTTGTGTTCTTCTATCTTAGACTCTAGGTGTGGGACTGGGTTCTCAGGCGGACTGTAGACATACTTTGGTATCTGCCTAACGCTTCTAAACTTCTAAACAGGTTACAGAGTAAGCACGTAGCTCTTAGGCATGATTCCAACCTCTTTCTCAAGAGTCTAACACATGACAGACTAGCATTAGTGCTACATTATCATCTATATCATTAATTAGCAACCCCATCTGTTAACCCATTATACTACACTTCCCCCAAGTATGCTATCCTACTTTTTAACAACAACATAAAACTATCTCTGTAAGTATTTGCATTACATTTCTGGAACTCCCTTTATACAACCACAGATTCTACTCAACTCCAACTCCCGCTCTTTCCCACCCCGATTTACAGTCCTCGGGAATTCAATGTCTCTCAGTGTTCTCGGCCCTCAGGGAAGATGTCTTGGAGGCATGAGGGCTTTCTTCTGCATCTGGGAGGACATCATCATCACTTCACCATCATTGGTGTCAGCTTTACTGGAAAGCTGAATATAGGTTTCAGGGTGACTGAACTGCAAGGACAATAAAGACTTTTCAATAAAAGTCTGATCCAAAAGAGAAGGCTGAAGAGAATTGAAACTTAGACTCTCTGGGACTAGAAGAGAAGAACTCAGGACACGCTGAGGAACTTGTTGCTCCCTTGAAGGACTCTGGGGAGAAGCTTCAGAAGAGGAATGATCTTCAACTCCAGGGAAAACTATCACCATGGCATCATCAACTGCTGCATCAAAGACTGAAAAGTCATTGAAGATCTGAGATTTCAATGAACCTAGATGACGAAGGGAAAAAAAACTGTCAGGAAAAGAAGAAGTGATGATCTCCCAATGGTATTTCAGAAGGACCGTCAATATTCTGTAAGCAGGGGTAAGGGAGCCGCATTTCTCTCTGTATGAGGATACTGCACTATAGACAATCAAAAGAATTGCTGAGAATATGGAAAGAAGACAGCGGCATCTTCTGGAATGTGAGAAATGCTTGAAACTTGGTTTACCTCACGTACTTAACCGCTTGATCCAATGGAAGATCATCTTTGGTCTGCGGAAAGCCGGAGAGTTTTCATCCAAGACACCCAGAACTATGCAATCATGGATTAGCTCATTGTTCAGCACCCCGTACCTGCAAGAACTAGTTAGGTGATATAGGTCGGTTAGAAATAATTAAGTTGATTACCCAGGTCATTGCTTTGGGCCCCATATCTCAGGAAGGATGTGCTGGCCCTGGAGGAGATTCATGAGAACGATCCCAGGAATGAAAAGCTCAACATATGAGGAACATTTGAGGACTCTGGGTCTATACTCGATGGAGTTTAGAAGGATGAGGGGGGATCTGATTGAAACTTACAGAATACTGAAAGGCCTGGATAGGGTGGACGTGGGGAAGATGTTTCCATTAGTAGGAGAGACTAGGGCCCGAGGGCACAGCCTCAGAGTAAAGGGAAGACCTTTTAGAACAGAGATGAGGAGAAACTTCTTTAGCCAGAGAGTGGTGAATCTATGGAATTTATTGCCACAGAAGGCTGTGGAGGCCAGGTTATTGAGTGTATTTAAGACCGAGATAGATAAGTTCTTGATTGGTAAGGGGATCAAAGGTTACGGGGAGAAGGTGGGAGAATGGGGTTGAGAAACTTATCAGCCATGATTGAATGGTGGAGCAGACTTGATGGGCCGAATGGCCTAATTTCTGCCCCTACGTCTTATGGTCTTCAGGCTAAAATAGGTTTCAAAAACTTTAATAATGGAATGAAAACCCATAGTGGACTCCTGCAGCCTGATCAGATGACACGGTGACAAGCAAAGGGATGGAGGAGTTGCTGCCGTCTCCAGAGTGCCCTGACAGGAGCCTGCAGAGACAACAAGCAGCTCTTGCACCAACATGAGGTTGCCCTGGATCTCCCTGCTAGCCATTGATGGACGGGCATCTAGCTGGGATACTGGGTGCCTCATCCATCTCCCACACTTACACTGACCTCCTGAGGTCATTGCCAGTGTGAGGGCTTGCAGCACCGAGTGCGACCCCAGGAACCCCTGAGTCTGTCTCTGGAGCTGCCTCTCCATGAGAGTCACCACTCTTTCCAATGATGGAGGCAGTGCGCTCGCAAGGGTCAACACAGTATTTACGCTCTGCATGGACTCTTCCATAACAGGGACCATGGCATGCATACCCTTATGGATCTCCACCAGATCCTCCTGCACATCCTGCTGGACATCCAGCATCTGCCTCTTAATGGATGACTCCAGAGGTTCATCATCTGCCTTCGACTCAGCACCATCCTGATCTGCACCAGTCCTTGGCCTGCCAGCACCCTGGGTATTCCCTGCTTCCGCCGGCTCCTTAAGCAAGTGTGAAGTGCCCTCACCGCTGTGCTCTGACATTCAAGCCGAAGGTCTAATGCCCACCCAGGTGCTGGTATCTGCACTGGTGCCTGGTTCAGAGAGGGGGTGTGACGCAGATGCATGTGAAGCCTGGTGGTCCTCTGACATCAGGGGTGGCTCTTCGGGGTCCTGCAATTGAGTGCATGCTGGAGAATTTAAGGGAGAACAGCAACATGTCATTAGTTTAAGTCATCATACTGTCACTGTGTATGCCAGGAACCCTGGTGAGACCATGGAGATCTGCATCATGGTGCCATCGCCTTTCAATGACCAATGGGGACACCAGTTTTGAGGCTTCCAGCAATAATGAGACCACACAAGAAAGTTTGCAATATCTGAAACTCTCAGCCCTGTGCATTGCATTCTTACCTTTGTCTGAAACCCCAGCCTCACCGCAGCTGGTTGGCTATTGCCCCTGGAGCTTCTCCAGCTCCAAGGCATCCTGCTTGTATCTGGTTAGGATTCAGAGGTTTTGGGGTCCTCCTCCTGTCCGTGGCCTCTCAAAGTTTTTTTTTATTCATTCATGGAATGTGGGCATCACTGGCCAGGTCAGCATTTATTGCCCATCCCTAATTGCCCTTGCTCAGAGGGCATTTTTAAGAGTCAACCACATTGCTGTGGGTCTGGAGTTACATGTAGGCCAGACCAGGTGAGGACAGCAGATTTCCTTCCCTAAAGGGCATTAGTGAACCAGATGATTTTTTTTTTAACAATAATCGACAATGGTTTTATGGTCCTAATTAGATTTTTGATTCCAGATTTTTATTGAATTCAAATTTCACCATCTGCTGTGGTGGGATTCAAACCCAGGTCCCCAGAGCATTACCCTGGGTCTCTGGATTTCCAATTTAGTATGGGTCATCTTCTCCTGAAAGGACAGAGGAGCGTTGATTACTCCATTTTCTACCTGCAGCGCCATTGCAGCCTGGCAAACCCCACCTGAGGAAAACCTCGCAGGGCACACCAGAGTCGTGACCCTCGAGCCGCGAGGCACTCAGTTCAAGCAGCCAGGGCTCACCCCCTTGGCCAACTCCGGCATCATTGACAGTTGGCACACAGGCTCCAACACCCCAAGAGAATGGCCAGGGCTTAACACTTCAACACACTGATCGATGCCAACATGGTGCTCACCCATCCCAAGTGCAGCAGGTCATTAAACCTTTTGTGACACTGCACCCAGGTGCGCCACAAAACGTCGTGGCTGCTGACCTGCACTGCCACCTCTTCCCAAACTCTTTTATGTTAGGTGTGGTGGCCTCCTCCTTCCGTGTCTGGGGACAAGGTTGTCCCTCCCAGCAGCCGCCTCCTCCAGGAGGTCCACGAGGCACTCGTCCGAAAACCGGGCCTGGGTGGAGGGCTGTGCCGAGTGCCCACCTGACCTGCCCTACCGCCTGGCATCTCCAGCTGCGCTTGAGGCCATAGCTTTGGTCTTCAGGACGCTGCAAATATGTTCTTCCCTGGCAGCCTCCAAGGACCTGCCTGTGCCGTTTCTAAACCCCCCGCCCCCTACTGGGGCCGACAAGCCCCCCTCATGCCTGGCCCTTCCTGACCTTTGGGAAGACCTGTTTCACGCAGGGCGGGCCTTAGTTGACCAACCAGCATGAAATGGCGGTCGGCAGCTGAATATGGGCGGCGGACTGATTCCTGACCGGTTGCAGGTCTGTCGATTGCGCCTGCCCGCCAAGGGTAAAATTCAGGCCTATACATCGGTGACATTTGGAACTTTAATGGGCTTAATTGCCCTCTTAATTGTCAGTGGGCGCACTTCCATCTTTTGCACACGCCCGCAGACTGAAATATCGCGCAAGCGTGGGATGACATTGGGACGCTTGCCCAACATCATCACGCACTATTTTACATCTGAACGGGTCGGTATAGTCATGAATTTTGGTCAGTGTCTGTGCCAGCAGCAGCTTTCAATATTGTCCTTGAGCATAGCTGATAATCATGGTAGAAGATTAACAGTTACAATGTCAGAAAAACAGTTTTGAAAAATCATCCGCAGTTGATAAGCAGGAATAATATTTCTAGTGAATATTACACAGCAATGAAAGATTAGCACAAGGAGCCCATTAATGTCCCAGCACCAGTCACACATCTCCATTTTTTAAATTAACAAACATGTTTATTAAGGGCAGAAATTTTTAGCTCGTCCGTAGGGTCCCAGATGATGACTGGAACCATGTTTGAATTGTATAGAAATTCCACCTGCCTCATGTCCCATGTGGGCAGATTTGGCCGGGATGCAGCGTCTCCTGTTTCTGTCTGGATTTCCACTCTCTCACGGTCTCTAGTCCCCAAATTATGCCCCCAATTCATAAGTGGTTCCACGGAAAGTGATCCATGTGAAATGAGCTTTGTTCATAAAAATTCCAAGCAGACGCTTTCCCTTGGCCCTAAAACACAAACATCAGTGCAAAAGACAAGGCTGAAGCATTTGCAGCCATCTTCAGCCAGAAGTGCCGAGTGGATGATCCATCTTGGCCTCCTCCTCCTCAGATCCCCAGCATCACAAATGTCAGTCTTCAGCCAATTCGATTTACTCCATGTGACATCAAGAAATGGTGAAATGCACATAGCAAAGGCTATGGACTGTGTCAATATTCTGGCAATAGCACTGAAGAACTGTGCTATAGAACTAACTGTGCCCCTTGCGCTGCTCCAGTACAACTACTACACTAGCATCTAGCCAGCAATGTGTAAAACCGCCCAGGTGTGCCCTGTCTGTCAAAAGCAGGGCAAATCCAACCCAGCCAGTTACCACCCTATCAGTCAACTCTTGATCATCAGCAAAGTGATGGAATGGGTCGTCAACAGTGCTATCAAGCATCACTTACTCAGCAATAAATTGCTCACTGTTCAGTTTGGGGTGCGTCAAGGCCACTTAACTCCTGACCTCATGGTCCAAACATGGACAAAAATGGTGAACTCAAAAGGTGAGGCGAGAGTGAATGCCCTTAACATCAAGGCAGCATTTGATCGAGTGTGGCATCAAGAAGCCCCAGCAAAACTGAAGTCGATGAAATCAGGTGGAAAACTCTTCACTGGGTTTCGGGCATCACTGGCTAGTCCAGCATTCATTGCCTATCCCTAATTGCACTTGAGAAGGTGATGGTGAACAGCCTTCTCAAACTGCTGCAGTCCAGGCATTGTAGGTACACCCTAACTGCTCTGAGGAAGGGAGTTCCAGTACTTTGACCCAATGACAATGAAGGAACAGTGATATAATTCCAAGTCAGGATGATGTGTGGCTTGGAGGGAAACTTGCAGGTGGTGGTGTTCCCATGTGTCTGCTGCACTTGTGCTTCTAAGTGGCAGGGCTCATGGCTTTGGAAGGTGCTATCGAAGGGTCCTTGGCAAGTTCCTGCAGTGCATCTTATAGAATGTGCACGCTGCTGCCATGTCAGTGGTGGTGGGAGTGAATGTTGAAGGTGGTGGATTGGTTGCCAATCAAGTGGGTACATTGTCTTGGACAGTGTCAAGCTTCTTGAGTATTGTTGGAGCTGCACTCATTCAGGCAAGTGGGAAGTATTCCATCACACTCCTGCCTTGTGCCTTGTAGATGGTGAACAGGCTTTGGGGAGTCAGGAAGTGAGTTACTCTCCACAGAATTCCCAGCCTCTGACCTGCTCTTGTAGCTACAGTATTTATATGGCTAGTCCAGCTCAGTTTCTGGTCAATGTTAACTCCCAGGATGTTGCCTGAATGAGTGCAGTTCCATCAACATCCCAAGGTGTTTTACAGCCGGTGAAGTGATTGAAGCATTGATGATCCTAAAGTGTGTCAATAAGTTAAACATCAATATATTTGACATAGTCACTGGTTCTATAAGAGGAAGGTATAGCCTCAAATTTGGAGGAAGGAGAGTGAAAAGACAATTTAGGTTGAGGTACTTTAGACTGAAGGCAGTGCTGTATGGAATGGAATTTCTGGGGAAGCTGATTGTATCACCAAATTCAAGGAGGAACTAGTCAAGTACCTGGTAAAAAAAATTGATAAAGGGACCTGAGAGATATTGTGGATTGTGGTATCTCCGAGACAATTGGATTGGCCAGCTAAACTGTCACGATCTTTCCCAGTTATGTACATGTGACAACAACAACAAAGAATACCAATTTATGCTTTTATGGCGCCTTTAACATAGCAGCCAGTATTGTATGGCCCAATGCAGAATGGCATATGGGGGGAGGCTGTAAAATTGGGTGCCAGCTCAGTGATGCTGTGCCTGCTGCCTATTCGCCCCACCCAAACTCGCTGTGATTTTACCAGTGCCAGGTGACTGGTTCACTCAGGGGCTAACTGATGCCCTGAAGTGGCCAATTAACAGCCACATAAACGCCTCCACCCACCCCCACTGTGATTTTACCCAGAGCGGGGAAGGCCAGCACTAAATGTCCGGTCCACCAGGTGAGACCTGCGCCCTTCGGAAGCCCCCTGAAGGTGTGAACTTCCAATTCCCCTCTCCTCGCCCTGTCGTCACTCCCTTTGCACCATTTCCCCTTGCAGCCCCCTGTCCTGAGGGTAGAATGTGGGAGACCAGCCAGGAGAGTATTGGAATAGTCAGATTTAGAGATAATATTGGCACGAATGAGGTTTTCAGCAGCACGAAAGCTGAGGCAGGGGCTGTAACAGTCGGGGGCTGTAACAGTCGGGGGATGTAACAGTCGGGGGCTGTAACAGTCGGGGGATGTTACAGTCGGGGGCTGTAACAGTCGGGGGATGTAACAGTCGGGGGATGTAACAGAAGTGGGAAAAGGTGGTCATGGTAATAGTGTGAATATGTGATCAGAAGTTGAACTCTTGTTCAAATATGATGCCAAGGTTACAAATAGTCTGGTTTAGCCTCAGATCACTGCTCCATTGGAGTCAATAACTCGGGAACTGAGATTGGAGCAGGGACTGAAAACAATGGCCTCAGTTTTCCCAATATTTAATTGGAGGAAATTGCTGCTCCTCCGGTACAGGATGTCGGATAAACAGCTACGTAATTTAGCAACAGTGTAGGCATTGAGAAGGTGGTGAGTGCCTCAAAGTGCTTTACAACCAATGAGGACTCAAAACGTCAACTCTTTTCTTTTCTGCCGATGCTGCCAGACCTGCTGAGTTTTTCCAGGTAATTCTGTTTTTGTTTTGAAGTACTTTTGAAATATAGTCAATGTTCTAATGAAGGAAACTTGGCAGCCGATTTGCACAAAGCAAGCTCCCACAAACAATGACCAGAAAATCTGGTTGTGTGATTGATTGTGGGATAAATATTGTCAGCAACATCAGTGATAAGTCCACTACTCTTCTTCAAAAATGTTTTACATCCAACGGAAAGAACAGACAGGGCCTTGATTTCATCTCTCACCTGAAAGATAGCACCTCCAACCTTCCAGCACTCCCTCAGTACTGCGCTGGAGTGTCAACTTTAATTTTTGTGCTCAAGTCCTGGGGAGGGAGTTGGGCTCACAGCTATCTGACACAGAGGCAAGAGTGCTAGCCGCTGACCCACAGCTGACAATCAAATGTTGCTAGCTGAGTAGCATAAAGTAACAAAATGAACCACCCTCCTTGCAGCCTATGTTCCTTTGAATTTTCCTTTGCTGTGTGCAGCCCTTTTGTCGCATTGTGTGGTCCCTTTAAGATTGACACATGGCTGGACCTTTGTAAATTTTAGAGGGACCACTTTTTAAAACGTTTATTTACTCACTGGGTGTGGGCATCACTGGCTGGGTCAGCATTTATTGCCAATCCCTAATTGCCCTTGAGACGGTGGTGGTGAGCTGCCTTCTTGAACCGCTGCAGTCCTTGTGGTGTAGGTACATCCACAGTGCTGTTAGGAAGGGTGTTCCAGGATTTCGACCCAGCGACAGTGAAGGGACGGCGATATATTTCCAAGTCAGGATGGTGAGTGGCTTGGAGGGGAACTCGCAGGTGTTGGTGTTCCCATCTATCTGCAGCCCTTGTCTTTCTAGGTGGTAGAGGTCATGGGTTTGGAAGGTGCTGTCACTTGGTGAGTTGCTGTAGTGCATCTTGGCAGGTGGTACACACTGTTGCCATGCTGCGTTGGTGGCAGAGGGAGTGAATCTTTAAGGTGGATGAGGTGCCAATCGTGTGAGCAGTCTCCTGTTTGTTAAGTTCTGGGCTACTGCACAGCTTCGTAGCCTTGCAGCCACAGACCTGCGCAGCTCAGAAAAAATGTGGCTTTGTGCAACACCCTCCACTTACTCAGTGATCAAACGGGGGATTGAATACAGACCTTATTCATCACTATCCCAGCAGGTACATTCCTGGAATCTTGGGTCTCCTTCCCAGTCACTTGTACTGTCTCCTAGTCTCTTCTTCCATTGGTCATAATAAGGCTGCCAATTAACCTAGGTCCCTTTTAGTCTTGCGGAATTTATGCCCCCACTTTTGTAACATTCCCTTTAAGTGTCCTCATTCCTTTAAATCTCACTCTTGTCCTCCCATCATTTGTTACAATGTGCATCAGGAACTAGGCTGCTCGATTGACTCAGAATATTAGATGCGAGCAACAGTCTTCCATTTGTGTCCAGCTAAAGTTGACCAAGAGCCATTCTAGCCTAAACTATGCCAGTGTTGTATTAAAACCTTCCTGGGAAGTCGATTTGCATCCCTCTAATGAGATGCAGATGAAGGTCCGACCAGAATCACCCCCTGCCTTCCCCATGCCCGATCGTCTGTGATGCTAGCGAGAAGTCATGCCAGCCCAGGACACGCCTGGACCAACCCAGCGCGCACAACTCGGGACTTATCTTAAGATGGCGGAGATCCGAGGAGGAGATGGAGCAGCAACCATGTGGATCTTCCCAGCGCATCCAGGAAGTGGTTGTTCTTGGCACTGCAACTTCGCCCAGGGACCAGACTTCATCCAGGGACTTCACCCAGGAATCGGATCCTCCAGTTGCAGGAGGAAGGCTGCAGGAGGCACTGTTGGGCAGTGAGGGTCTGTTGTAGCGGTGGCGGGGGTTGGGGGGGTGGTGGTGGTAGTGGTGCAAAGAAGGGTGGGAGGGGAATGAAGAGGTGGTGTGTGGGGGGTTCAGGCCTAGAGGGGCATGGAGGAGGTTGGGGGTGCTGGGGGAAGAGGGAATCAGAGAGCGCCTCTCGCTATCAGGTGGAATGGAGTGGGAGGGTAAAAGGGCCCTGGTGGGTTGTGGGCAGGAGGGAGATTGTGTGGGCCTGAGGGGGTATGGAGGGGTGCAGATGTCTGAAGGGGTTCAGAGGGAGGGGGTCAGTGGAATCAATGGCCGAGTCCTTGGCTGCAAACTCAGGGTAACCATGGTGGGAGGGCATGGTGAAGGCTAAAGGGGGCAGAGGGAGCAGGTAGGGTGGGATGGTGAGGATGCAACGATATCGCGTGAAGGGGTGCCAAGGGTCATTGGTGGGGACGCAGAGATGGCCAAGGATTAAGGAGGTGGGCAGGATGAAGGCGGGAAAGCCAATGGTAATGGGGCTGGGATTTTCGGGGAGGAAGGTGACCTCAAAATTAATCTACACATTTCCAAAGGTGATGGGGGAGGGGTGAAGTGTGGCGGTAGGGAGTTATACCGGGAGGGTCAATGATTATGGGGCTTAGGGTGTGGGTGACTGGGGAAGGGGAAATGGTGTTTGACCTAAGGTAGAACATCACCAGCACCATGGCTGGGCTGATCGCAACTGTGCAGAGCCTCATGGTGAAGATGTCAAGATGCTGCATGGGGATTGGTCATTGAGGCTGGGCGGAGATGCAGGTCATCTCAACTGGACAACTGAAGGGGAACCCCAGCATGTAGTCTTCACAATACCAGGGTCCTGGGGCACATGAGAGTTTGAAGGCCAAAGGCTCATGGTGCATGGGGCAGCGCTTGCACATGGCTGGCAAGGGGCCCTCGCATTCATGTTTGCCTCCCTGCAGATGCCTCATCCTGGGGGAAGGGGAGGGGGAGCACTGAGCCTTGAGAACTACAGCTAAAACAACAGACTAGACGTTATTAAAGTGAAAGTGACGACATTTACGAATGTTTGATATTTGTGACATTCAATCGTGCACCCCTGCAGCCAATTGTGATTTCAGTATTTCTCAATTTTCCCCACCCTGCCACTTCTTCTCAGTGCTTCCCCAGCATCTGCAACAGGGGTGGAGGCAGCCTCCTGACCAGTTGGCCTTGTTGCATTGGATGAACCTCGGTGCCTGTCCTCTGGAGACCCGAGACCCGGAGGGCCCCGGCTCACTTTGTCTCTTCCCCAGCGCTTCACCAAGTGCCAGTGAGCTCGACTGACCCTGTCCCCTCAGGCTGTGGAAATGAGCCCGTGCAGTGACCACCAGAGTGTGAAACTCTTCCAATGCTGGAGCTAATTCCCACTGAGGTGTGTGTCCCTGGGCTGGGTGGAGGGTGCAGGTGCCTCTTGTGATGCCTCTGCAGCTGCACTTTGCTCTCCTGTGGTATCCTCACTCCTCACTTGGGCTTGTGTTGGAGCTGGGCAGGGCTTCTTGTGGCTCGGCACTTACCCACTTCCTGGTGGCTGACCTGAGCTGTAGGTCCTGGGGACCGAGTGCGGTAGTGACCTGCTCCCATGCGGGGTTGGTCTCCTTGCTTGGCCTCCTCCCCCCATCAGCTGGGTACAGGACACCCCTCCTGTCCTCCACCTGGTCGAGGAGGATGCCCAGGGATTAGCCATTAACCTTTGGCAGTGCAGGCCCCTGTCCCCTTCTTGCTATATCGACCAGCCTTGTTAGTAAGGTGCTGTCTGGCACCGTTTAGAAATGGCACCCGGGTAGGATGGTGGGGCATGTACGACTCAGGCTGCCCTGCCGCGTGCTACATCAGGAAACCACCAACTGCAGAATGAATTAAGCCGGGCTCACTCGATACCTCGCGAATTCCCGGCAACCCCCTCAGCAGGAAACATTCCCCATTCCTGCCCCCGGCACGGAACTTAGTCCCAAATGGGAAAATCCTGCCCCATGCTTTCTCCCTTTATTAAGCCTGCTGCAGTGTCTTGGGTAGGTTACCAACACTGCTTTAGGATGCTCACTTTTCCTTGTTGACTTTCCCTCCCTCCTCTAACTGGCCTGGCTGTGAATAAAGGCAATAGGGCACTGAGGATTTCTGAGAGCAACCAGCAGGCTTAATGGAATGGAACTCCAATGGAAACGAGAATTGGAATGTTTCTCTGATGGGCAGGCAGTCTGCCAGGATGGTTTGACATCTGGGTGGGGGGGGGCAAGTTGAATGTGTGTTCCATTGTGTGTTGGTTAAATGTTGGTGGTATTATGGTGTGGGACTGGCTGCTGCCTGGGGGGTTTGGGGGGGGCGGCGGTGGTTACTGAATACTGGTGATATATTCTAGCCTGTGAAGTTCTTAGGAAAGAAACAGCAATACATTCACTCAGAGACTTTGAGAATTAGAATTGCACAAGCTGTCACAACATGGATCTTTTAATATCTCTTCCTAGCAGACTCTCTCTGCTGGTACATGTGTGCACCTCAAGTGGGCAAGGTGCACAATGCAACTTTCCCTACACTACACTGCCCCACTAGGAGTAAGAAAGGGGTGATTTGTTCACCAGTAAGTGTGGAGACTGATGAAAGATGCATCAGCAATGAATTTAACAGGACCTTGAGCACTGCTATAGCAAAACATTACCAGTCTCTGGCCAGGTTCTATTACCAGAGGCTGAATATTCTGAAAAATACGTGGTTATGACTCCAAAATTAGCAGATGGGTTAGGGTCAGGTGTCAGAAATCTATACATAAAGATGTATCATTATATAAGGCTCCATTAGCAATCAGCATCAAAGTTTCATTTCATGGACACCAAATATCTAAACTACAAATTACATCATTGCCTGATTCACATCTAACAATTCTTAAAGAGCCTGGCAATAGCTCAGCTGATGTTGGTTCAGGACCTGAGTTCTTAATCTTGTTGGATTCATTCAGCCTGGGGTGAATTCCCTCCCTAATCCTCTATCCCTGACATGCTCTGTCTCTCTCCCCCTCTAAGACACAGCATAAAACTTGCCTCTTTGACCAGGCTTTTTGTCACCTGTCCGAATACCTCCTCACGTGGCTTAGTGTCAAGTTTTGAAGGATTTTTATATGTTTTACTACATTAAAGGTGCTATATAAATGTAAATTGCTGTGGTTAAGTTGGAGTGAGAAAAATTCGAAACCACAGAGAGTAAGCGGTACTTACAGTTATTAGCCATTAGACAATAAAGCCCAATTTGAGTCCAACAGAGAGGAAACTCAACAGAACTCAACTCCCTCTTTGCAACTGATAATAATAAACCTATGCTGTGAAAGAAAACATCCTGCAACTTACAGCTGCAATTTTGTTAGGGAATTGTTTTTATTCGTTCACGGGATGTGGGCTTCGCTGGCTGGGCCAGCATTTATTGCCCATCCCTAATTGCCCTTGTTCAGAGGGCATTTAAGAGTCAACCACATTGCTAGTGGATCTGGAAACAGATTTAGGCCACACCGGGTAAGGACAGCAGATTTCCTTCCCTAAAGGACATTAGCGAACCAGATGGTTTTTTTTTACAACAATCAGCGATGGTCATCGTTAGACTTCAATTTCCAGGTTTGTATTGAATTCAAATTTCACCGTCCACCACAGCAGGATTTGAACCTGGAGTCACCCAGAGCATCACCTTGAGGTGTCTGGAATACTAGTCCAGTGACAATACCACTGTGTCACCGCCTCCCCACTGTGCAACCTTTTCTCATGACATTTCCTCTCAATTAACTTTCTCCAGACCTTAACCTATTTAAAATAGAAGAGTTAACATCTCGAGTGAAAATTTTGGACGGGAGAATGTCACAGAAACATGTTATGGATTCAATTGCTGATGTCAGAACAGTTATTTATGGATTTTCATGTTAATTTGTACAAATGTTCCCGAAAAAAAACCACGGGACAAACAAGAGGGTCACAAGGCAGAACTTTACCCTCCCCCACCGGTGGGGTTTTAGGCGGGAGTGGGGGTGGGGGTGGGGGTGTGGGTGGGGGGTGGGGTTGGGGTTTTAGGCAGGGGTGGGTGTGGGGTTTTAGGCGGGGTGGGGGTGGCTGTGTGGGTGTGGGTGGGGGATGGGGGTGGTGGTAGGTGTGGGGGTATGGGTGTGGGTGGGGGTATGGGTGTGGGTGGGGTTTTAGGGGGGGGTGGGGGGTGTGAGTGGGGGTGGGGTTTTAGGCTGGGGTGGGTGTGGGGTTTTAGGCGGGGGTGGGTGTGGGGTTTTAGGCTGGGGTGGGTGTGGGGTTTTAGGCGGGGGTGGGGGTGGGGGTATGGGTGTGGGTGGGGTTTTAGGCGGGGGTGGGGGTGGGGGTGTGGGCGGGGGTGTGGGTGTCAGGAGGGGGGGGAATGTGAAGTTGAAGGGATGGTATTGTCTCCGGGTTCCCGCCCACCTTGAGCACACAGCGGATTTATGCTGGGCTGGGCGAGGCCTCAGATGGGAAGCTCGCCCTTGCCCCAGTTGAGGCCTTTAAGTGGCCAATAAACCCCTTTCCTGCCCAGTCTCAATTTTTAGGCTGGCGGGAAGATTGAACCTCCGAGGGGGAGGTCCACCTGAAATGCATCAGTTACACCCCTGGGTGGGCAGTGTGAGGGGGGTTTGGCGTGGCGTCTCCATCAGAAGCCATCTTCTGAAGTCAGGCACCACTTCCCCACCCCCCCACCCCCAATTAAGGTCCAGTGGCCTGCGGAACTCCCTCCCCACCCTGGCCTCTGTCCCAAGACCCCGATCACCCCCTCACGCCACCAATCCCCTCAGACCTTTGCTTCTCTCTCTGCCCGGGGACCTCCTGGGCTTAGCTGGGCCTCTGGTTCCTGGACTTTGTCTCCAATGTCTTCTTGAACTTCCTTTCTCTGTCCTCTGGAGAGCTGCCAGCCAAACTCTCTAAAGTTGGGGCTTCTTTCTGCAAGAAGGGTTGAAGTCCCGCTTGCAGCTAATTAGTGCACGTTGGAGCGTGAAATGACTGCGGAGCTGTTAGAGTTGGCAGGGAGGTGTACCCTGCTGACTCCTTCGATGGTGGCAGACAAGAGCCAGCCATCTGAAAAATTTCAAGCCACAGTCTATAATTTGGGGGCTCTTTGCACAACTGGTTTGAACTTCTCTCTAGTTCTGTATAAAAGAAAGGTTTGCGGGTCATCTACTTAGCATCTTGGCTGGATGTAATGATCCAGAAACATTCTTAATGCCAACACCATAACATATTAAGCGTTGCACTGCTTTCTGAGTTGACCCTGCTAATTATTGACCTGGCTAAACGTTTGTTATTTAAAACAGCTTTCCTTTCTTTCTTTTAAGAGACTAATGGCCTGGGGTTTTTAACGAGAAAATTCATTTTTTCCTTCAAGCTTAGATAAAGGATCAAGATCTGCACTGCAGTTCTTGCTGTCTGCGGGATCCTGCTGTGCACAGTTTGGCTGCCTGTGTATGCACTGGTGAGTGAGGTTCAAAAAGTTTTCCACTGGTCGCGAAGCACTTTGTGACGGTCCAAGAATGTGATAAGGCATTAAAACAAATGCTAGTTTTCTCCTTCTCCTAACAATAGCGGCGAGAGAAAAGTGAAGTGCAGCGATAGCTGTAATAGTATCGATAAGACAGAATGTGAGAGAACGAGAGAAAGGCAAGAAGGATGGAGAAGGATGTTCGAGGCTAGAGATGAGGAGGGTCCTGTTGGCCGAGTGTTCTTGTGTCCCATCCAGGAGTGTGAGGATGACGCTGGAAGAGATTTAGTTCTGTGGATTCTGTTATATGTTTACATGGCGGTTTAAAGCTGCGGTATATCGAGGCTTAGTTTTCAAACTAACAACATGCTCGTTGTCTCGGTGTAATGCATGTTGGGAAATAGGTATTTTGGCATATTTGGAAATAAAGAAGGTGATTCTCTCTCTTTAATCAAAGTCAGAGACTGTCTGCTCCTTGTTGACAGATTGATAATAGTTCGTATCAAAACATTTCTCAATGCTGGCTCACCTTGCTGGTGCAGTCATTGGCTCCCTGACCCTCCCTTCCCCGATTCACCCCTCCTCTGTTATCATTCCAGAGGAAACTCGGCTCCTTATCATCTCCAAGACCCAAACCAAAACACAGACGGCCGCCGCCTTGTGTGCGTGACTGCCACACAGCCACTCCCAGTGGCCTTTCCAATGCAGGCGCCAGGGGTTGCTGGGGAGACAGTGGTGGCGGTGGTGGGGGTGGGGGGGTGGGTGTGGGCAGGGTGAACCTTATTCAAAGCTTTCTGTGAGAAGTACCACCCAAGTGGGCCATGCAAAGGATTCCAGTAAAGCATGACAGGCCCCTCCTCTGGCGCCACACACACCCCCCCACCCCCCGCAACGGCCCATCCTAGCTATTTCCCTTTTGTTTTCTATTTTGTTTTCCCACATGCACTCATTTGCGATATTGCTTCATAGCAATTCTGATCTACATCTGGCCAGCAAATCTTCCACCGCCAGAGATCGAAAGGCTATGTCTGCTCTCCCATTTTGGAGATGTCTCTTCCTGCTGCCTGTGCCCAATCCCTTTAACCCCTGGTGCTGCTGCAGGCCGGGCAATGGGCTGAGCTGACGCACTCAAGCTGCCCAGAGCTCCTTTACTAACTATGGTTCGAATTCTGGTCGGCCCATGTTTACAGACAGGGCATAAAATCACGTTTCTTTTTTTTTAAAATTGCCATTAATTCCCCACACACATGTTGTATTATTAATTTTCTTCCAAATATGTTTCCCCCAACTCCTGCTGTTAACCTCACCTATTGGTCATTCTGCGCGGCTGACTGACTATTTGACTGTGGAGGGCATCACACCTGGACCTACTCCTACCCTTGCTTCACATCTTCACACATGTTTTTGAGCGGGTGTCACCGGAGCCAGAATCCTCGCTGGTTCTCTCGCGCCCTTGTGCTATCAGTCCCAGTTTTGCAAAACCAGCATAGACGGGGAATCACAGCTGGAATCATCTGGTGTGTTTGGCTGAACGCTAGAGTGCGCAGTGCACCAGCCCATCAGGCGACTGTTAATTTTCATGTGCGAATGCTGTTACATGTCATTTTGAAAATTCTTTCTTGGGGTGTGGGCCAGTGTTTGCTGCCCATCCCTAATTGCCCCTTGAGAGGGTGGTGGTGAGCCGCCTTCTTTCAGTCCATGTGGTGTAGGTACACCCACAGTGCTGTTAGGGAGGGAGCTCCAGGATATTGATCCCGTGACACTGAAGGAACAGTGACATAGTTTCAAGCCAGGATGTTGTGTGGCTTAAGAGGGGAACTTGCAGGTCTAATGTTGTCATCCACCTGTTGCCCTTGTCCATCAAAGGAACGTTGGTGAGTTGTGGGGTTTGGAAGGTGCTGTCTAAGGATCCTTGCGGAATGATTGCTGCGCATCATGCAGATGATGCATGCTGCTGCCACTGTACCTCAGTGGTGGAGAGGGTGAATGTTTGTGGATGGGGTGCCAATCAAGAGAGGCTGCTTTGTCCTGGATGGTGTCCAGCTTCTTGAGTGTTGTGGGACCTGCACTCATCCAGGCGAGTGGGGAGTATTCCATCACACTCCTGTAGACGGTGGACAAGCTTTGGGGAGTTGGGAGGTGAGTTACCCATCACAGGATTCCCAGCTTCTGACCTGCTCTAGTGCCACAGTATTTATAAAGAATCATAAAATTGTACAATGGTTTCAGCACAGAAGGATTGTGTCCATGCCACTCTCTGCAACAGCAACTCACCTAGTCACATTCTCCTGCCATTTTACCTTAGCCCTGCAAATGTTTTAGCTTCAGATAGTTATCCAATTCACCTTTGAAAGGCACTTCTGAATGGCTAGTCCTGTTCAGTTCCTGGTCAATGGTAACCCTTAAGATGTTGAATGGCAAGGGGAGATGTTTGGGTTTTGTCTTGTTGGAGATGTTCATTGCCTACCACTTGTTTGGTGCAAATGTTACTTGCCATTCACCAGCTCAAGCCTGGATGTTGTCCAGGTCTTGTTGCATATGGACAAGGACTGCTTCAGTATCTGAGGAGTCACGAACGGTGCTGAACATTGTGCAATCATCAGTAAACATCCCCAGTTCTGATCTTAGAGAACAGTCATCGATGAGAAAGCTGAAGATGGTTGGGTCTAGGACACTACTCTGAGGAACTCCTGCAGTGATGTCCTGGAGCTGAGGAGATTGGCCCCCAACAACTACAACCATCTAAAATAGAAGCAGAACACTGTGGATGCTAAAAATCTGAATTAAAAACAGAAAGTGCTGGAAAAACACAGCAGATCTGGCGGCATCTGTCCAATATGACTTTTCTTCGGAACCACAACCATCTTCCTGTGTGCTGGGTATGACTCTGGAGTTCAGCTCTGTTGTGCATGCTTAGACCAAGGCTGTCACGAGGTCAGGTGCTGAGTGGTCCTAGCAGGACCCAAACTGAGCAGCAGTGAGCAGGTTATTGGTACGAATGAACATTCATCAATTGAGCTGATTTGGTTGGTGGTGTGTGTGTGTTTCTGCACTTGTTTGAGTTTTTGTTTGTGTGTGTTTATGTGTGAGTGTGTCTGTGTATGCGTGTGTGTGTTTGTTCATTTGTGAGTGTGTTTGTTTGTGTATTGTGTTTGTGTGGTGTGTCTGTATGTGTGTTTGTGTGTGTTTGCGTATGTGTGTGTATTTGCGTGTATGCGCGTGCATGTGTGAGTGCGTGTGTATGTGTGTGTGTGCACATGCATGTGTATGTGTATGTGTGTGTGTGTGTATGTGTGTGTGTATATGTACGTGTGTGTGTGTGTATCTGTGTGTATGTGTGTGTGTGTGTGTGTGTGTGTGTGTGTGTGTGTAAGTGGAGAAGCTGATGCAAAAACTGACCAAAAATAGAATAAAACTCTCCATATGATCTAATCTAAAATTGTGGTTCAGGCAGTAGTTGTGATGCAGTCAGGCCTTGTTATTTCTAACATGAAATGAGCAGAGTTACACAACATTCAGCAGGTGGACATTTTTATTCACATCTTGTTTCATTTGCATTTGACGCCTTTAGTTCTTCAGCTCTGCGGACACTTTCTAATTCAGTTATAAGGCTTCAATGTAACGTTCCCCTATAGTTCACAATAATACCAGTCATGAAGCTGATGCAGCGTGATGTCTAAAACATCTTGGGGGAGATCAGTAAACCCTCTTCCCTCACTTCAGTGGCTCAGACATGCAGTAGCACTGACCAGTCAGTAGATGTCAGCAAATATACATGGTGTCAATCCCTTTCCTCGCTACCACTCGAATTCGATTTTCAGAGAATTGTGTATCATTTTATTACCATAAACAATAGTTTAGAAGACTTCTGTATTTCTGACACAGATTTGTGAATCACAGATTCAAATCAAAAGACCATGCAAATTCCCCAACCGGCTTTCTTCCTTCTTCTCTTCAATGCACGAGGGGTGAATCATCTTGAGGAGAATGTCACAGAACAGCCGATTGTGAACCGGGAGCTCCATTTACACCTGCGCATTTTTGTTTCCCTTTAAGCCAGTGGACTGAAAAATCAGGCGGTGTGTAAAATGGGTGGCTCGTCCTCAATTGCCAGATTTGATCAACCACCCCAGGGAATTTTACTTACCCTCCCCCAATGACCCTCAAGTGGGCAGCACCTTGCATTGTCCAAGCAACCATTTCTTGCTGGCTTGGGCAGGAAACTCTAGCGTGCTCTTGGACACTGGGGAGCATCATAGCCAACCCTGACCCACCTGTTCTCACCTGTGACACCTGCCAGCCGCAGGAGTCATCGGACTACAGTTAGGAGCAGGAATTCTGGATTGTAATTTTCCCTTATAAAACCAGAAGACCATAAGGCGTAGGAGGCCATTCGGCCCATCAAGTCTGCTCCGCCATTCAATGATGTCAAGGCTGATCTGATAATCCTCAACTCCACTTTCCTGTCTTTTCCCTCATAACCCTTGATTTCCTTACTGATTAAAAAATCTGTCTATCTCAGCCTTGAATATACTTAACAGCCCAACCTCTACAACCCTCTGTGGTAAAGAATTCCATAGATTCACTGCCCTCTGAGAGAATAAATTCCTCCTCATCTCTGTCTTAAATGGGTGACCCCTTACTCTGAGATTATGCCCTCTGGTCCTAGACTCACCCACAAGGGGAAACAACCTCTCACCATCTATCCTGTCAAGCCCCCTAAGAATCTTATATGTTTCAATAAAGTCGCCTCTCATTCTTCTAAATTCCAATGAGTACAGGCCCAACTTACTCAACCTCTCCTCATAAGAAAATCCCTCCATACCTGGGATCAACCTAGTGAACCTTCTCTGGACTGCCTCCAATGCCAGTATATCTCCCCTTAGATAAGGGGACCAAAACTGTTCACAGTATTCTAGGTGTGGTCTAACTAGTGCCTTGTATAGTTTTAGCAAGACTTCCTTATTTTTATACTCCACTCCCTTTGAAATAAAGGCCAACATTCCATTTGCCTTCCCTATTACCTGCTGAACTTTTATGTTAGCTTTTTGTGATTCATGCATGAGGACCCCCAAATCCCTCTGTGCTGCAGCTTTCTGCAGTCTTTAAAGAAAAGAGTTGACGTTTCGAGTCCTCATGACCCTTCGACAGAACTTGAGTTCGAGTCCAAGAAAGAGTTGAAATATAAGCTTATATTTCAACTCTTTCTTGGACTCGAACTCAAGTTCTGTCGAAGGGTCATGAGGACTCGAAACGTCAACTCTTTTCTTCTCCGCCGATGCTGCCAGACCTGCTGAGTTTTTCCAGGTAATTCTGTTTTTGTTTTGGATTTCCAGCATCCGCAGTTTTTTTGTTTTTATCCTTCAGTCTTTCTCCATTTAAATAATATTCAGCTCCTCTATTCTTCCTACCAAAGTGCATGACCTCACACTTTCCCACATTATGTTCCATCTGCCAAGTTTTTGCCCACTCACTTAACCTGTCTATATCCCTCTTTGTTATCCTCACCGCTTGCCTTCCCACCTATTTCTCTGCCCCTTGGGAGCACTGAAGGCAAAGGCACCACATCAGTGACTGCCCTGGGTGAGGTGAGCATGGGCCTGGGATTAAAGTCCTGCAGTAGTTCTGCTGGATCCATCTGTATGACTTGTTCAGCGATTCTTTCCAGGCTCACTAGCAGACTGCTAGTGCTTAGGATGTCTCGAATGATTGACCTGTTGGTCAATGACTGCATGAGCTGGACTGGTGAAAATACACACCTGTCATGTTTCGAGCTGGCCTTCTACTCTGTCCCTTCTGCCAGAAGCAACCTTGTCAAATCAATGGACACCGAGGTTAAGTAGCTTATTAAATTCACTGATGACAAGGGAACGCAGTAGAGACAGAGGAAGCAGCTAAAATTTCCAGAGCGAGGATCAATTATGCAATTGGACAAGTAAGAGGCAAATTAAATTTAACACTACATTATATCACCGTGGTTACTTGCATGGCCCTAGCAGCTCAGAAATCATCATATTTGATAAGAACATAGGAAACAGGAGTGGCAGTAGGCCAATTGACCCCTCGATCCTGCTTCGCCATTCAACTAGATCACGGCTAATCTTCTACCTCAACGCCGTTTTCCAAACCATCCTCATATCCCTTGATATCGCTCATACCTAGAAATCTATTGCTCTCTAATAGATCTCTGATGATCTCTGATCATTTCTCTCTGTTTTTCACTGATGATGCAACACTTCCTCAGTGCTGCGCTGGAGTGTCAGCCTTGATATTTGTGCTCCAGCCTGATGGCCAATCAACTTACCCGGACCAGGCCATTATCTATCACAAGTGTGGAGTCTCATTCCTTCAAGTTTTGAACTTTTCAAGGAGATTTTAAAAATGCTAAAATTTTAGTTGCTTTTGATTTTGTTTCTGTCTCTTTAATCTCTCTTGTTCAACGCAATCTTTCTTTCTTTATAATCCTGATTTCTCTTTCTGTATCTGGTTTGACAATGAATCATTCACCCACCCCTCATTCCTTTCTGTGTTTATATTCCAATCCTTAAGAATGGTTGGTTAAAGAGATACCTTTTTGTTTGCCCTGGTCATTCAGGTCCCAGTTGCTCTGTTGCCCTCACTGTACCCTTAACAGCTCACACTTTCAACAACTTTGTCAGTGAATTTTGTTTGAACTGAAGGGTGCAGGAGCAAGTCTAACTAATGACAGATGCTGTTAGAAGCCTTGCTACAGGAAAATCTGGCTCATTAATTTGCTTTGGCTATGATTCTTCCACACATCTATTATTTTATAAGTGGGAGAAAAGTTCCTTCTGATCTCATGTCCTTCTTGAGGCCTATTAATGAAATTCTTACATTATTCACAGCTCACTGGCTACTCTCATTCCTTCTGTCATCAGTTGGCAGTGAACAAGGAGGAGAGCATTTTGTTTCAGACATACAGGCCAGGAAAAAGGCAAGCTAAACATTTTGGTTATGTACTGCATAATCTCCATGAGGGAGAGTTAAGAGGTTTGGGAGTGACCTGTGATTTTCTTTCACAACCTTTCAATGCTATGTTTCTGTCTCCTAAATGGACTGGCTTGTGGTGAGATAAAATTTCATGGGCTCTGGTTTCCCATCTGTGCCTTGTC
The DNA here is from genome assembly GCF_017639515.1 of Carcharodon carcharias. Lineage (NCBI taxonomy): Eukaryota > Metazoa > Chordata > Chondrichthyes > Lamniformes > Lamnidae > Carcharodon > Carcharodon carcharias. The sequence goes on from NC_054479.1 coordinate 136,023,230, forward strand.
CAAGTGTTATTCTTCTTGTGAGAACCTCTTGGCTCTCAGCAGCCTATTTAACCTTGGCTGGCATCACACATCTGAGATGAATCTTGCCTTTGTCCAGCCCCCAACACCAGTACACTTTCAAGCACAGGTGTATGTGTGTGTGGGAGGGGTCATTGGTCAACCCCTAGGACAAGAAGCCAGTTGCAGCCTCACTGGTACTACTTTTGCCAAGGGAAGTCCAATTGGCAGAGATTGGCGACAGTCACAACACCCTTCTCAGCTAAACCAACGGAAACCCCAAGTGGTATGTTTAATGTACATGTGGACTGGAGAGTTTGGCACGTTCACACTGAAATACATTGTGAGCTCCCCACACCCTATGTAATAAAAAAGAAAAATTGATTAGGATTGCAGTCTGACTAGAAGGGGTGAGTTAAAGGCCCTCCATTTGGGTTGGAGAGCTGACAAAGTTAATTTCGATGCTCCTTTTAGTATGAGATATTTCTGTGGCCTTTAAGAATAAGTACAAATTGTGCCACGATATCTAAAGTCATCAGAACCTGGTTGGCTCAGGGAAACAAGCCACAGTGAATCTGTCAGGCCTGAATGTCAAGTCACTCCTTGTACTGTGAATGCACTTAAAGTATAGTAAAACTCCATTTATAATGAAAAAAATCGAACAAGGGCACAATTCGCTTACCAGGTAACTCAATGAATGATACTTCTATTATACTGGAGCTGCGGTGAATGCCTGAGTATTTATTTTTCATTGTTTATGCATAATCAATTTAAGGTATCAAAATACCAGGCTGCCTAAACATCATGAAAGCTATTCAGCCCATCTTAAATCCCATGTGAAAAAAACTCACCTTGGACCACCAATTTTTAATCGATCTCAAGCTTTTTCCCTCCACTGCCTTAACTGGATCTCCACCAAATCAGTTTTGTGTGAAGAGCTTCCTGACTTCAGTTGTAAGTTTGCCTTTTACCAGTTTGCCCCATGACATCTCATCCTACTCTCCCAGTTTAGTTTGAAGCTATGTCCTGGGTCTTTCTTTTCTGTACCATTTAATTCCTTCATACAAACCAACCTAGAAAACAAGTGAAGGCTGGTATTTAGTTCCCCACCACCCAGCCCAACATCCCCCCACTCCTCAAAAAAAAAAGGCTGAGCACATGAAAGCAAATAATTACACTGAGAGTGGAGTGGGACAGATAGTTATTACTTCTCTATATAGCGCAGGTGCTTCAATCAGATTTCTGCAAGGAGGAGTGGCAACCATGATTTCCAGATTTCATGATCAGCTCTCCCGGCGCCAACTTCCTGCACGCTCATTTTCGAGCGTGATCAAAGCTGGTCGGCTGCAATGTTTTTGACCAAGATAACCCAGCTTCAAAGTTGTACAAGCATTAATGTTGTGAAGAATGCGGAAGACAAACACCCACCCTGCCTTCTCAGGCGTTACCCATTGGTCCCTGTATTCACAAACTGGAATCCTTGTCTAGTCCTTTTAAAAAAGGGAACTTCCTGATGCCTACAGGAACTTTGCCAAAAGTAAATAGAATGACTGAAGTCCAAAGCAAGGATGGTGTGCATGTTCTTCTTGATTTTGCAAAAGGCAGCACCAGTCGCTATCTTCAATTAGGGGAGAAATACTTTCAGCTAAATTTTTTGACGGACCAAGCATTGGGTGAGGTGTGGTCTGCGGTACACACGCCTGCGTGGTCATGTGGAGACGGTGTGGCAGTTTCTCAATCTGCAGATAATGCCAATCAATTCAGGCTGCTCCTGACAACAGGTGGAACAAATAATTAACCAACAAAACAAAAACGTGCCCATTCGAAGTTGTTCTTTTGTAGCACAATGCATCCTTCCTGGGTTTGCAATAGAAAGAAAAGGAATATTTGCATTGATATAGCATCTTTCATGACCCTCAGAAGCTTTCCAGAATATTTCACGGCCAACAAAGTATTTATGAAGCGTTGTCACTGTTGTAATATCGGAAAATCCCATAAGAATTACAAATGTTCCACAAACATACCATCAAATCCAACTATACTTTAGTGGACTATGGGATGATTTGGTCATTGCAAGACCATTAATTGCTCCAGTGAGGTACCCTGCAACTTAATGTAAAGTGTTGGCTCCTCTCTTTTTTCCTTTCCTTGAACTCAACTGATCCAACTCGTCCTCAAACTCCCTCCAATCTTGAATTTCCGTCTTTGCATTCTAAGCAAGTGCTTACAGAAAGGAGAAATTCCAATTTAGCGTTTCTATCTGGAATTAATGCTGTTCTCATTTTTCCGTGCCACGGTTTGTTAATATTCCACATGGTCCCATACTCCAGGAATAATGTGCAGCTTAATCTATGAACAAGGTGCAATCATGCTCAGCAGAGTATAACAGTTATTAGGACGGAGATTAAATAAAAATAATTAGAAAAAGTTAGTTGAGTTTTGATGTATTAATTATTCTGAACTGCTTTATTCCAAAGACTAATTATCTGCTTCACTGCAACTGCCAAGCTTTCTCCATCTCAAAATTACATTGAAATAATTATGTTCCCAATTTGAAAGAAAACTAGAACATACTAACTGCGCAGAACATTTTTACAGACCCTTTACTGTCGGCACAATCAGCTTTCTCTTGAACTTCAAATTGCAAGCAATTTATTTCAATATTAATTGTGATGAGTTGAAGATTTGAATGTTTTGGCCAGCTCTGACAGTTCTTTTTCCCTTTGAACCGTTAGAAGAGTTATTGACGTCAACTCTAAGCTTCTGCCTGTCTTCAGAGTATTGTCAAAATCGGAAAATCCTTGGCGTGAGAGTTTCAGCCAGGTCCGATGCATTGAAGGCATTACCCTGTGCCAAAAAACTTGAACGTGACTAGAAATGGCAAGCTGACTGTGATTCATTAGGAACTGGCTGTCAAAATCTTAACTAAGCAATTTGAGTGTAGGAAGAGGAGAGGGAAAATTAACGGTCACATCAGTCCAGGCCTTTCAGAGATACCTGGCTGCTTACAAAGGTAGACGCTTGGGGAATGGGCTATTTGACTGTTAGGCAGCAAATGACGCAAAATAAAGGAACATGAGGCTAGAATGTCAAGTTCACCTCTTCAACAGCTAACCCTCCATTATAACAACCAACTTTCATTGGTCCCTATTTGAAGCACTTCTATTATCTCACCTAGCAGAAAATTCCAAACTTTCATCGCTCTTTGAGTAAACAAGTTCTTTCTGATCTCTGCTCTAAATTTACTTCTCACCACTGTAAATTTGTGTCCTTTGGCCCCTCTTTTCTTAACTCGAAGAGTGTATTTTGGATTTTAGCCTTGAAAGAACTTGGCAAACTTCCCCTGCCTTCAATGTGCTGGTTATAATCTGCTTTGCTGCAGTTTTGGAAGCTTTTGCCACCAAGGAAGGAGAACAATATTTATTTTTCCCATGTCCCATATTGGCCAAGACCACTAAGTCCACGTAAGCCTAACCTTCAATCGCTGGAGCCAATTCAGCCTTTTGTTGTATGTGGTTGTTCAGCAATCAGTCAGGAACTTTAGTCATTCCCTGTAAGTAGTTTTATTGCATACTAGAATTACATTTTTGCAGTACAGAAACAGGCTGTTTAGTGTTTATGCTGTACACAACTCTCCTCCCACCCCACTTCATCTCACCCGATCTGCATGTCTTTCTACTCTTTTATATCTCATGTACTTATCCAGCTGCTCCTTAAAGACATCAATGCTATTCACCTCAAATATTACATGTGGCAGTGGTTTCCACATTCTAACCATTCTTTGGGTAAAACACCTTCTCCTTTATTTTATTAGTTCATGGGATGTGGGCATCGCTGGCTAGGCCATAGTTAACGCCATCCCTAATTGCCATTGAGAGCTGCCTTCTTGAACCGCTGTGGTCCATGTGTTGTATGAACGCCCACAGTGCTGTTGGGGAGGGAGTTCTGGGATTTTGACCCAGTGACAGTGATGTATTTGGATGGTGTGTCGCTTGGAGGGGAACTAGCAGGTGGTGATGTTCCCATATGTCTGCTGCCCTTCTCCTTCTACGTGGTACTGGTTGTGCATTTGGAAGGTGCTGTTGAAGGATCCTTGGTGAGTTCCAGCGGTGCATCTTGTAGATGATACACACTGCTGCCACTGTGCTGGTGTGAATGTGGAGGGTGTGAATGTGAATGTTCATGTTGGTAGATGGGGTGCCAATCAAGCAGGCTGCTTTGTCCTGGATGGGGTCAAGCTTCTTGTGTGTTGTTAGAGCTGCACTCATCCAGGCAAGTGGGGAGTATTCCAAAACACTCCTGACTTGTGCCTTGTAGATGGTGGACAGGCTTTGGAGAGTCAGGAGGTGAATTACTCTGTGGGGAGTTCCCAACATCTGACCTGCTGTGGTATTTGCTAAAATTAGCTAGATTCTGGAAAGGTTCCATCAGATTGGAAAGTAGCAAATATAACCCCTATGTCCAAGAAGGGAGGGAGGCAGAAAACAGGAAACTATAGGCCAGTTAGCTTGACATCTGTCATGGGGAAGTTATTAGAATCGATCATTAATGGGCACTTAAAAGAGCTCGAAGCAATTGGGAAGAGCCAGCATAGTTTTGTGAAAGGAAAATCATGTTTAACCAATTTATTGGGGTTTTTTGAAAGGGTAACATGCACAGTGGATAAAGGGGAGCCTGTAGATGTACTGCATTTGGATTTCCAGAAGGGATTTGATAAGGTGTCACATCAAAGATTATTATGGGGAAAAAAAGTGCATGGTGTAATGAGTAACATATTAGCATGGATAGAAGATTGGCTGGCTGGCAGAAAGCAGAGAGTATGCATAAATGGGTCTTTTTCTGATTGGCAGGAAGTGACGAGTGGCATCCCACAGGGGTCTGAACTGAGGCCTCAACTTTTCATGATTTACCTCAATGATTTAGATGGGGGGAGTGAAGATATGGTAGTTAAATTTGCAGATGACATAAAGATAGGTAGGAAAGTATGTGGTGAAGAGGAGGTTGCAGATGGATATAGATAGGTTGCGTGAGTGGGCAAAGATCTGGCAAATAGTGTTTAATGTGGGAAAATATGAAGTTGTTCACTTTGGCAGGAAGAACAAAAAAGCAGAGTACCACTTAACTGGAGAATGGCTGCAAAATTCTGAGGTGAAGAGGGATTTGGATGTCCTGGTACATGAATCACAAAAAGTTGGTATGCAGGTACAGCAAGTAATTAAGAAGGCTAATGGAATGTTATCCTTTATTATGAGAGGGATTGAACATAAAAGTAAGGATAAAAATACCTGGAAAAATTCAGCAGGTCTGGCAGCATCTGCGGAGAGGAACACAGTTAACGTTTCGAGTCCGAATGGCTCTTCAACAGAACTAGGTAAAGATAGAAAAGAGGTGAAATATAAGCTGGTTTAAGGGGTGGTGGGACAAGTAGAGCTGGATAGAGGGCCAGTGATAGTTGGAGATAACCAAAAGATGTCACAGACAAAGGACAAAGAGGTGTTGAAGGTGGTGATATTATCTAAAGAATGTGCTAATTAAGGGTAGAAAGCAGGACAAGCAAGGTACAGATAGCTCTAGTGGGGGTGGGGTGAAGGGAAGGGATCAAAATAGGCTAAAAGGTGGAGATAAGACAATGGATGGAAATACATTTAAAAACAATGGAAATAGGTGGGAAAAGAAAAATCCATATAATTATTGGAAAAAAAAGGGGGGGGGATCAGAAAGGGGGTGAGGATAGAGGAGAGAGTTCATGATCTAAAGTTGTTGAACTCAATATTCAGTCCGGAAGGCTGTAAAGTGCCTAGTCGGAAGATGAGGTGCTGTTCCTCCAGTTTGCGTTGAGCTTCAATGGAACAATGCAGCAGGCCAAGGACAGACATGTGGGCATGAGAGCAGGGTGGAGCGCTGAAATGGCAAGCGACAGGGAAGTCTGCGGACGGACTGAAGGTGTTCTGCAAAGCGGTCACCCAGTCTGTGTTTGGTCTCTCCAATGTAGAGGAAACTGCATTGGGAGCAGTGAATGCAGTAGACTAAATTGAGGGAAGTGCAAGTGAAATGCTGCTTCACTTGAAAGAAGTGTTTGGGCCCTTGGACGGTGAGGAGAGGGGAAGTAAAGGGGCAGGTGTTGCACCTTCTGTGGTTGCATGGGAAGGTGCCGTGGGAGGGGTTTGAGGTGTAGGGGGTGATGGAGGAGTGGACCAGGGTGTCCCGGAGGGAATGATCCCTACGGAATGCCGCTGGGGGGGGTGAAGGGAAGATGTGTTTGGTGGTGGCATCATGCTGGAGTTGGCGGAAATGGTGGAGGATGATCCTTTGAATGTGGAGGCTGGTGGGGTGATAAGTGAGGACAAGGGGTCCCTATCATGGTTCCGGGAGGGAGAGGAAGGTGTGAGGGCGGATGTACGGGAGATGGGCTGGACACGGTTGAGGGCCCTGTCAACTACCGTGGGTGGAAAACCTCGGTTAAGGAAGAAGGAAGACATATCAGAGGAACTGTTTTTGAAAGTGGCATTATCAGAACAGATGTGACGGAGGCGAAGGAACTGAGAGAATGGGATGGAGTCCTTACAGGAAGTGGGGTGTGAGGAGCTGTAGTCGAGGTAGCTGTGGGAGTCGGTAGGCTTGTAATGAATATTGGTAGACAGTCTATCACCAGAAATTGAGTCAGAGAGATCGAGGAAGGGAAGGGAAGTGTCACAGATGGACCGTGTGAAAATGATGGAGGGGTGGAAATTGGAAGCAAAATTTAAAAAAATTTCCAGGTCCAGATGAGAGCATAAAGCAGCACTGAAGCAGTCATTGATGTACCAGAGAAAGAGTTGTAGGAGGGGGCCGGAGTAGGACTGGAACAAGGAATGTTCCACATACCCCATAAAGAGACAGGCATAACTGGGGCCCATGCGGGTACCCATAGCCACACCTTTTATTTAGAGGAAGTGAGAGGAGTTTAAGGAGAAATTGTTCAGCTTTTAGCCTATTTTGATCCATTCCCTTCACCCCAACCCACCTCCACTAGGGCTATCTGTACCTTGCTTGTCCTTACCCTTAATTAGCACATTCCTTATATAAATCACCACCTTCAACACATCTTTGTCCTTTTGTCTATGACATCGTTTGGCTATCTCCACCTACCACTGGCCCTCTATCCAGCTCTACCTGTCCCACCCCACCTCCCCTTAAAACAGCTTATATTTCACCTCAACAAAAACAAAAACAGAATTACCTGGAAAAACTCAGCAGGTCTGGCCTCTTTTCTATTTTTACTTAGTTCTGTTGAAGAGTCATACGGACTCGAAACGTTAACTGTGTTCCTCTCCGCAGATGCTGCCAGACCTGCTGAGTTTTTCCGGGTATTTTTATTTTTGTTTTGGATTTCCAGCATCCGCAATTTTTTGCTTTTATAAAAGTAAGGATGTTATGTTTCAGTTATACAGGGCATATGTGAGACCACACCTTGAATACTGTATGCAGTTTTTAAGGTAGGACGTAAATGCATTGGAGGTGGCTCAAGGGAGGTTTACTAGATTGATACCTGGAATGACTGGGCTGTCATATGAGGAAAGGTTGGGCAGACTGGACTTGCTTCCACTGGAGTTTAGAAGAGTGAGGGGTGATTTGATTGAAGTATACAAGATCCTGAACGGCCTTGACAAGGTGGATGAGGAAAGGATGTTTCCTCTTGTGGGTGAGTCCAGAACTAGGGAGCACTGTTTTAAAATTAGGGGCTGCCCTTTAGGGCAGAAATGAGGAGAACTTGTGCGACTTCAGAACTCTTTGCCTCAGAAGATGGTGGGGGTGGGGTCATTGAATATTTTTAAGGCAGAGGTAGATAGATTCTTGTTAGGCAAGGGAATCAAAGGTTATCAGGGTGAGATGGGAATGCGGAAATCGAAACACAAGAAGATCAGCCATGATCTTTTTGAATGGCAGAGCAGGCTCAAGGGGCCGAATGGCCTACTCCTGTTCCTATTTCTCATGCTCTTATGCTTAAGCCACAGTATTTATATATCTAGTCTAGTTCAGTTTCTGGCCAATGGTGATCCCCAGGGTGTTGATAGTGGGGGATTTGGCAATGGTAATGCCATTGAATGTCAAGGAGAGATGGTTGGATGCTCTCTTGTTGAAGGTGGTCATCGCCTGACACTTGTGTGGCACAAATGTTACTTGCCACTTATCAGTCCAAACCTGAATATTGTCCAGGTCTTGCTGCATATGGGCATGAGCTCCTTCAGTATCTGAGGAGTCACGAATGTGCTGAACATTGTGCAATCATCAATGAGCATCCCTACTTCTGATCTTGTGCTGGAGGGAAGGTGAGTGATGTAATAGCTGAAGCTGGTTGAGTCTAGGACACTACCCTGAGGAACTCCTGCAGTGATGTCCCAGGACTGAGATAGTTGACCTCCAACGGCCACAACTAACTTCCTTTGTGCTAGGCATGACTTCAACCAGCAGACAGTTTTCCCCTGATTCCCATTGACCTCAGTTTTGCTAGAGCTCCTTGATATCACACTTGGTCAACAGCTGCCTTGATGTCAAGTTCAGTAACACTCGCCTCACCTCTTGAGTTCAGCTTTTTTGTCCAAGTTTGGACTAAGGTTGTAAAGAACCCAGGAACTGAGTGGCCCTGGCAGAACTCAAACTGGGCATCAGTAAGCAGGTTATTGCTGAGTAAGTGGTGCTTGATAGCAATGTCGATGACACTTTCCATCACTTTGCTGATGATCGAGGGTAAACTGATGGGGCAGTAATTGGCTGTATTGGATTTATCTTGTTTTTTGAGGACAGGACATACCTGGGCAATTTTCCACATTGCCAGGTAGATGCCAATGTTGTAACTGTACTGGAACAGCTTGGCTCAGGGCACGATTAGTGCTGAAGCACAAGTCTTCAGTGCGATTGCCGGAATATTGTCAGGGCCCTTGGCCTTTGCAGAATGGCGTTCAGCCGTTTCCTGATATCATGTGGAGTGAATCAAATTGGCTTAAGAGTGGCAGCTGTGATGCTGGGGATCACAGGAGAAAGCCAAGATGGGTCATGTACTTGGCACTTCTGTTTGAAAATGGCTACAAATATGCTTCAGCCTTATCTTTTGTATTGATGTGCTGTGCTTCCCCATCGTTCTGGATGGGGATATTTGTGGAGCCTCCTCCTCTAGTGAGTTGTTGATTTGTCCATCACCATTCATGATTGGATGTGGCAGGAATGTAGGGCTTAGATCTGATCCAATGGTTGTAGGATTGCTTAGCTCTGTCTATTGCATGCTGCTTCCACTATTTGGCACGTAAGGTAATCGTGTTGTAGCTTCACTAGGTTGAAAACTCATTTTTAGGTATGCCTGGTGCTGCTCCTGGCATGCCCTCTGCACTCTTCATTGAACCAGGGTTGATCGCCTGGCTTGGTGGTAATGGTAGAGTGGGGAATATGCCGGGCCATGAGGTTACAGATTGTGTTCAAGTATAATTCTGCTGCTGCTGATGGCCCACAGTGCCTCATGGATGCCCAGTCTTGAGTTGCTAGATCTGTTTGAAATCTATTCCATGCAGCATGGTAGTAAGTGCCACACAACATGATGGAGGGTATCCTCAATGTGAAGACAGACTTCGTCTCCACAAGGACTGTGTGGTGGTCACACCTACCAATACGGTCATGGAAAGGTGCATCTGTGACCGGTAGATTGGTGTGAACAAGGTCAAGTATGTTTTTCCTTCTTGTTGGTTCCCTCACCACGTGCTGCAAACCCAGTCTAGCAGCTTTGTCCTTTAGGACTCAGCCAGCTCAGGCAGTAGTGTCTTGGTGATGGACATTGAAGTCCCCCACCTAAAGTAGATCTTGTGCCCTTGCCACTCTCTGCTTCCTCCAAGTGGTGTTCAACATGGAAGAGTACTGATTCATTAGCTGAGAGGGGATGGTAGGTATTAACCAATGGAAGGCCATATGGAAGATTCATACAGACTTGAAATGTTAACTCCGTTTCTCTCTCCACAGATGCTACCAGACTCGCTGAGTTTTTCCGGTATTTTATGTTTTTATACCAGCAGGAGGATTTCTTGGTCATGTTTGGCCTGATGCCATGAGACTTCATAAGGTCCAGAGTTGAATGTTGAGGACCTCCAGGGCAACTCCCTCCTGACTGTATACCACTGTGCCACCACCTCTGGTGGGTCCTAGCAGTGGGACAGGTGATGGCTGTATTATCTGTAAGGTATAATTCCGTGAGGATGACTATATCAGGCTGTCACTTGACTAGCCTGCCGGACAGCTCCCCCAGTTTTGGAACAGGCCTCCAGACGTTACTAAGGAGGACTTTGCAGGGTGGACAGGGTTGGGTTTGCCTTGTCATTTGCGGTGCCCAGGTCCATGTCTGGTGGTTCATCCAGTTTCATTCCATTTTGTAGACTTTGTGGCAGTTTAATACTTTTTGAGTGGCTTCCTAGGCCATTTCAGAGGGCATTTAAGAGTCAACCACTTGAACTCTTTATTGGATTTATTAGATGACGATCTTATATTTGTGACCACATCTTTCTGTGATCTTCTTAATTTCACACCTCTATAGGCATTGTTGCTATCAGCACTGATTCATTGTTATTCATGTGTGTCTGTGATGTTTGCTTGAAAGGAAAGCAAAACCTTGTGGGCCATGAATTCCTTGCATATTAGGTCCGTATAAGTAGAGCAAAACTATTTTAATAGCATCAAAATTGGATAGAAGCCATTACCACCTGCTTTCCACCATTAAATCACCTACCTCAAGTTTGCTTATGCTTTTTGGCCATATCTGTGATCTGCCAAGCAAATCCTGAACACTATTTATTTCAATATATGCAAATGAGGTCCCCTGGCTCTTCAGGTCGCTGTTTCCTGCTTTCGCACTCTGTACTGAGGGAGTGCTGCACTGCCGGAGATGTTGTCTTTAGAATAAAACGTTAAACTGAGGCCATATCTGCCCTCGGTCGTGGACTCAAGAGAACTCATGACACTATGCAGAGAAGAGTGGGGAGTTCTCCCCAGTGTCTTGGCTAATATTTATCCCTGGGCCAACATTGCTGAAATAGAATGGCTTGGATCTTCCGAGTAGCAGCAATCGTCGTCGGATTGCCACTCCAATCAAACATTTCCTCCAATGCTACTCCACATTTCTTCCGGGACCTCCCAAGCTCAGCTTTCCCAGAAATGTAGAGAGCAACATCCCTCTCATAGAGCTCCATCGCAGCAGAGCAGAGTCAGGTTGAAGACAGGACACAGCCTGTTTTACAGCACCAGCTGCCTTTTGGTAAGTTTAAATGTCCAGTTTGAATGTTAGTGAATGGGTGAGTGGAGGAATGAGTGAATGAGTAGGTCGGGTAGGTAAGTTGGTAAGTGGGTAGCTGGATAAGTGGGTAGAAGGTAAGTGGGTGAAGTGGCAGGTGGGCAAGATAGTAGGTGGGTGGGGTGGCAGTTGGGTGAAGTGATAGGTGGGTAGGATGGCAGGTGAATGAGTTTGTAGGTGGCTGAGGTGGTAGTCGGTTCTGGGGGCAGTTAGGGGATCAGTGAGAGCGATAGGGGGAATCAGTCTTGTAGTTAACCAGAAATGAGACTAGGTTTTAGTCTGCCTAACAGTTCCTGGGTAACTACCCAAATAATTGCATCAGAATTCTCCCAAGACTCTGACCCTAACTCAGAGTCGGAGATTTTCAGGGAGGGTCCTGGCGAGAAGGGGAATTGCCCATCAGAAGTTGAAACTTCCCGGGCAATTCCCACATAGGTCAGTGCTTCCGGACTTCCGCAGGGTCCCGACGTGCATCTCAGTCATACGTCCGGTCCCCGACGATCTGAAGACTGGAAGATTTGGGCCATTATTTGGTCATTATCACAATGCTATTTGTGGGACCCTGGCCCCATGTGCAAATTGCCTTTCTTTTTCTCTTAACAATTCAGCATATGAAATGCTTTAAAATGTTTCCATGAGATAGGGCAGGATGTGAAGGAAATGCAAGCCTTTTTCTTCCTGTTGCATTGTAGATTCTGCTGTTTGCTGTCCTCAGTTACACAAAATAACATTGAAGAAGAGAAAAAGCTGGAAATCCCAAATAGGAAGAGAAAATCATTCAACACCTGCAAAAAGTAAAAACAGATTAACATGTGGCGTAAAAAAATCTTTATTGGGAATGTTTTGATAAAGAGTCTCAGCAGAAACTTTAATTTCTCTTTGTCATACTCTGTCAGAACCCTCGTGCATTGCCAACATTATTTGTTCTGATTATCACACGAAAATTTTACCAAAGGCAAGTGTTTAGTTAGGATAGTGGTCTACAAACTGGGTGCTTTAGTTGCCTGAACCATTGGATTGTGTCTGTTTAGTCAGTACCTGGCAGTAGCAGAGAAATAAAAAGGAAAATGTAAGTATGTAGGTTTGTATATACGTTCATTATACTAATAAGAGACTGAAGAAGATGAAGAATTCCATGAGATTGAAGGTTGGGAAAGAATGATTCGTCATAGAAGACAACACGGTGAATGGTAAAAAGATTCAATTGTGCTCTTTGGATGATGCCCGCCATGATTGAATATCTTACCATTATTCACCGGGGTCATGTGTAAAGAATGGCTGCTTGTCTAAAGCACCAGTATCCGTTAGTCCATACCATACATTCATGACATTCAGCTGCAGTACAACAGTGAAAGCACCCCTAACTACCTCCTGCAATCTTTTCCTCCAACCCCTGTCACTGTCACCTCCCAACCCAGCTTCCTTGTAGAGAAAGTCAGAGGCTAGGAATCCTACAGCGCGTGACTCACCTCCTGACTCCCCAAAGCCTGTCCACTATCTACAAGGCACAAGTCAGGAGCGTGATGGAATACTACCCATTTGCCTGGATAAGTGCAGATCCCACAACACTCAAGAAGCTCGACCCCATCCAGGACAAAGAAGATCTGAGAACTACAGATGCCCAATCTTTAAACATGCATCCGTTTGCCTGCTTCATAGAAAAGAGAGTTGAGGCCCAACACCAGGACATCAGGTGGTGGGGGTGCCTCGCCATTCTGACACAGGGAAGTGACACTGTGTCACTCTTCTCACACACACTCCAAAACTGGAGCACCCATATTCTTTCTCCACTTTTGAGTTGATGCCCTCAATAACTTAATGTGCAGAGAAAGATCATAGCGCAGCTTGCTCTGACAGAACCAGGTGGAATTTGGGGGCAATGATTTTGTGCAGTATTACAAATCCCAACAACTTCTACATCTTCCGCTCCTCAAAGACCACAATCTTGCAGGAAAAGTCATTTGGCAAGCCAGTTGCGGGACATTTAATCACGTGCAAATTGAAACAAAACCAAGTTATCTTTACACTAATAGGGCCAACCAGCATGAAAAAAATAGTAAAAACCGGGAAATAACAATGCTGGTCCGAACTGGTCTTGTGTAACTTAAAATGGAACGCTATTAAAAACTGGGAAATAAGAGTACTGGTCCGAACTGGTCTTGTGTAACTTAAAATGGAACACCAGCAAAAACTGGGAAATAAGAGTACTAGTCCGAACTGGTCTTGAGTAACTTAAAATGGAACACCAGTAAAAACTGGGAAATAAGAGTACTGGTCCGAACCGGTCTTGTACAACTTAAAATGGAACACCAGTAAAAACTGGGAAATAAGAGTACTGGTCCAAACTGCCCTTGTGTAACTTAAAATGGAGCACCATTAAAAACTGGGAAATAAGAGTACTGGACCGAACTGGTCTTGTGTAACTTAAAATGGAACACCATTAAAAACTGGGAAATAAGAGTACTGGTCCGAACTGGTCTTGTGCAACTTAAAATGGAACGCTCGTAAAAACTGGGAAATAAGAGTACTGGTCTGAACTGGTCTTGTGTAACTTAAAATGGAACACCAGTAAAAACTGGGAAATAAGAGTACTGGTCCGAACTGGTCTTGTGTAACTTAAAATGGAACTCCAATAAAAACTGGGAAATAAGAGTACTGGTCCGAACTGGTCTTGTGCAACTTAAAATGGAACGCGAGGAAAAACTGGGAAATAAGAGCACTGGTCCGAACTGGTCTTGTGTAACTTAAAATGGAACGCCAGGAAAAACTGGGAAATAAGAGTCTGAACTGCTTTTGCCTTCTGGGCATCTTAGGAAAAAAATCTTCTCATACAGTATTCAGGGAACTCCTTTCCATGGGTCACTTAAGGTGTGGATCAGACAGTCCTTGTTGTTGGTAAAGATTTACTGAAACACGCAATGAGTAGATAAAACAACAGGAGAAAGAAAGCAGCCACAGTAAGCGACCTTTCAATTTAATAGAACTAGCAGCCAAGTAGAAAGTCCACTGTACAACATTCTTAGCCGCCAGCTGGAGGGCGGGGTGGGGGGGGGGGAAGCCACACTTTATCAGCTGCGAGTGCCACTGTGCAAAGGAGGTTATATTTTGTTTTCTGTCATCCAGGAGTTCACAGGAGACGGGTGTCGAACTATCAATTACCCTGCAGATCTCAACCTCTGGCTGCTTCCAGGTCCACTTCCATTCCCTGTGGCTCAGAGGTTAGGGTTGCGATCTCATTCCAGAGTCGACATTAATGCCTTGATGCACTTGAGTGGAGGTGGGTAAGTTCTGAAGACAGTAGTCACTTGGGCTTAATTCCTTTTCTTTTCCCCACATTTACAATTCAGTCAAGTTACCATTCGAAGAACACAGCCAGGATAGCCTGAATAAATATTACTCATTTCAGCGTGACTCTTGTTATTAAATGAAAGCCACGCTGTTTTTTCACGGTTGGGGAGTTTAGAATGTCTTGAATATTAGCTTTCAACTCTATAGATGATTAAAATGAACCCGCAGAGCAATAAGTGTGTACAGTGCCTGATAGTGTTGTGTCATAGGCTGTCATTTTAATTATGTATTAAATTATCTTTATAAATATTGCATTAAATTTATTACCTGACTGAGGCACTTCTGCACTCTTCCAATTCCCGGCCCGTGATTGTGTTTTTAATATATGTGTACTTGCCAAATTTTTTTGGCCTTTAATCGCTCTTCTTTTATTTCAAGGTTTTTAAGATAATTCAACAAAGTTTACATGGATTTTCTAAGTTAGGGCATTTTAGAGGTTATGTGACATAGCACATACAACGAGAAGGCTACATTTCTTAATTGTGAACATGCAGAGTCAGGAACCTACTATGTACTGAGAAGAAATTGGGCCAAGTTTACACTAGTCTGGAAAATATCAATATTTTAATGTTACTATTGCCCAGGTATAACACTTATATCTCAAGAATGGGATCGCACTGTGGGATGTAGGTAAAGGTCCTCATTACCCACACCATATATCAAGATCCTGGCAGCAGATGGCAGAAGCTTTAAAGCATCGAATTATAAGAAGCACCCACAATCGTTCAGTCACAAAGTAATGTTAGAGATACGTACAGACCGAGGAGCCCCCAGGTTTGATCCACAGGCTGTGTGAGATTGGATGATGCTGGAAAAGATACACTACAATTGGTTTTCATGTTCCTCAATGAGGAAGGAGGAAAGGAAATCAAAGTCCATGGGCTGGGTTTTTGTGGAGACGGGGAGACTCTGTGGAGGTGGGAAAATGGCAGCTGGGACCCGATATCGGGATTCACAACCCCATTCCCAGTGCCCCCAGTTTTCACTAGTGTGGGTTGAGGTTGTGGGCTGGTGCGGGTCGCAAGCCCTCCCCCTGCACTCCTGGCCTGGACAGCTCCATTTGGGGATAGGTATCTTCCAGTCCCCCATGATTTTTGTGGAGCTGAGCCAGTTTTTCTAGGATTTGTGGTTCACGGTCCCTCAGAGGTATTGTAAACCACATTTGATGAATGAAGGAACCTGTTGAAAGATCAATTCAAAAGGTCATCCCCATGCTCCCTATGCTCCCCATGCCAAGCTATGGCTCCCTGCTCATGGCCCCTCATAGCCTCCATGCCAAGCTATGGCCCACTACCCAGCCCCCATAACCTCTTATACCCTCTATGACAAACTATGGCACTTTTATGCCCATTCACCCACTACACTCTGTACACAAACAATTAACCCTCTGGTGACAATAGGGTGTGTGAAAATGCTTTACAAAAAGTCACTTTTTCATATATTTCTACTTTCTTTAAAAACTCCTCTCACTAAAGCTGCATAAGAGTGACAATCACCAGACCCTTTAAAGTATCAATAGTTGAAACTGCAAGCACTTGAAACCTTTTTATCTTGTGTAAATAAACATTGTGCAATTGATAGAATAGATCACAGCCATTGCTGTCAATCATACAATGTTTTCCCTGGGGCACAGTCTAATGGATGCTTGGGTTTTCAGCCAAGAATGCGTAATTAAGCTGGTGTAGCTTATCATGGAAGGTATGAGGGGCCAAGGAGGTGGGGGGGTGGGGTGCATAAAGTGGCATGAATGGCATGAATGGGGTATGAAAAGTGTGTGGGTGGAGTGAGGGAGTGTGAGTGGTGAGAGCTAGAGGGCTGTTATTTGTTTTGCTGTCATTATTACAACTAGGTCGAAGTCCCAGAGCACCAAGAAGGGTCTTATAAATGGCCTGCCTTGGCACTCAGCAACCCTTGTGGCTGTGTATGTACCTACACCCCTGGAATGAAAATCCCATCTTTTCTGGCACTTTCTCCTGAGGTGGGTGGGCCGAGTAGGAAACTTTCCCAGCTCCTGCTACCCACTTGTAGGATGGAAATCCAGCCCCGGGCAGCTGACCAAGAGTTTCTACAGGAACCCATGCCAATGTGACTAGTGGGCAAGATCAGTCCTGAGCTGTGACGATCTTCACGTTCTCAAGTACTGGTGCTCACCATGTAGCAGACACATGTAGAATGGCCTCCATGTTCCTATAGAGCTGCACCCCAGGAAGAATTAGTGCCTTCAAGTGAGAACAGGAGAAATTGGAAGGAGCATATTTTGTTTAATAAAAATAACGCAATAGCCAAAAATAAAGGCAAAGAGCATAATGATTAAGTCGGTGGAACATGAGCTTGTGGGGGGGTATTGCAGTTGGAGTGTTGTGTGCAGTCCATGCCACTATGTTTTATAAGGGGACATGAAGAGTGATCCCGAGAGAAAGGAACGAGCCACAAGGAAAAGCTCAAGCGCATTGAAACGTATGAAATATTAAATAGAGAACATACGAACCTCAAACATTCATTCAAACTATAGGACCATAGAACATAAATGAGAGGGATGATAACCGTGTTGATTATCCACCAGGTAAGATAGTAGGGCATCTGAAATGGAGCTGGATGCTGCACTGAGTCAGTTATCTCGGATCTTCAACTGGCAGAATAGCCATCTCTCACTCTTGGGTGACTTCTAGCATCCTTGTCTAAGCTCCACTCCTGCCTCCACCCAGGGAAGAAAATTAACTAAGAAGAGCCGAATATTACATTAAAAAGAGGAAACATCAAGCAGCAAATCGTGACTGAAGGGAGAGATGTCGGGAAAAATAGTGAAAGGAATTATGGGACTAAGCAGGGAGTGACCAGGCAAGGAATGTCAGTAAACCTCTGCACACAGAGATGTTGTAGTCCGCCAGCTTTAAGAACCATTGTTAGCTGAAACTTCTCAAAATTACTTTTCAGAAGTAAGGCAGTGGACAGGAGGATCAAGCATCAGACTCTGCTGTCACATCCTATACTGCAGACAGGCTTCAATTAGAGCCCATATTAATGCTCTAAGTGGTTCAAAGGTTATGTAAACAACTATTTTAACAAGTAGGCATACTACAAGCCTGACTGTTTGTTTGGATGGGCTTAAAATGGCTATTGGAGCCCAGCAAGCCATCCCCCAGAGAGCAGAGCATTATTTTCTCTGGAAGATATTAGCAAATGGCTCCACAATGCAAGTGGACTCCCCAGGCTGGGGCATTTAAGACTGAACTAAGGAGCCAGTAAGATTCAGGCAACTTTGGAAAGCAGCAACACTGATGTAATTTGAGTGAGGCAGAAAGGGTCTTTCTCGCTGAGGCTCTCACACAGCATCTGTTTGACATTCAGCAATTCTGGTAAACGTTCTGGAGATTCCTGCTCACAAGAAAAGAGAAATCACACATGACGCTCACTGTTGCTGTGAAAAAGTAGAGAGATTTGTTTACTTTATCTGCTCAGTTCTGAAATAAGTGGAGTTAGTTTAAAGGAGCTGTTTTTCCCTGGCGAAGATACATAGTGGACCCATGATAGGTCACCTCCTGGACCACTCCCACTCTGGTTGATTGATGTAGAAATTATTCAAAATATGGGGGCCCTGTACAGGAAATTACATTGAACCTGGTTAAGGTTCTAGCATATCCTTCACTATCAACAGTTCTCTCCACATTATCCGTGGGCTGTTCACCTTCTGTTCTGTCTCTGAAGGAAATTCAGATCTGGCAGGAACGACCTTTCTCTACCCCTGTGTGTGGGGCAGAGCCCTGCCTGTTATAAATGCTTGTGAGATATGGGGGTGGGGGGGTTCACCGCCTGCTGCTATTTAAGCTAAAGTTAATTGGGGAGATCTGTACAGAGCAAGCTCCTGCATGACTGAAGCTAACTGGTGGGTGAAGCTCTTTTGCAGGACCCATAAGCTTGGGAAACTGCTCCTTGCATCTCCTCCAAGGACAGATCTAATTTCAAAGTCACCCTTAACTGAATCCATAACCTATTTAATTTTGCTTTTCCATCTGATTTAAGAGAAATAATTTAAAGGAGCCCCTGTCCACACTTCTTTATAAATCATTCCAAGACCCTTTAAAAGGGCATCTTGAAGGCCAAATATATTCATTACGCACGGAACATGTTTGCTAATTAACATAAGAAGATAATAGGAGTAGGAACAAAAAAACTGCGGATGCTGGAAATCCAAAACAAAAACAGAATTACCTGGAAAAACTCAGCAGGTCCGGCAGCATCGGCGGAGAAGAAAAGAGTCGAAGTTTCGAGTCCTCATGACCCTTCGACAGAACTAGTTCTGTCTTTCTCGCTAGTTCTGTCGAAGGGTCATGAGGACTCGAAACGTCGACTCTTTTCTTCTCCGCCGATGCTGCCGGACCTGCTGAGTTTTTCCAGGTAATTCTGTTTTTGTAATAGGAGTAGGAGTTGGCCATACAGCCCCTTGAGCCTGTCCTGCCATTCAATAAAACCATGGCTGACCTTTGACCTCAACTGCACTTTCCTGCCCAAGCCCCATCCCTTGATTCCCTTAGAGTCCAAAAATCTATCGATCAGAGTCTTGAATATACTCAAGAACTGAGCGTCCAAAGCCCTTTCACATGTTTTCATTTAATTAAGGTTGAATTAAGGAGTTTCTGATTACAGGGCTATGGGCCACATTAGCTGATTTAGCTGTGAGGTTTATTTTTTAATTTATTGTCATGAGCCATGGATGGGAGTGCTCTTTGAATGCTGCTGATCGTTGCACGTCTCTTTAATACACCCCTCCCCCCACCACTCCCCTCTCCCCCCCGCCAGCCAACTGCGCTTCTGAATATGTATATGGAAATTTACTCCAAACATGAACTGCGAAATCAGTCCCCCGACCTTTTCACCTTGAAACTGGACTCTGAATATTAACTGCTGAAATGTCTTTGCATGCTTTTCCAGCAGGGGTGACAACCCATTTATTTGAAATGGATTTGTGCCCTGGTTAAAACAGTGAACAAAAGGGGTTTCATATAACCCTGCTAAGTGATATTCGAGGAGCCTGGTTTCAAGGTGTTTAACTGAATGGTAAAGGAGTGTCGGCGAACCTAAAAAGGAAAGCAGCTATCATTGCATACTTGTGGTGTTTTGGAGTTAATAATCTGCAGAAGACACCAAGTCACATTGAACTGCTGGGAACTCCCCTGCCGCGTGACATCACAGAGTAAGTTAAGAGGAGACGTGACAAAGACATTATGACGGAGCCTTGATCAAATAAATAGAGAAAACCCATTCCTATTTGCGTGTGCCAACAACTTAGAGCATTGCATTTTAGAACATCAGTGAAAGGGGTGGAAGGAACCATCTTACCCATGGTTTTTTTTTTGGGACATGGAACGTTCCATCAGCAACAGTTGTTTATACAGAATCCATAATAGCTTCCGAAAGAGAAGATTTGCAAATGAATTTAAAAGTGAATGGGAAAGAGTGGAGGAAAGGGCCTAAGTGGATAGCTCTTTAAGAGAGCACAGGTGCGATGGGCTGAAAGGCCTCCTCTGTGCTGTAAAATTCTATAACTCTATAATTGATAAAGAGCAACTCCACAACCATACAGTGTTATATATTATGCTCGCATAACATTGACTTGCAGGAGTATGGTGTGCTGTACATTACTGTATGGATCAAGAGTGGTAAAAAATACTGCAGGCAATCTACAAATGGTAAAACCTGACAGACAGCTCGCTGGATCACTCTCATTGCTCTTTGCCTCTCTCTCTCTCTCTCTCTCTTTCTCAGTGGATACATGTATTCTGCAGTTTGGTGGTTAGTGAACTGTGCGTGCCAATGCATAAACATCTCGGTCTGAATGTTGCTCTTCCCCATTCTCACACATCAACTAGCCATGTTCTGCTTTCCGATCTTCTTGATCCATGACCACCAAATTTGCCCTGTAACTGCTGAATAACATCCCAGGATGGGTCACCCTGGCCATTGTCATCAGCTGCTTGTCTGTCCTCTCACACTCGTTCAAGGCTTTTTTTCCAACGCATACTCTCCTGCCACGTTGAAACACTACGAGGATAATATATAAAGTTGCCTCAACAGTATGAGGACACACTGCAAATTGATTAAGAATATATTTCTACCTGAAGTAACTTCCATTGGACAGAAATTTTAAGAACATAAGAAAGGTCAGAGTGTGAAAAAGTCATTAGTCCCATCAAGCCCACACTGCCCAGAGGCCATGTATGATTATTCTATTACTAATTTTCCCCTCACGCCACCTCTTAATCCCCTTACTTCAGGAAACACTGATTTCATGCCCTGGCCATCTCTTTAAATAGCAGTGCTGCTAAACATCTCATTAATCAACAGATATTGATTCAGCTCCTTTTAAGAAAGATGCCAATTAATGGAGGGTCATCTTTTCATTAAGTCGCTTGTGCATGCGTTAACCATGTTTTGCTTTTAACCCTTCACGATTTTTATGTTGCCACTTTTGCTCTAACCTGGTGCGCAGCCAATGCGGTTGATGAGAAGGGAACGAAATTAGGAAACACCCTCTACACTGGAGATGGCAACGGATGCCAGATCAATAGTTCATTTTGTATCTAGGATGGGTAGATTTTTGTTAACTAAAGATACTGAGGGTCGTGGGGCAAATGCAGTTATATATGGAACTGGGTCGCAGATCAGCCATGGTCTCATTGGGCAGAATTTTTTAGATCGGCGGGTGGGTGCACGCCCAAACGATTGGACCTGAAATTGCGCGAGATGGCGTCGGGAGACTGTCCCAATGTCATCCGGCGCTCGCGCGATATCTCGGTCGGCGAGCACACGTAAAAGTCGGAAGCGCGCCTGCTGACCAAGTGGGAGGCTAATTAAGGTTACCAAAGGTGCAAATGCCTCCGGTTTTTCGTGGCCTGTCCAACCTCACGGTTGTCGGACGGGCAAATCGGCCAGGCGGACTTTGCATTTCTCACGAAACCTCATCCAAGGGCGGAATGAGGTTTCCGTTATTAAATGAAAGAAAAATAAAAAAAATCTACAGCCGGCATTTTTTATCATGTGTAGGTTCAGGTGACCGATTGCGATGCTGGGGACATTTTTGCCCTGATTTTAAAAACTTTATTTAATGCTTCTCAGGTCTTCAGCTCCCTGAGGCAGCTCTCTGCCTTCAGGGGTTTTACTGTCAGCACTCGCCCACGCCCACGCTGACGTTAGCGCCCGCACTTCTCATGCCCCCATCCCGGCAGCGCTGAGCTTCTCAACATGCTCTTCACCTTGGCTGGCCGCTAATTGGACAGCCAGCGTGAAACCATAGTTGGGCTGCCGATCGCAGTTGGTGGTCTGTCCCCTCGCCGATCCCGAACCCATCAATCGCGCCCGCCCACCCACCTAAATATTCTGCCCATTGAAGGGTGGAACAGTTTAGTGGGGCTGAACAGCTTCCCCTCAGTAGGTCCGAAAGGTTAACTCTGTTCCTCGCTCCTCAGATGCTGACAGACCTGCTGAGTTTTTCCAGCAGTTTCAGTTGTTCTTTTAGCTTCCTCCTGTCCCTCTGTCCCCGAGTGGGGTCTTAGAAAGCTGCCAACCCTTTTGTTGTAGAACTCGCTGTGGTATCAAAATGCAGAACACAGGAGAAGGGTTTTTTTTTTTACAATGCTGGTTGCAGCAGCAAAATAGGGCGAAATCTTTCCCCTCCAGCCCGCGGAGGGTTTTGTGGTAGGCGGGGCCATAAAATCTGGAGAGAGGCCAAAAATCGGAAAACCATGGGAGGGAGAACGGTCCCCTCACCACTTCTTTGGAGGGCTGATGGCGGGTCAGGTTTCCTGCTGATCTATGATGGGAAATCCATTTGCATACATTACCGTGTTAAAAACGCTACGTGCCAGAATCACGTAGCCCCTCCCAATCTAGCAGCATGTCGGTTGGGAAACTAGACCCATCTGAAACATGCCTGGAAATAAGTGGCTTGCAGCCGATGGCCTTCGCTTGGCCTCCTGACTTCGAGGTGAGTGCGACACGCAAAGCCTACCTGCTGTAGTGCTGCTCCAGGCTCTCACCGAAACCAGTGAGATGCTACACTGGTGGGAGTGTCAGCTTGCGCTCCACGCTGCCTTCCTTTGTTGCCTGGGTTGGTGTTATCGTGGGGCTCAGGTAGGGCAGTGATCCAGACAGAGGCCAGCATTGTGAACGGTGAGGGGTGGGGGGGAGTAGGGATAGTGTGGGGGAGGAGGAAAGAAACATGGCAGGCAAGGGGAAAAGGTGAGTTTGCCGGAGTGGGGGGAGATGGAGGGAAGGAGACATGGGGGACAATGGGCAAAGGTGGGGTTGAGAGGGAATGATGGCAGGCAGAGGGGAGACTGAGGGTGGGGAAGAGGGAGCCCAACATGAATGGCTGGAACACAAACACAATAAGGGTAGAATGGGAACACAGATTGATGGGGAAGGAGGCAGAGTCAGTTAGTTTGGCACAAGAGGGTAAGGCTTACACAGAGACTCATGGAGGTGGGGGAAGGGAAAGGATTGTGCATGAGGGACGGGTTGCACAAAGACTCATGGCATGGGTGGAGGGGAGGGGGGACACTGTGTTGTTAGCAGCCAGGAAGGAATGGGAGACCGAAGAGAAAGACAGTCATAGTCCCTGGCCTGGGGCCAAGTAGTCAGGTGCGAGACTGAAGTCAGTCCTGGGGCTTTGCGGGCCCTGCTGCAGGGCTATGCATGTCACACTCCATAGTCCCGATCCAGGGAGGGACAAGGGCTGTGCGCTCAACTGGGATAAGGCACAGCTTGGTGTGCAGGGTGTGGTCATGATCTTACTGCTGCTGACCATGGTCTTGTCTGTCTTGGCACAGGGCTACAGATGGGATGGTCAGGATTAGAGGATGCATCTTCAGCCTGTAAAGGGGGAAAATGTAATACAGGGGGATGAGTCTGATACTTTCCTGGGGGAGGCAGAGAGGGGGGGGGTGGTGGCCTCCAGCTCTGTGTGACCATACACACAGCCTCGAGATGGGGAGGGGTAAGGTCCACGGTGAGCACGGGGACATCTACAGTTATAGGTTCAAGTGGGTTGGAATATTGACCCCAATTGACTATGGGATCCAGGGTTACTGTGCGAGGCTGGAAAATAATGGGAGTGACCTCTACCTGCACACTGTGGGGCTCCAAGAAGATTAGCGAGACAGTATCAGTCGCAGAGGGAGGGCTGAAGCTGATCTCATAGTAGAATCTGGGCACCGCCATCTTGGCAATTCAAAGTTATGGTGCAGTCAGAAATTGAAACTAGAGAAGAATCCGGACAGGACAGGTCGGAGTCAGTGTGGGAGGAGCCCAGTGCTGGAAGAGGGGCCCCATTTCATGGGGCTGCCTTAACATGCTTGCACTCAAAACATTAGAAATGAAGTCAAAGATGAGGCAAAAATGCAATATCTCCTTGAGAAGGTTTCATTGAAGCCATTGCCATATTTAACACTTTAAAGAGTCTGCAGGACTGGCTTCACACTGCAGTCACTCCATTTGAGCATCAACAGAGAGGTATGTGAGGATATGAATGAGGGCAAGCGTCTAGGAAGCACATCATCAATGAAAGCCTCTAATGTGCTTCATCAAATTGTCATTGATCAGAGGCCTAAGGGCATCCAAGTCATTGCTGACATGCAAGTTAAGGTTGATTAGCCTACACGATATTAGATTGCAGCAGTTTCTTTGGTAAGGTCACACAAATGTCTCCGAAGCTCTCTCAGGTTCTGTGGGCTCTAGAGCTTCAGGATTGGCACCATGGGCACCTAGGTATCTAAGTGTTTGCCTCAGCTGCTCTATCAGTGAAAAGCTATTAGTGCAGACACAGCTCGGGGAATTACATTGTCTTACTGTGTGCGAGTGGGAGGTCTACAATATCTGCCCTGTGTTCATTAATCTCTTGGATCAATCATTCCCCAGGGAGAAGGAGGATTGAAGAATGGAGCTTGTGGTCAATGCTGCCTTATTGATGGCAATGATCTGACTGAGGAGGAGGAGAAGGGCCCTGCACTGTCTAGCACAGCATCGAAAGGAGGCCCGGGCTGAGGTCCATGGTCCAGGGGAGCCCCAGCAACAACCAGAGGATGAGAAGGTTAGACCCATCCCAAGGAGGCAACCCCTGTGACCAAGGGTCCACTGCAGAAAACTCTCCTATCTGGAGAAGAGCGGCAGACAATGCCACACCTGTCTCCACTTGTCAAGAGAGCTGCTGGATGATATCTGCCATATTCTGCAGGAGGATCTAATGTCCCGTGGACTGGGAGGACATCCCCTGCCAGTGGCCCTGAAGGTCACCACCGTGCTCAGTTTTTTTGCATGAGGATCATTCCAGGGACCCACAGGGGACCCATGCGGTATCTCACAGTCCTTAGCATATAAATGTGTAAAGGAGGTGACACATGCCCTCTACAATAAGGCTCATCATCATGTGAACTTCACCCTCGATGAAGCTAGCCAGGCTGCTAGATTTCAAGGGTTTGCAGCTATCTCCGGCTCCCCTGGAGTACAGGGTGCAATCAGTTGGACACTTGTGGCTTTGAAACCTCCATGGTAGTAGCCCCTGATGTTCATTAACAGGAAAGGGTTCCACTCCCTGAACATTCAGATGGTATGCGAACATCATTAGCGCATCAGGTATGTTGGTGCCAGGTACCCTGGGAGTTGACATGACTCAGTCACTCCCTGAATGCCTCATACATTTGAAGGGCCTCAGCGAATACAGGGCTGGCTGCATGGGGGATAATGGGTACCTGATCGAACAATGGCTGGTGACAACCGGGCGTCTTCCTCTGAGTCACTCAGAGGAGAGATACAACGAGGCACATAAGGCAACACAATCCATCATTGAGCTAAACCACTGGCATCCTGAAAATGCACTTCCAATCTTTGGACTGCTCAGGTGGGTGCCTTGACTACTCTGCACAGAGTGTGTCCTGTATCATGGTGATGTGTTGCACCCTTCACAACCTGGTGCTTCAAGGGGGGGGGGTCCCTTTGAAGGAGACACGGACAAGGCTGAGAGCTCCTTGGACGATGAGTGGAGGATGGGCAGGAACATCAAGGGGGATATGAGTGTCACTCCCAGGTGAGGATGCCTTCGAAGAAGCACAAAATGGAAGATGTACCCGTGACACACTGATAGCCACAGGAATCCATAAGATACAGGCAATGGCACACATCCACATTGTTTCTGTCCCTTACTTCCATGCGTGTAGACTGAAAGGTCTTCACAGTCAATGACATCTAGAGCAATCTTAGCGTTCGGCCTTGCACCTTCAAACCTCATGATTCACTCGGCTCTGGTCATTAGAAAGGTCAACAGTGAACCCTCCATTGATGCACTCTGGGAAGTGATAGTCGCTATAACAGCGCAGATGCTGCATCAAAAGCCTTGATACAGCGGTGGCCATCTTCTAGCAAGGTTTTTGCAGACACTGAGATGTACACATAGTTGAACAGAGCATCATAGCTGCAGGCCTCGTGCTTTGGCACTAATCATGAAGGCAGCCTTCTGTATTGGAGAGACAATTACAGATAATCCTCCAAGGCTAGTGAGGATGCCCAACTCCATGCTGCCTTGTAAAGAGTATGTTGGCTCTGTTGGTGTGACTGGACCTCCTGCTGCCTGTAAGAGAGAGCAGACAGATTTAGTTCATGAACAGACTAAAAACATCATTGCGTGTCATTCACTGAGAATGTCAGGATGTGATGAACTCATGGAGGCCTCGTCCATACTAGCTTGCTGGGAGAAGTTGATCTTGCCTTCCCCACAGGAGCGATACCTGTCCTTCCCTGTCAACCCTGCAGCTTTATCCTTGAATTTAGTAGGGCCACTATATCGGCCCTCTTTCCTCCAGTCTGGGATCTCTCCCTCTTGGCCTGGAAGAAGTCAAGTAGATGGAATGTGATGAGAAGAGACAGAGAAGGGATTGGGAAGTGTGCAAGCCTGCTGTGTATACTGAGTCCTCCCCAGTAAGTGTGATATGACACAGCAGTTGGTAAAGGCCGAGTTGTTTAAATCCCAGAGGGAAACTTGAACAACTGTCATAACCTATTTTCAATTGGTACATTTGAGGTGCAGCTCTGAATTCAGTAATTAAACCACAAATCCTCAAGAGGTTTTTTATATAAAACTACATTAAGCATTTATTAATTTAACAACAAATTTAAACCCATACACATGTCTACAAATTACTGCCATAATAACCTTTAAACAAATCCCCAAATTAATCACTCCCAGGTAAATCTCCACCAAGGCAACAATAACCCATAGACTTTAAACAGACACCAGGCAAAGCACATCTGACCTTACAAGTTCAAAATGAGGCTCCTAGCAATTTGGTTCCTTTTTCACATGTAGTTGTAGGCCTACAGGCTGGTTACATCTTAAATGTCTCTGACTCACACACACACAAACTCCTTTTGGTTTATACCTAACTTCCCCTTTGAATGTACATTTTCCATTGTATTACTAGGTTTTTAAAAAAAAATTACCTTTCCTAACAATAAACCTTTCATTCCACCAATTTTATTAGTAATATAAGCACATTGTTTGGTGTCTCCAAGCTAGTTGCAAGATTTTACCCATTCTTTTGAATGGTTTATCCAACAAATGCAAATTGCACTTTACCTTTTACTCCTTACATTTATCAAATTAACATCTCACACTACGATGCATCAAAGCATCCAGACAAGCTGGCTTTAATCCAATTAAGCCACACACATTGACACAGACAAATTCCAATTTAAAAATAATTTCCATAAACATTATAGACATTAATCTCTCCATGATGAAAGGGCTGGGGATGGAGTTTGTGCAGCATGATAGGTGAGATGTTGATGATGCTAAAGTGCCCGTGAGACAATCAGTGGTGATGTGTCTCCCGCTAATATTGTGTGAGATCCCTGAGAAGTTTAACCCTTTGAGTGCATGATGCCATAATGAGGGTGTGAGGTTGGAGTGAGGAGAAGATTGACTTACCCCAGTGGAGCGGATGAGATCATTCATCCCCTTCCTGCACTGGATCGCATTGCGAGGGACCTTGCACTCGCCAACGGGTTGAATCTGTTCCCGACCCGTAACGTGATTCAGAGAGAAACTCGCCTGTGCATAATTAATGAGCTTCCAAGCGTAGAATTGAGTGCAACTTCCCACCACACTGCCCAGCAGAATCTGCCCCCCACCACTGCACTTAGTTTCAAAAATAGTAAGTTGCACCCATAGTGACTTACCATTCAGTCTTTTAAATTATTTTTTTAAAATGCCCTTCCAAAATGAATGGGCAGTATGGGACTTATGTAAGAGCCATCAAACTGTTTACAGTTCACCTTCAGAGCTGTCAAGGTATAAAATTTAGGATCAAAACGAGGTAGAAATGGCAGGCAGGCTGGAGTCTAATAGTCCCTTTAAACTAGACGTTGCTGTTATTGTTTTTTTTTAAGATCATAAGTGACTGATAATCGTTTTGGACCCGGGCCAATTTCAACAAACTAAGATGAATTTCACCAAACCAGTCACCAGAGATGTGAAATTTTGCTCTAGATGTTTCATTGACTGAGGGATGTTGAACTCTCCCATTATCTGAAACACACCTGTTGTCAGGAGGCTCCAGTGTCAACTTGCAAAAGGTCCTACCTCTGCTGAAAAATATCACTGCCATCCTGCCCTGAGGTAAAACTGTACATTTGCCTGGCAGGGTGAGACTACCTTTTTAACACTTGCAAGTCGTACTATGAAAGGAAAATTGATATAGTCATCATCTGCGGCAGTTGAAAGAGTTTTTCTTGTCTGTTATATGATATGGAGGCAACTGTTCTCCAAAGATTTTTTTTTTCCCTGAAATTTTTATTTTCAGGGTCGACTGAATTGTATTTAATCAAAAGACACATCTTTTAAGATGTCAGATGTCACACTTTTCAAAGCTAGACCTTCTCGTGTTTGTTAACTGCAAAGAAAAACAGGCATTACAGGCACTTGCAATGTGAGATGGTTAAAATAAATTAGAATTAGCCACTAATTGAGATACGTATTACGACAATTTTTTGTACAGAAAAGCTACATGTAATTATTTCTTTACTTAATACCATTACAGAGGGAAAAACTTGCATGTGATATTAAGCTCTCTTTTATCAGAAATGGCGTTAGGATATGATTTGAGTTAATTCCTGCTTAATTTGCTCTGTTTATATGATGTAATACATTCTGCAACAATAAGAAAAATAAGAAGGTCTTGTATTTATATATTGCCTTTCATGGCCACAGGATGTTCCAAAGTGCTTTACAACTAGTGAAGTACTTTTGACATGTAGTCATTGTTGTAACCATGGAAATGCAGCAACTAATTTGTGGGCACTTAGCTCCCACAAACAACAACAATGTGATAATGACCAGATAATCTTGTACGTTGTGATATTGATTGAGGGATAAATATTTGCCAAGACACCAGGGATATGCCTCCTGATCTCTTTCAAAATAGAGTGTTCTGACCAATGCAGTTGGTAACGCTGCGTTATTTAAAAACCCCAGAGGGAAGCTTTAAACAACTTTCATAACCTATTGCTTTTAAGTTTTATGTCTGAGATGCAACTCAAAATTCAGGAATCAGAATACCAGCTCTTGAGAGGTTTTGTATTAAATTAGATGAAACATTTTATTAAGTTACAACACATTAAACACAGATACATGGCTACAAAGCACGACTATCATAACTTATAACAAATTCCCAAACTAATCTCCATTAAGGCAACTGTCGCCCATAGACTTAACCCAATACCAGGTAAAACATTTTCATCTTACGAATTAAAAATGAGGTTCCTTTCACTTTGGTTCCTGTGGAGACAGTTGGAGGCTTACAGCTGCTTTTTATCTTATATTATCTCTGCTCTGCACACACAAAACTGCTGAAGTTATACCTTGCACCACTCATTGAATGTAATTCTCATTGTATCACCAGCCTCTTTGAGCTCCACTTTCTAACAATAAAACCCCTTTCGTAGCACCAACTTTATTAGTAATATAAACATATTGCTTGGTCTCTGCTAGCTAGCTGGTAGTTTTGACCCCACTTCTTGAACGCTCTATTCAAAAAATGCAAATACACTCTATCTCTCTTACATATCAAAACTAGTACAGACCAAAACACCCAGTCTAGTTGTCTTTAATCCAATTAAGACACACCCACAGACTAAGCCTCTATTTTAAAAGAAAATGTTTTCCAGTAATATTATATACATTAATAGTTTTGGGACATAGAGCCACAGCATCTCTTACATCCACCAGATTGGGCAGAGGAGACCTCGGTTTAACATTTCTCCTGCAAGTCATCACCTCTGACAATGCAGCACACCCTCAGTCCTTGATTTTTGTGCTCAAGTCCTGGGGTGGGACTTGCACCCACAACCTTCTGACTTTCTGACAACAGAAAGTGGAAAGATTCACCCACATGCTATTGCAGAGATCATAAAGGTAGCTTTAAGGTATTAAGTTAATGCAAAGTTAAAGACACGATATCAATCTGGGCAGCACTTTCCTTAATATTGAAAGTAAAAAAGTACTTTCACTTAGTATAATCCCTTATCACATCATCAAGATGCTTCAAGACATTTTGCAGTCAACAGTTTAATGTTATCATGTCAAGAAGTGTGACAGCCAATTTGCACACATCAAGGCTCCAACAACAGTAAATTAATAATTAATCTGTTTTTGGTGGTATTTGTTGAATGATGAATGTTGATGAGGACAGCTTCCGACTGTATGTCAAAAAGTATGATGAAATATTTTTACATCTCTCTAATCAGGTTCTTTAATATCATTTCTATAAGATACTTTCTCAGACCACACTGATGTGTCAGTCTGTATCATGCACTCAAGTACTGAAGTGGACTTGAGCCTATGGCCACCAAATTCAGGTTTCAGTCTCAGCCTCAACGCTTGCACTATTCCCCTTATGCCAGACTGCATATTCAACACTTTTCCAGCGAATGGAACAGATAGTCCATGCTGACACTTCCATGCTGTAGTGAGGGAGTGCTGAATGGCATTGAGCCCTCCATTGGCATAGCTAAGCTGGCAGACCTTGTATAAGTAGCTGGACCCAATCTACCTTTACCATTGGCAGGTTGCAGGCCAGGGGACCCTCTTTCCCAAGGCTGGTTGTGTTGCCTTTGAGAGCTCTTGTGCCAGGTTATTAACTCCAGGGTTGTCTCATGACAGCATCCTGGAAGTAAACGGGGTAGATTTAGGGGAGAAATTTTCCTATGGCAGGCAGGCTGGGCGGAAGGGTTCGCGAGCAGGCGCAGAGCCGATCACCGCCTGCGATCGGCTGCGTGCCGCCATTTTACGCCAGCTGGCCAATTAAGGCCTGCCCAGCATAACTTGTGACCGGGAGTGCTCAGCGCTACTTGTGTGGGCGCGGGAAGGAGTGAGAGTCGGGGCCAGCATGCAGCTGCCTCAGGGAGGTTAAGTAGATAATAAAAGTTTTTTTTAAATGAAGTAAAACGTTATTTAAGCACGTCCCCTCCTGTGACAGTGTCACATGAGCTGGGACGTGTTTGGGAAGTGGACAAAATTTATTTAACTATCTTATGAAACCTTCAGGAAACCTCATCCCACCCGTGGATGAGGTTTCCTGAAAAAGGCAAAGGCCGCTTGGGCTCTTCGCCTGCTCGTCAACCTTAAAGTTGGACGGACAGCGTTGTTAATAAGTTAAATTACTTTTTTAGTGGCCTTGATAGCCCGTTGACAGTTCGGCCAGCATGCAGCCAACTCCGGTGCGCCCCTGCCGAACGAAATATGGAAATGACATGCGATGATGTCAGGACGCACACCCGACCTCATCTCGCGTCATTTTACGTGTAGGTGTGTCAGGCCCACCTCCACACGCTGACGGCTGTATTCTGCCCTTACTGTTTCTATCTGCTTCCATTAAGTTTGATCAGAACTTAGCAGAGTCACAGAACTCAGTTAATCACATAAGGATGGCAATGCCACTGTTTTGTTCAAAGTAGAATATTTACATCGGCGACTTCAGTAATGGCTCAGCTACACTGTTGCCTCGTACAATGCTAGTTTAAATTGCTATCAATCTTGAGTTTCACCTATTGGAAGGTGTGGGTATTCAATGGATATCTGGATAAACCTTTAAGATTGCATTCACATTCAATTTGGAGTGTCAACATGAAACAGATTCACTTCACATTAACTCTGCAGTTATGTCTCTCAGTCAGAAGGTTCTAGATTGAAGTCCCACTGCAGAGACTTGAACACAAAAATCTAGGCTGAAACTCCAGCGCAATACTGAAGGAGTGCTGAACTGTCAGAGGTGCTGACTTTCAGATGAGAAGTTGAACTAAGACAAAAACAGAATTACCTGGAAAAACTCAGCAGGTCTGGCAACATCGGCGGAGAAGAAAAGAGTTGACGTTTCGAGTCCTCATGACCCTTCGACAGAACTTGAGTTCGAGTCCAAGAAAGAGTTGAAATATAAGCTGGTTTAAGGTGTGTGTGTGGGGGGCGGAGAGATAGCGAGAGAGAGAGAGAGGTGGGGGGGGGGTGTGGTTGTAGGGACAAACAAGCAGTGATAGAAGCAGATCATCAAAAGATGTCAATGACAATAGTACAATAGAACACATAGGTGTTAAAGTTAAAGTTGGTGATATTATCTAAACGAATGTGCTAATTAAGAATGGATGGTAGGGCACTCAAGCTATGGCTCTAGTGGGGTTTTTTTTTTATACAATGGAAATAGGTGGGAAAAGGAAAATCTTTATAATTTATTGGAAAAAAAAGGAAGGGGGAAACAGAAAGGGGGTGGGGATGGGGGAGGGAGCTCACGACCTAAAGTTGTTGAATTCAATATTCAGTCCGGAAGGCTGTAAAGTCCCTAGTCGGAAGATGAGGTGTTGTTCCTCCAGTTTACGTTGGGCTTCACTGGAACAATGCAGCAAGCCAAGGACAGACATGTGGGCAAGAGAGCAGGGTGGAGTGTTAAAATGGCAAGCGACAGGGAGGTTTGGGTCATTTTTGCGGACAGACTGCAGGTGTTCTGCAAAGCGGTCGCCCAGTTTACGTTTGGTCTCTCCAATGTAGAGGAGACCACATTGGGAGCAACGAATGCAATAGACTAAGTTGGGGGAAATGCAAGTGAAATGCTGCTTCACTTGAAAGGAGTGTTTGGGTCCTTGGACGGTGAGGAGAGAGGAAGTGAAGGGGCAGGTGTTGCATCTTTTGCGTGGGCATGGGGTGGTGCCATAGGAGGGGGTTGAGGAGTAGGGGGTGATGGAGGAATGAACCAGGGTGTCCCGGAGTTGGCGGAAATGGCGGAGGATGATCCTTTGAATGCGGAGGCTGGTGGGATGATAAGTGAGGACAAGGGGTGAGTCCCTAGTCCCTAGAATTTAACAACTTTAGGTCATCCTCCGCCATTTCCGCCAACTCCAGCATGATGCCACCACCAAACACATTTTCACTTCACCCCCCTTATCGGCATTCCGTAGGGATCGCTCCCTCCGGGACACCCTGGTCCACTCCTCCATCACCCCCTACTCCTCAACCGCCTCCTATGGCACAACCTCATGCCCACGCAAAAGATGCAACACCTGCCCCTTCACTTCCTCTCTCCTCACCGTCCAAGGACCCAAACACTCCTTTCAAGTGAAGCAGCATTTCACTTGCATTTCCCCCAACTTAGTCTATTGCATTCGTTGCTCCCAATGTGGTCTCCTCTACATTGGAGAGACCAAACGTAAACTGGGCGACCGCTTTGCAGAACACCTGCAGTCTGTCCGCAAGAATGACCCAAACCTCCCTGTCGCTTGCCGTTTTAACACTCCACCCTGCTCTCTTGCCCACATGTCTGTCCTTGGCTTGCTGCATTGTTCCAGTGAAGCCCAACGTAAACTGGAGGAACAACACCTCATCTTCCGACTAGGGACTTTACAGCCTTCCGGACTGAATATTGAATTTAACAACTTTAGGTCGTGAGCTCCCTCCCCCATCCCCACCCCCTTTCTGTTTCCCCCTTCCTTTTTTTTCCAATAAATTATAAAGATTTTCCTTTTCCCACCTATTTCCATTATATAAAAAAAAACCCACTACAGCCATACCTTGAGTGCCCTACCATCCATTCTTAATTAGCACATTCGTTTAGATAATATCACCAACTTTAACTTTAACACTTATGTGTTCTATTGTACTATTGTCATTGACATCTTTTGATGATCTGCTTCTATCACTGCTTGTTTGTCCCTACAACCACACCCCCCCACCTCTCTCTCTCTCTCTATCTCTCCGCCCCCCACACACACACCTTAAACCAGCTTATATTTCAACTCTTTCTTGGACTCGAACTCAAGTTCTGTCGAAGGGTCATGAGGACTCGAAACGTCAACTCTTTTCTTCTCCGCCGATGCTGCCAGACCTGCTGAGTTTTTCCAGGTAATTCTGTTTTTGTTTTGGATTTCCAGCATCCGCAGTTTTTTTGCTTTTATCTTAGTTGAACTAAGACCCAGTCTGCTATTTCAGGTGGATGTAAAACATGGAATTATTTCAAAGAAGAACAGGAACATTATCCCGATTTTTCCGTCTGAGCCAATATTTATCCCTCCATAATATCACTAAAACAGTTTGTCTGATCATTTTCATATTGTTGTTTGTAAGAGTTGCTGTGCGCAAATTAGCTGCTGTGTTTCCCACTTTACCACAGTGACTACACTTCAAAAATACTTCATTGGCCTTAAAGCATTTTGGAATATGCTGAAGTCGTATAAATGTAAGTTTTTCTTTATAATATGAAAACAATCTGAACCTGGAGTCAGGAACTTGCTGGACACCAGAGCTAAGAAGAACCAAGGTCCTTGACATGGCCTGACAGTGATCAGATGGAAGCACTGTAAAGCCCTACTTGCTTTGTGCCAGTGCTAAACTCTAAATCAAAGGTGTCAGTCAGGGTTATTTATGGGCTGCACACCCTGCCTGTCTGGCCAATTAAACCCCAGCCCACTCTTCAAATTAGTTAATTTTTAGTGGGGACCTTCAAATTAGCTTAGAGATGAAATATCTTCATGCGTTCTTAGACTGTTGTACCAGTGAAACTTAAGGAGTTGCTTGATACACAACTTAACGGCCTACGATCTGAAAAGTTAACCCTACTTTCTCCACAAACACTGCCAGACCTGTGCCCGGCACCCCCTAATCTTATTTCAAATTTCTGCAATATTTTCATGAATTCTTTTCATGAATATTCTAATTAAAATGGCATTAACAAACTAGCATGTGTGCCTATCACCTTTCTAAAAAAATGTTGAAAAAAATAGTTTAAAAAAGAGATGCAGTCAGCCCAATAGTTACAATTTATGTTGCTTTTCCAGTCCCAATCTGCTCCCAATATATAAATCACATTTCTATGGACTAACACTTAACCATGGCTGATCACAAGATTCTGATGAGAATAAATCATAGGTTCATGAAATGGTTTCAGCACAGAGAGAGGCTATAGAGTGATACAGTCACAGGGTGGAATTTAATGCCCCCCCTCCCTCCTCCCCCCACAGGCTGATTTTGGAGGCGGGGATGGGGCAGTTTGATTGAGCGGAAGGGTGTGAGGTGAGGTCCCAGCTGCCCCTGATTAGCCTCAAGGGGGGATTGGTCGAGGGTGGCCTCACTGCCCAGAGCTCAATTGAGGCCCTTAAGTAGTCACTTAAGGGCCTCATTCTGTTGCCGTTGGTATTCAATCAGTGGTGGGTAGGGGACTCACCATGCAGGAGAACAGCCCAACAAGCCGTGTCAGGTTTACCTGCAGGCCAAAGGTGGGTGGGGGGGGGAATCCCTCATTGATAGGCACTCTGTGCCACCGGGCATTCAGAAAGGGTGTAGGGTGCATTGAAAACCACCTGCTTCCCTTACTTCTGACTCCCCTCCCAATTCCTCAGTGGTGACCCCCTCCTTGCTCCCTCATTCCACCCACCCTCATCTCTATCTGGGGATACAACAGCGATCCTCAAGTTCGACCTGATCATTGTACCAGAAGTGGTGTCCAATTCATGTATATATCTTAATGAAGTTTCAGTGTAGGAGGTCTCAAATCTCTTGTTACAATTCACATCTTCCCCATGTCCAATTACTTATTAGCACAATATTTGCAGTTTTCTGAATGATATTTGAGGATGTTGGGTACCACTTGATTGACAGAAAAGCATTTACCATGTCATATAGGTCCTATTTCAAATACAGTGTGTCCAAGTCATTCAACTCCGCTAAATAAAATGGGACTGGATATAATGGTCTGGTGTTCAAGCCATGGTTCTGTTCAAAGTGACTTAATAATCTGGTCATTTTTATTGCATTTTTGGGCAATGAGTGAAGAACAGAACATAAAATGGCCACTGAGTTGATGAATAAGTGCCCGGTGTAACCCTGCATCACAGTCATCTGATTGATCCCAGGTCTCATCCCTGTTTGCGGAGTTGGAGTTTGTCAAAAGGCACACGCATCTTCCTTTCATTAAAAGGTCAAAACTACTTTTTTATAATACTCAGGATGTTAGACTAATTTACATTATTTTGTTGAGATCCAAACAAAAAATGAAAACAAAACGTAATTACATAGGGACATCAGGAATATATGAACAGGAGGACTAGGCCATTCAGCCCCTTGAGCCTGTTCCACCCATTACATACAGGGAGAAGTGATAAACTGAAACCCCCAATTCCCTTCCCTTACTGTCCATAGTCAGTGTGATTTTTTTCGGAGAGGTAGATTTGTGTGTTTTTAAGCCCCCATTAGTATATGGTCAATTAAAAATAAACAGCAGCAGGCTACTGTGGGTTCAAAAATAAAGAAGTTTATTATTTCACACACTGACCCTGAGCCTAAACATTATTTCAATCACTCAACAGTTACGCAAAACACACACACACACCCGCATATGAGAGTCAACACGCAGTTAAAGAGAATAGAGCACTCTTACAAGTTGTAAGCAAAAGAATAAATCATAGTTCATGTATTGAATTCATTGTAAGAATACAGTCTTTGCGTTTTCCAGTGATGGAGGAAGGCTTTTCCATTCTTGAATTGTACTTTAGATGAGTTCAGTAGCTGGAGATGGATATCAGGATTATTGCAGAATTCCCCCAAAGATATGAATGTTCAGCAGATCATGAAACGTTTGTGGTTTTCATATCAGGAGGTGGACTTGGGTTTATGGATTAGGCAGGAAGGGTTTTAAAGACTTTATAGCCTCCAGGTTTTTAAAAGGAAAAGATAACACAGCCTTTTGCTGTAGTTGCTGTCCTTTTTGGTGGCTTCTGCAGACTGCTGAGGTCTTATCTGGGTCTTTAGATCAAAATTTGCCATCCACAGCCTGTTTTGATCACATGACCAATTATGGTATTGTCTAACCAGTCTAAAGGCATCACTACACAATAGATGGTATTCTTTCATAATTAACTCATGGATAACAGGTCTTGTCAGCTCTCCTTTGTCAAATTGCAAACTTGGGCACAGGCTGGAATTTTCCAGCTGTGTTGGCATCAAGCATCATGGCAGGTGGGCGGGGGGGTGGAGGGTGGTGGTGCGGGGGTCAATATGGTGAGAAGGTCAAAAATCGGTTTCACGCTGCTGTGAAGCCAGTTTGTGATCATCTGCTCCACCAGTCAGTGGAGCCCACTGCCGCACGTCAGGAACCTAATTTCAATACTTTAGCATCTCATCATAAACCCTGTTTGCTGGAATCATCCCCCCTCACACTAGATCATCCAGGCACAGTGTGATTACACACCAGTATGTTTCACAACTGCACATAAGTGACGTGCAGCTGGTGAGTTGCACTTTTGCTCAGGACTTTAAGGTGTTGTTTGCCCACCTTACTTCGGGCAGCACTCGTGGTCATCAATGCCAGGCTTCACAGGCAGCGCCACATCACTTTTAGGGGGGGGGCTCACGGGCAGGTCTCTAACTACCATAGCAGCCGTCAGGCAGGGGTGGCTTTTCAATGGCTGTAAAGGCTAAGGCTGTACTGGGGAAGGGTGGGGGGTATCCCAGGGTGTGTGCGTGGGGACACAAGCTGATCTGCTAAAATTGGCCTCAAGATGGTGAGGGCTGAGGAGGCAGTCTCCAGAGGAGATGAGGCCAGATGGTGACATGAGGGTTGTGTGAGAGAGTGAGTCTTGAGCTGGCAGTGAGTGCAATGTTAGTGAATATGTGATGGCCTTGTGTGTGTGTGTGTGTGTGTGTCGGAGTGATAAGATGGTTGCTTTACCTTTGTGGCATGAATGAGACCATTCATCCATGTTCTGCACTGGTTGACCAACTTCTAGTGTGCAGCATTGGCACTGACCACCTCTGTCACCCGCCTCCCAAGCTGGAGTGGTGACACTGATGGGCCTCCTGTGGCCAGAGCAGGGGGCGGGGGGGGGGGGGTGTGGGGGAGGTGTAGAGGACATCGCGATGGGCCTCCACAGCATCCAGAAGGCACCCCAGGGGTGTGATACTGAATCGGGGGTCTGCACTCTCCTTGGCTTTTGGGTCCATGTCTTCGCCAGAGCAGGTCCCGGGCTGCAAGCATTGAGAAGCGCGCCCACGGCTGCAGTTTAAACATGGAGCCGTGCGTGAGGAAGCAGCGAGGTAATGGCGTGGCGGGCAAACTGGCGGCCGCCCGCCAGCAAGATGGTGTGTTTCCTCTGGTTGCATAATTAATGGGGTGGAAGTGGGATGATACGACGCTAAAACCCCCCATTGCGGCCGGCGGGTAAAACTGCTTTTTCCCCCGCCCACTACCTCACTTTGTGCAACCTGGGATGATTCCGCCCTCCCTTAACGTGTAGGACACCATTGATTCAGTGTTTGGAACAATTGTTGAACAATGGCAGGCATGAATTCCACCAAAGGAGTGCTGTCTAGGCATATCACTTTATGGAGAAGACTCCCAACCCAGGGTGACTCCGCTCGGAATTTTCTAAAAGTTTGGGATCATTTGCGTTGAAGTTGCAAAGGTCACCTGACCCTTTGGCAGCCATCTTAGTCAATTTGGGAGGGCCCATTTTAAAAACTGAAGGACAGTCCAAGAGGCTTCCACAGGAACACAGTCCACGTTTGAACTCATGAATAGGACATGCCTTCACTGGGCATACAAGCCATTCAATGAGATCATGACCCATCTGTATCCCAGCTCCATTTACTCACCTTGGCTCCATATCACTTAACACCCTTGGCTAGCAAAAAAATTATCGATGTCAGATTGAAAAGAATTCATTGAACTAGCTTCTAGTGCCTTACATCACAGAATCACAGTGCAGAAGAGGCCCTTCGGCCCATCGAGTCTGCACCGACACGTGAGAAAGATGTGGTAAAGATTTCCACACTTCCACCAGCCTTTGTGTGAAGACGTTTCCTATCTTCTCCCCTGAATGGTCGGGCTCTGATTTTAAGGTTATGCACCCTTGTCCTAGATAGATAATACCGTGATGAAATAATCAATTTCTATTGATAGTGGGGCTAACGTGTCCCTCACTGTTGACCCAAAATGTTTCGTAGGGCAGGATTTTGCCCTCGTCGGGTGGGTGCGGTGGGTGGGCCCAGGAGCGGTCGCGAAGCTGATCAGGCCCCAACATGGATTTCACGCTGGCTGGCCAATTAACGGCCAGCCAGCGTGAAACACGCGCTGCAGAGATGTCAATGTGAGGGCAGGAGGAGGGCGGGCACTGAAGGGTGCGTAAGGTTGGGCGGGCAGTGAAAAGTTTCATTTAATTAGGAACTTAACGGCCTTAATAGGCCTGTTAATTGTCAGGGGTGCGCTGCCGACTCTAGCGCGCACCCACTAACTGAAATACCACTCGAGTGCGTGATGATGTCGGGACGCTTGCCCGATGTCATCACGTGTCATTTTACAATGGTTTGAGTCGGGCATGGGACTACCTGACGAATGTAATATTCTGCGCATAGTCTTTTTCATCTTTTTCTGGCCAGCACAGACATGATGGACTGAATGGCCTCTTTCTACACCGCAACTTTTCTGTGATTCTATGGTCCTATCTTCAGTAATGCCATGTAGACAAAAGCACCAGTCAATTGTGAACAGCAAGTTCCTGCAAACAGCAACAGAATAAGTCACCGGTTAATCTGTTTACCTGGTGGGGTAAATGTTGGTCGGAGCCCGTTGTAGAAGTCGCCCGAATGATTTCCATTGACTTCGATTAACAAAGTTTGGACAAGCTCCACCATGGGTGGATGATCAGAGCTGTCAGGTCATTGCTAGGTTACCACCTGGTAGTGAAGTTGAAAATCACCACCACTTGTTGCAAGAAAGACTTGCATTTCTATACAGCTTTTCATAACCTCATAATGTCACATGCACCTTATTACCAATTAAGTACTTTTTGATGTGTTGTCGCTGTTGTAATGTAGGAAGTATGGTGACCAATTTGCACACAGCAAACTCCCACAGAGAGCAATGTGATAATGACCAGACAATCTATTTTTTCAGCAATGTTGGCTGAGGGATAAATATTGGCAAAAATACCCAGCAGAGAACATCCCTGCTCAATTTCAAAATAGTCCCATGGGATCATGTGTACTCTGTGAATCTCCTAAGCCTATTCTTGAAATGTTCCAGAATGCCTACTCGTCTGGTTTAAAATTGGATAAGTGGCAACTCTACTTTTACATTGGTAGGTTTTCCCCACTCTATTGCTTGCTCCAAATACTAATTGAACTCCCACAACTAGCGTTTGAGCAGGGCAGCCCAATAAACTGGCCCATTGTGCTCTTCCTGAACTTAAAATGTTCGCTGACATGACTTATTTGCCTTGCAGAAAGAGTTTACTGGACACTAGGGTTAAGCTGAGGGTTAATTTCATCTATAGTGAAAACACTGACTGGGGTGACAATGAAATAAATGGCCAAACAAAATACATTTTTATTTGTTTCCTGCCATTGAGATCTTTCAAAGACACTGGACAATGTGCACAGGGTGGCAGCAAATCTTCAGTAGGGCTTCAAGGGGGAGGTGGCGGCATTTTGGCATTGTCACTGGACTGGTAATTCAGAAACCCAGGGTAATGTTCTGGGGTCCTGGGTTCAAATCCCACCACAGCAGATGGTAGGATTTGAATTCAATAGAAATCTGGAATAAAAAGTCTAATGATAACCAAAAAATGATTGTTGTAAAAACCCAGCTAAGTCACCATTGTCCTTAGTGTTCACTAATTTTCTCTGCCTTCAGGGTACCAAACCATTGACTACTGAACAAATCCTGATAAATTACAAAGATGTTTTCACAGGTCTTAGCTGTATTCCTGGTGAATATAACTTTGGAGTAGATGAGAGTTTGAGACCAACTCAGCATCCTCTGAGGAGAGTTCCAGCTGCCCTCAAGTCCAGTGTGAAAGACAAGATAGAGGAACTTAAAAAGCTGGGAGTAATCAAGGGAGTGACAATTCCTACAGACTGGATTAGCAGCATGGTAGCAGTGCAAAAACATGGAAAGCTGAGAGTATGCATAGATCTAAAGGACTTCAATAAAGCTTTGAAGAGCTCTCACTACGCCATGTCAACCACTGAAGGAATGTTGCCGCAACTTGCCAAAGCTAATGCCTTTACCATCCTAGATGCAAAAGATAGGTGCTGGCAAGTGATGATTGACGAACGCTGCAGTTTTCTGACTGTATTCTGGACGTCATTTGAGATGGGTGTGCATGCTGTTTGGCATTTCTACTGCTCCGGAACAGTATCAACACAGTCAATGATCTTCCAGGAGTGGAAGTGATTGTGGGTGATCTGCTAGTCTGTGGATGTGAAGACACAATGGAAGAAGCCATTGCAAACCATGAGACGGCTAGAGAGTGCTCGCCATATGAATCTGAAGCTGAACAAGGAAAAACTGTAACGAAAGATGGCTGAAGTCAAGTATATAGGTCATGGGCTGACAACAAAAGGACTTCATTCTGATCCTGATAAGGTGAGAGCTGCAGCAGAGATGCAGCAACCAACAGATGTGAAGATGGTGCAGTGATGTTTTGGATCTGTGAACTTCAAAGCTCTTGCCCAATTCGCCATCAGAGTGTGAATCTCTAGACAAGCTCACTGCAAAGGATGCTCAATGATGTTGGGGTGCAGAACAAGAAGTAGTTTGCACTTCCATCAAACAACTATCGATGACAATGCTGGTGCTGAGTACTATGATGTCAATGATGAAGTCACCCTGCAGTGAGGTGCCAGGGAAACAGGACTTGCAGCAACACTCATGCAGCATCCAAAGCATTAACGCAAACTCTATGACATAACACACAGATTGAGTGTGTGCCTGGCTATTTTCTTTGCTTGTGAACATTTTAATTGATACCTGTTTGGGAGAGTCAAAGTGATGGTAAAACCTGACCACAAGCCACTTCAAAGCATCTTTCTCAAACCACTTCTATCTGCTCCAAAGCGTTTGCAAAGGATGTTACTTCATTTGCAGAGATATCATTTGGAAGTGAAGTATAGCAAGGGAAGTGGGTGTACATCGTCAGTATGCTGTCGAGAGCTGTACTCCCTTTGAAGGAAATTGATGACATTCATACAGAGTATGAAATCTTCCAGATTCAATATGAGACAACAGCACAGCACACTCCAAAGGTCCTCAACCAGCAGAGACACTGAATCTGACAGACAAGCATCTTGCTCAGATCAAGCAAACTACACAACGAGAAGCAACTGTCCAAGTGCTACAGGGAGTAATGATGAAAGGCTAGCCTGAAACCATCAAGAACACATATATTGCTACATGAGAGTATTTGGCATACAGAGATGAAGTGATTGTCCGAGGTGGCATCTTATACAAAGAAACTAGAGTCATTATCCCTAAGGAAGTGAGAAAAGAGATGCTGAAGTGCATCCATGTAAGATATCCAGGAATAAAGTCGAGCCTGAGGAAAGCAAGAGAAGCTCTACTGGCCAAACATGAGCAAAGAGGTTAAGGACGACAACAGCCAGTGCAGTTCTTGTAATGAACATCAAGCTAAGAAAGCTAAAGAGCCACTCGTGACTCATGACCATACCAGGCAGACCACAGATGAAGCTTAGAGTAGACCTCTTCACTCTCTTTGGAGGTCAGGTGGGCCCTTATTTTAATATCACATCTTAAATACGGCACCTCCAACCATGCAGCAATCCCTCAGCAGTACATTGGAACTGACTACCTCATCACTGTCAACTACTATTCAGACTACTGGGAGTTAGACAATGGTTGTCAGTGATAATGTAGAATTCCTGAGAGCACAACTTCAGTTGTCATGGCATTCCTGACATTGTGATGAGCGACAATGGTCCTCAGTTCACAAGTGAAGAAATCAGGCAGTTTGCGAGTGGGAAATTCTGCACTACACATCCTCTCCACACTACCCCCAGTCAAATGGGAAGGCCAAGGCAGCAGGAGAATTTGCCGAAGGGATCATCAAAAAATTGAATAGATCCAACACAGATGTGTACATGGGTGAAGAAA
Source organism: Carcharodon carcharias (assembly GCF_017639515.1). Lineage (NCBI taxonomy): Eukaryota > Metazoa > Chordata > Chondrichthyes > Lamniformes > Lamnidae > Carcharodon > Carcharodon carcharias. The sequence continues at coordinate 136,066,346 of NC_054479.1, forward strand.
CACACCTACTGAAGGCATGGAAAATAGTGCAGTTCGGTGATTAATGCCACACTGCACTCAAACTACTCTTCCAATAGCTAGAAAGCTACTGAAGCCAGAAGTAGCAACAGGGATGTGTGTCAAAATCAAAGTGAACTGACAGAGAGCCAAATTTCAATTTGATAAAGCAGCAAAATCATTGCCTGAGTTGAGGATTGGAGAGCCGGTCAGAGTGCAGACACAAAGCACTCAACAAAAGTCAACTCCTTTGGCAACTTGGAACCTGTGAGAAGCAGTTAACACCTTGATCATACACAGTGGAAGTGAATGACCAGATACATCGTCGTAACTGCAGACACATACATGCAACCGGAGAAGCTGCTCCTTCACAGCAGACAGCTGATGAGGAGGAGCTGCTTTCGCCAACTGAACCAGGAGCGTTCCTACCATTAGTCCCAGAGTCCAGCTGCTCCCTAACAAATGCAACAGATCAGCAGCTTAACGTGCCATGGCAACAGCTTTCCCAGAGAGGTAAAGTGACCCCAGGAACCTGCAGACACCAGACAAACAACCAATAACAATCCACATACATTCCGTTAGAAGACCCAGATGCTTTAAAGATTGTGTGTGAAATGTGTGTCCTGAGACAGATAAGAGTGAGGCAGACTAGAATGAATAGTTTTCTGGGTGATAATTTTCTTTATAGGCCGGGGACCTTGCAACAGCAAATGATAGAGCATGCCATGTGTTTTTTTCTCTTTATGAAAAGGCTGTTGATTGGAGAACTGCCTTTGTGCACAATCATTTGTTGGGTCCTGTGGCTTCCCAAAGTCCTGTGACCTCTGATGTCATCCTTTTGTGAGTAAAGGATTGAGGTAGAAGCCATTTTAGCCACTACGGGGAACATCACGGGAGAGGTCAGGTGACCATTAATTTAGCATCACCTCTTAATGTGGCACCTCCAACCATGCAGCACTCCCTCCGTAGCACATTGGGTTGCTAGCCTAGATGGTCCCCTCAAGTCTCTGGCGTCAGGCTTAAACCCACAACCCCCTGATGCAGCTGGCACATGAGTAGCTTTTTAGGGCTTCAGATCGGAATATCTGTTGGAATGGGGTTCCTGAGTGTTCGCTGTTGGACCTGCTACTATTTGCCATCTGCAAGTGATCTGGACTCAATATGAACTGCCAAAATACCAGGCAGTGAAACTAGAGGAAGCAGCTCAGAAATTACAGGATGAGTTGGACCAAAATTCATGAACTGGCAAGTGGCAGAGGATATAAATATGATTCACTGCACATGGGGTGGGGTGGCCAGCAGTGGGGGGGGGGGGGGGTGGGGGGGGGGGGGGGGGGGTGGCGGGGGGGGGTTGCGGTGGAGGGGGGATAAATTGGTGGCACACACGTGCTCAATGAATAGTATTGAAATAAGAAAGGAAATTTGGCCTGAGTGGATTGTGAACTGGTGACTTTTCTTCTGGTTTGGGTGACAATAGAAGCCTAAGCAGTCCATAAATAAAGGTAAGTTATAGTCGATTACTTACACTGTACAGGGAGTATAAATCTCAAAGACACAACAGGGCAAGATGAGAGGTTATAAGGCTTTATTCCCCACAGGGTAGTGGATGTGGAACAGATGTGTGGGCCAGAAAGCAGTAGTTAATTCAGGGTTAGCTGATAGCTTTAAAAGGAAACCGGATCAGAGAGCATTGAAAGTTACAGAAATAGGAGCAGCTCTATTTTCAATGACCAGCGACAATAACTCAAATGTCTCACATGGTCACCATTCTCACAAGATCCTTCAGTACAGCAGGAGTGGTTGGCAAGGAGGCAGCCTGAATCTAAACTAGCGAGCTGTAGGGACATCAACTCAAGCTGATTTGGAAAGGGTTGGGAGGCACTGGGGTAGGTTGTTGGCTTTACCGCCCAGTGTTGTCTGGGTAGAATGAAGAATAGATAATCCAGCAGGAAGGATAACATGTCCCTAACAGAAGCCACTGAATGCTTCTTCCATTAATTTGGATGGAAGGAACTTCCAATGGAATCATGTTTGGTGCAAGCTCCTTGCCAGATTCCCCTTTCTATGTTCTTTCCAGGTGATGTTCAAGCGTAAATAGGGAAGAATCTACCCTGCTATCTGCAGAGAAGAACAAAAAAAAAGTTGGGCCCACTTTACCTCTCACTTAAGTCACCCAGGGTGAAAGCACACCACCCTGTGAATAAACATGGAACTGGTAGGATTGCTAAGATTTATTTCCATATTGTAAAGTGGAGCACTGTGTGCAGTCAATGGAGTCAATTAAAGTTCAACCGACCGGGTCATGTTTCAGCGTTGGGCATGACATCCTATGGGACCCAACAGTAACAGTACTAACATATTATAATCGTGCATTGTTATTGTGAAATCTCTGTCAGGATTAATTTATCGTAAACCTTTTTTTGGACGTGGAATCAGAATCGAACACAGTGATGAATGAAGTAAAATTGGCTCGGTTGTTCAGTGTGAATCCTTTTTCTCACAACATCGCCGAATCGTTGTCCTGACATAGGCAGACAAGTGGGCAGCGCAGTTCTTGTTTTGAAAAGTAACTGCTGTGTTTGCTTTTGCAGCTATGATGTAACCTGCCAGTCTCCAAAAGGCGGACGGTCTCTTACGGAGACAAGGAAACAAGAGGAAGGGACTGTGGAGAGGCCAGCTGTTGCGGGTAGTCAAATTCATAATTCTGAGGTGATTGGAGCTGACAAAATGTTATTGGAAGGATCATTGTCCTCAATGGTGTTTGCTTTAGAAAGTCAGTTAGAGATTTATTGGGGTTGAAAGAAAGACCAGCTGTCGGAAGTGAGAGCAGCTGAGGGTAGCAGAAATGGCAAGGCTAGGGTGGTGGGGGGAGGGGGAAAGTCTGGGTCTGACAGGTCAGGCCCCTCAGTCATACATTCAAGCTGAAGTATATATTATTGTAAAATATGAGGCTTTGGCTTTTATTTAATCATTTATTATTTCATATCAAAAAGGAGCAAGGGAAAGAGCAATAAGGAGCCATAACATGCAGCAAGACAATGCTTCCTTGCAGAAGTAATGGTTTTCCATATTTAGGCAGCAGTAGTACAGCACTGCTTTAATATATTGCATAGTTTGCAGAATGAGCTGACAAGATGCTTTCTGGATGGAAAAATTTGTTACATTTTGCACATGAAATAACAACATACAAATTTAAATCAAAAGAAAAACGCGTGTTGTATGTGCAGTGGCCCCCAGTGGAAAGGTTGCCTTGTGTCAATGTCGAGTGAGGGTAGAGTCAGCCTCAGCTATGATGCCACCCTTGATTAATCAGCCTGCTCCACTCACTGCCTGGACTCACAGATGCAGTATTGTCAAAGGTATCGAGGGCTAGGCAGCTCCTGTCTTTAGCTCCAGTGGGAGCCTGGATCCCTGGAGATGAAGGTAAACAATTCCCTGCAGATTGGTTATCTTAATCCGATGTTCTGCGGTCTTTCTAAAGGCCGGGAAATGGGAATCATGGCAACTCCCAGCTGACCTGACATGCCTGTAAAGCCTCCAGAGAGTGTAATTGGTGACATTTCCAGGAAAGCTCAGGAACACAGGAATCCCGATAGGTCAGCCTTTCCCATTGACTTGGAGATATGTGGGATATCCATCCTTACCACCCCACGCCCAGCCACAACCCCACCCCCCCACCCCACAACCCCACCGTCCTCTCACCCCGAATTTAGAAGGGCAGTGCAAATGGGCAGAATCACTGCCCACCCTCCACTGGAATGTTGCTTCCCTGCCTCTCTGGTCTATGTATTTTGGGGGCATTATCTCATTTGTTATTAATACAGTGCACCTTCAAGAAATAAACTTCCTTTCCACAATCTGCTGTAGCATCTGATAAAACATGGCTATTTTAGAGGTGACTTTTGACTTTCCCAAAACATAGATGCAATCCAACGCTCAGCTCCCATGTGGTGAATGCCGCATATAGAAAACTTCATGGGATACATTTCTACTTGTTCATAGGAATCCGTTTATCTGAAGCCGTATTCCCGGACAACATCGATCCATAGTTTGCTCAAGCATTCAACTACGATTGGGTCTTGTTTTTGGTTCAGTGCTCACACACACAAAACGTGTCCACTTAAAAATTGAGTACAAAGCTTTTTATAGGTTATTCTGGATGCAGGATAGGTTCCTTAACTTAATTTCCATTTTATCCCAATTGGGCGCCTACCTAGCCAGCATCAGGCTTCCCAGCTCCTGTGAGGGGAATTCATCTGGAGCAGATACTTTGCATGGCAGTTCTCATTTGCAATCTAGTTCGTCAGCTAAAATTTCATGCAGCATTTCATCGTTCACCGCACGATTCCTTTCACAGAATCCGTTGCTTAAAGGAATTTCAGCTGTAGTATTTGTGACCATAGCGTTTGCACTTTTACACATGTTCCTGAGCTTATCGTTGGCAAATTCCCCTCCATTACCAGTCACCGGTGCCCCAAATCTGGCCCCTATCCATTTCTAGCTGACTTTATCAATAATATCTCTTTCATCCTTAATCTGTATTATTGTAGGAAGAATAAATCTGATTGCCAGATCAGTAAAATTTAGAATTAAATATACTTCTGTCCATGGCAATTACCTCATTAACGTCATGTGTCAATGGAAGGCTTAAAAACAGATGTGACAGCATCCTTTGATACTTTTTACAAATTTCATAGTTCTCACTAATCGCTTCCGTTACTTGTGTATGCCCTTCGTCAAACAAACCTCCACCTTTTATCAGCAATTTTAACCTTTGACAAGTAGGGTGAGCAACTTGTTTATGTAACTTTAAGGCAATGTTTTTTCTCTCTTAAGGCCATCACCTGATACCATTAATACTCTCCAACACTGTGATGAGAAACATTCTTGATTGGTGAGGGGATCAAAGGTTACGGGGAGAAGGCGGGAGAATGGGGTGGAGAAACTTATCAGCCATGATTGAATGGCGGAGCAGACTCGATGGGCCAAATGGCCAAATTTCTGCTCCTGTGTCTTATGGTTTTACTATGGCCAGGATTTTCCATTCGTCGGGCAGGCTCGGCGTGAGCGAGCGGGGGCGGTTGCAGAACCGACCACTGCCCACGATCAGCTCCACACCGCCATTAAGTGGTGGGGGAAGGAGGGAGAGCCGGGCCTAGCGCACAGTTTGCGAATGAGTGCGGAAGGGCACTTCAATCTGCCTGAGGCACGGAGCTGTCCCAGGGAGATTGAAGCGCTTGGTGAAAAAAATGATTAAAGAGCAGAAAAATTCAACGAAACATGCTTCTTCACCCCCCCTCCCCTCCCCATGTGACTGTGGCACATGAGATGGGACACGATTTTAAGTCCAAATGACATTTTTAAATTTCATTTGTAATAGCTTCAGGAAACCTCATTCCTCTTGTGGATGAGGCTTCCTGAAAAAAACGCAAAGGCCGTTTGGCCCTTTCACCTGCCTCACCAACCATAAGGTTGGACGGGCAGCATAAAATTCAGGTTAATTACCTGGTTAATGGCCTTAATAGGCCTTTCGATTATTGTCTCGCGCGCAGCTGACTCTGGCGCCCGCCCGCCGAACGAAATATCGTGCGACTTCGTGATGACATCAGGACGCACGTCCGATGTAATGGCGCGTCATTTTACATTCCAGCGTGTCGGGCGCACGCCTGCCCTATGTTTTGTTGCGGGGATGCAAATAATATCCTGACTAGGTCAACTGCCTATCAATTTTCTTTCCAAAAAATAATTGCCCTATCATGCTCCACGTCATGTTTAATTTGTGTTTTTTTTTCATAAAAGATTTACTCAACAGCATATCTATCTCAAAAGATCACATCATTATTTATAAAATGGCTCACTCCAGCTCATTTCAGACGGAAACATAATCCTCTTTAGTGACCTCAATGTGTTGTCATAATCAAACCTAAAGTAAGTAGTATTTTTATGTTCATTAATCTTGCATCTATCCCCATTGCTTAGTGAATCAACAGAACATTTAGCCAATCTGTCCCACATGTTGTTGACGTAAAAGCACTATCTAGTATCACACTGTTATAGGAGTCCAGAATTAGCACATACATTGCAAAACTAAAACTCCTTGCAATGAAAGCTGTTCAGATTCATCATGATCATCATCCACCTCCTCAGAATTCTATTTGTTGCGTGTTATTTTGTGGACCCTGCATCTCCTCTTTGGGAAGTCCACTGCATAATGATACTTCAGGTATGATAACTTTTATAGGCACTCTCTTATTCACCATGATAATGATGTTCTCAAAAAATTCAACAAGATTAATAAGACACAAATTCATGCTACCTCTCTCTGATCAGCTCATATTTTCCCAAGTACTCTATTGCTCTGTCCCTAATGGTAAATGCCAGTAACTTCCCTCCAATTGGTGTTGATCTGATCAGCCTGTAGTTACCGAGTTTCTCCCTTCCTCACTTCATAAATAACAGTGCCATTCGTAATTTTCCAATCCAAATGCAAAAATCAAAAATTTAGAGAGCTTTGGAAAATTATGAATAACACATCTGAAATTTCCTTATCTATTTCTTTTAATATCCTGGGTTAGAAATCGTCATACTTATTTCTCCTGAGTACCATTATTTTCTCCATCACCATTTGCTTACTTACATTAAAACCAATAGCAACAACTTATTTACACAACGCCTTTAACATAATAAAACATCTTAAGGTGCTTCACGGGAGCATGACAAAGAATGACACCGAACAGAACTTTCCCATCATCAGCGAACTGGAGTAAAATAGTACGTGGTGATGTCGGGCGAGCTTCCCAACGTCATTGCACACTCGCGATATTTCGCTGGGTAGGCGTGTGCGAGAGGTGGCTGTGTGCCCACCGACCATTAAGAGGCTTGTTAAGGCCCTTAATCAATTAATTAACTGGAATTTTTCGCTGCCTGTCCAGCTGTTTGGTTGGCAGACTGATGAATAAGCCAAGCGGCCTTTGCACTTCCTGTGAAGCCTCATCCATGGGGGTGGGATGAGGTTTCGACCAGTGATTAAAATGAAGTAAAATCTTTTAAAACTCAATTTTTAGCATGTCCCTGCTCGTGTGACAGAGTCACATGAGGGGGCATGTTTCCCTTATTTTTCCATTCTTTATTTTTCATGTTAAAAATCTTCAGCTCCCTGAGGCAGCTCTGCGCTTTCAGGGGCCTTTCACTGAGCGCACCCACGTGCATGTCCTGACTTCCACCTTGCCCTCCTGTGCCCCCACTCCCCCACTCCACCCAGCCAGCGCTGAGCGTTTCAGCGCGCGATTCACGCTGGCTGGCCAATCAATCGCGGTCAGGGCCCGATTGCGGGCAGTGGACTGTTGTACAGCCACTCCCAGATCCGCCTGCCGTGTCCAATCGACAAGGGGAAAGTTCTGCTCCAGCAGATATGAGGTCAGATGACTAAAAGCTTGGTCAAAGAGGAAGGTTTTAACAAGAGGCTTAAAGGAAGAAAGTTACTAAATCATTCGCCCGTGTCCAGTCACTAGTAAATATGAAACAGAAGTGTTTTCCCTCCTTCATTATGGAAATAATGAGAAATTCTGAAAATGAATTGAATATTTTTCAGCTGTTTGAGCAAATGATCTCAGCCACGTTCAATATCTTTGATGAAGGCGTGAGGATTATTGCAAATACCCGAAAATTTATCAGTTTCCATTTTGAAAATCATCTGCTTCCTTTACTGTAACTGAGCATTGTTTTTTTTTACAGGATATAAAGTGCAAACACCAGTCACCTTTGAGGAAACGTGATTAAAAATGCAATAATGGAGTCAAATCTGTGGAGAAACGCAAACCAAGTTTTTTTTTTAAATTTGTGTTCTCTTTCCTTGTCTCTCTGTTGTTCTCCCACCTTCACTTGTTTCCTTGTTAACCCTTGCTCATTCTATGCTTGGAAAGTCGGATGCTGTAAATGTAATATCCTTAGCAAATCAGTTGAAATGTCAGAGCTTCAGGGATTACGCTACAACATTTATTCCCTTATCAAGGGTCCTTAGGGTGAAATATTCATGATTTGCATCAAAAAGTATGGGAACTCAGTGGGAAAAATTACTCATAAAGACTCTTGCACAACTATGCTAACATTATCTTTCCATTCTGTGTGAGGTACTCCCAACCAGCAGCAGTAATGATGCACTGGGGGGGCGAGTTTACATTTTCCGCTCTGAACATCAAAAAACCCTCTCTTCACAACATATACCCCAGAGATAAAAGCGTTTATGACAATATAAAGTTGAATATCCCTTTTCAAAATTCATTATGATTGTTCTAGGTTCTTGGAGTCAAGCCTGTTGGAAAGGTCAAGTGATGATAATATAATGGGTCGGGTTTTATGGCCCTCTACCATGCGTGTTTTTGGCAGGGGGCACGTAAAGAATGAGGTGTGGCAAGCCCACCACCTTCCCACCCACCCCCTAGCTGTCCTCCATAGCACGAGCGCCAAAATTGGCAACCTGCCTGCCATTTTAAAATAACTAATTAACAGCCTGAGTTCTCATGGTGCTGTGACTTCTAGAGTTGCTGGCCTATCAGATTGGCTAGCAGCTCTGGAGGGTGGGACTTCCTCTCACTGAGGGTTGGAGGTCGCACTCTCACCTCATTCATGCCACCCACAATTTGCAGTGGCCTTGTTTTCAGATAGGCCAGCTGGCATCCGACATTTCTGGGGCTCTGGGCAAGAAATACGCCTGCCCTGTAAAATTTAGCCCCCAGTATTCCTGGCTTCCATTGGACCAAATATAACACGGCAGGATAATTAGCCCTGGCTATTTCTTCAGAATGTTGGTGATAAGGAATTCATGGACACTGGTGACAATTTGTTAGAAAGGTCACTTTGTCATCCATGGCTTGGTGGCTAGCCTTCTCACTTCTGTTCGTTGGCCCAAATCAAACTCCAGGGGCACAATTTTCAGGTCAGTGGGCTGCCTGGAAGAGGTTCAATAAACTGCTGCACTCTGGAAGGGTGTGTGCCATGCTGGCATGCGTCAGTGTGCAGAAATGTTAAGGTGTGGCCCTCCCCCTCCTATGGACTTCAGGGGTGCAGGAGTCTGAGTGCCAGCTGTCAATGACACTGGAGCTGGCCAAGGGGGTGAGGCCTGGCCGCTTGGCCTGAGTGCCTTGCAGCTCGAGGGCCGCAACTCAGATGTGCCCTGAGAGGTGTCCCTCAGCTGGGGTTAGCCAGGTTGCAGTGGTGCTGCAGGTAGAGAGTGGACTATTCCATATTCCTCTGTCCTTTCAGGAGAAGATGACCCATAGCCAATTAGAAAGGAGGCCCACCCAACCTGTTGCTGCTCACCAGGTTCAAGCAGGACGCCCTTGAGCTGGAGAGCTAGCACGCTCCATGTTCAATCAGGTGAGGAGAGGTGGGTGGGGTGCTGGGTGTCAGATGAAGGTAAGAGTGTAGTGCACAGGGGTTAGAGTTTCAGATTGTGCAACCATTTTAGTTCAGCCTCTTCACTGATGGGAGCCTCAAACCTGGAATCCCCATTGATCATTGAAAGACGATGGCATCATGATGCAGATCCCCATTGTCTCACCAGGGTGCCTGGCAAGCGCAGTGACAGTGTGATAACTTTAACTAATGACATGTCCTTGTTCTCCCTTAGCTTCACCAGCATGCACTCAATCGCAAGACCCCGAAGGGCCACCCCTGATGCTGGGAGGAGCACCGGGTGTCATTTGCACCTGTGCCACACCCCCTCTCTGAACCAGGCTCCAGCGCAGATACCAGCACCTTGGAGGCCTTTAGATTGGCAGCAACAATGTCGGTGCATATTGGTGAGGGCACATCCCATTCGCTTGAGGTGCAGGCGGGGCCAGAGAATGCCCAGGGCACCGGCAATCGGAGGACTGCTGGGCACCAGGACCATGCCGAGTCGAAGGCAGATGATGAGCCTCTGGAGATGTCCATTAGGTGGCAGATGCTGGATCTCCAGCGGGATGTGCAGGAGGATCAGGTGGAGATCCATGAGGTTATGTGTCATGGTCTCTGTTGTGGAGAAGTCCATGCGGAGCATCAGGACCTCATTGACCCTCATTGCCGAGCACACTGCTTCTTCCATTGAGAGAGCAGTGACTCTCATGGAGAGGCAGTTCCAGGGACAGAATCAGGTGTTCCTGGGGTTGCGCTCGGTCCTGCAAGCCCTCACACAGGGAATGACCTCAGGCGGTCAGTACCAGTGTGGGAGATGGATGAGGCACCCAGTATCCTGGCTAGGTGCCTGTCCATCAATGGTGAGCAAGGAAGTCCACAGCAACCTCATGTTGGTGCAGCAGCTGCTTGTTGTCTCTTTCTTGTGGGCTCCTCTCAGGGCGCTCTGGATGATGGCAGCCGCTCCTCCAACCCTCCGCCAGTAACCATGGCATCTAATGAGGCTGTAATGACTGGGGAGATACCAGTTGGGGCACTGTTCACTCCCTCCTAGACATGGCCAGCATAGGCTCAACTGGCCAGAGGATGCACCAAAGTCATCAAGGCCAACAAGACAACAGGGTCAGCTGGATGCCTCCGATGCTGGTGCCAGCGATGGGGGAGAACCTAGATGTAGCACTCGCAAACTTATGTTAAAGGCACCATGAGCACAAGAGGGACAATTCATGGGTGAGTTTCTGTTCATTTATGTTTGGTATGGATAACAACACCAGTAATGGTAATATCATTATGCTTTCAATGTGACAATAACATTAAATTTGCTTTGGTTCGGATGGCCTGAGTATACTTCACCTTTTTTCTTTCTGGTGCAGGGTACGCCAGTCTGTAATGCTGGACGTGAGTGGCTGGATATTTTATTGCACAGGCACTGAGTGGACTTTGGGTGCAAATGAAAGGGTCATTTCAGACATCCAGGATGGAGGTGGCAGGGTTGGCATGAGGTGGAGGCAGATCTTTGGCAGCCTAGCTGAAGGATCGAGACGTCCCAGTTGTCCCTGCCTCTCTGGAGGTTACTGAGATCAGCCTCCATGTCCTCAACGTTCTCCCCACCATGCTCCTCTTCTGACTCACTACTGGACCCATCCTCTGTGGCCTGTGCAGCTGTGTCAAGATCCTCTTCCTCCAGTGGGTACTCCCTTGCCATTGCCAGATTGCGGAGAGCGCAGCATGCAACCACTATCAGTGACATCTGTTCTGGGGGGTATTGTAGTGCAGCCCCTGAATGGTCCAGGCATTGGAAGCGCATCTTGAGAAGGCCTATGGCCCCCTCTACCACTGCCCTTGTGGAGGCATGACTCCTATTGTAATCCTGCCTTTACAACCGATAGCCCTTGTCATCCAGCAACCACCCATCCAGCCGGGCTGGAGCCCTGAAGAGCCTCGGCACCTGGGAGTGTCTGAGGTTATAAGTGTCATGGGAGCTGCCTGGGTACCTTGCACAGACTTGCAGAATCTGCATCCTGTGAACTATCTGCATGTTCACGGAGTGGAAGCCCTTCCTGTTCACGAAAGCACCCGGCCAACCCACTGGCGCAGGTCACAGGCGTGGCCACATTTGTGCAGTCGATGGCTCCCTGGACGTGGGGGATCCAAGCAATTGCTGAAAAGCCTCTGGCTCACTCCGCCTGGCTGGCCTCATCTGTATGGTGAAGAATAAAGGTCAGTACCCGTCTGAACAGAGATTCTGTCACCAGCTTGATGCAACTGTGGACAGCTGATTGGGAGACTCCACACAGATCCCCCAGTGAGCCCTGGAAAGAGCCGGAGGCATAGAAGTTGAGACCCACTGTGACCTCCAGAGCCACTGGCCTGGGGTGTCCACCCACACGGCCAGAACTGATCTCGGGCCCAATCATCTGACAGGTGGAGGCCATGGTGTCCCTTGAGAGGTGGAGCCTCCTTTGGCATTGCACCTCAGACATATTGAGGAAGCTGCATCACTTCCTGTAAACCCTGGCAGCAGGAGAGTGGCGTTTTCTGGGGCTGCTTCCGCCATGGACTACCTGTTGGCTCTGCGCCCCTTGTGCCTGCGCCTCTCCTCCCACAGGTCCCTCCCCTGGAAGCTGCATTGGGACACCTGGCCTCCTCTCCCTCCTGCCCCTCTCTTCCTCCTCAGAGGAGGTACCTCCAGCAGAGACCACAATCCCCATTATCAGGGTAAGGGAAGGCTGTCTGATGCCAAGGAGGGTCCACATGGTCTGAATCCTCTGGGGGCCTTGGAGACACCAGTGAGCCTGAAATGAAGCCTGGAAATGCTAAGGATGAAGCCCTGAACAGAGATGAAGCTGCCAAGTACCAACAAGCAACCAGAATTAAACTATCTCCAAAGCTCCTCACTACTTGCACTGGCAACGCTGCTGACCCTTTTAATCCTGTCCTTGGATGAGGTTTTTGAAATTGTCGGATGCCCACCTGCACATTTTGCCTGTGCGACGAGCGCAAAATCAGGCGGGCAACGTAAAATGCAGCTTAATTAATGGCCTCAACCAGCCTTGGAATTGATGGTGGGCAGAGCTCTGACTCCCACGCGGGCCTGCTGACTGAAATATCGTGCGAGTGCGTGTCAACAGCAGGACGTTCACCTGCTATTTTACACTCGAGTGGGTCGGGCATGTGCACTCAGCGAAAACTTCTGCTCCAGAGACTTAAGCACATGGACTGGAATTTTACGGCAGTGGGATTTTACATTCCTGCCGAAGTCAATGGATTTCAGGATGGCTGGCCTGCATTTTACGGCCCTGTCCCTGCCTCGACGAGGCCATAAAATTCCGGCCATGATCTATACAGACCGACCAATGCAGTCCGAGGGAGTGCTACATGGTCAGAAGTGCTGCCTTTTGGATGAGACATTAAAATGAAGCCCCATCTACTCTCTCAGGTGGATGCAAGAAATCACAGAATCACACAGTGCATTAGAGGCCCTTCGGCCCATTGAGACTGCACCGACACGTGAGAAACACCTGACCTACATACCTAATCCCATTTACCAGCACTTGGCCCATAGCCTTGAATTTTATGACATGCCAAGTGCTCATCCAGGTACTTTTTAAAGGATGTGAGGCAACCCACCTCCACCACCCTCCCAGGTAGCACATTCCAAACCATCACCACCCTCTGGGTAAAAAAGCCTTTCCTCACATCCCCCCTAAACCTCCTGCCCCTCACCTTGAACTTATGTCCCCTTGTGACTGAAACTTCAACTAAGGGGAATTGTCCATGCTCCTCATAATCTTGTTCACACCGATCAGGTCGCCCCTCAGTCTGCTCTGCTCCAATGAAAACAATCCAAGTCTATCCAACCTCTCTTCATAACATAAATGTCTCATCCCAGGCAACATCCTGGTGAATCTCCTCTGCACCCCCTCCAGTGCAATCACATCCTTCCTATAATATGGCGACCAGAACGGCACACACTACTTCAGCTGTGGCCTCACCAAGGTTCTATACAACTCCAACATGACCTCCCTACTTTTGTAATCTATGCCTTGATTGATAAAGGCAAGTGTCCCATATGCCTTTTTCATCACCCCATTAACATGCCCCTCTGCCTTCAGAGATCTATGGACACACAGGCCAAGGTCCCTTTGTTCCTCAGGACTTCCTAGTGTCATGCCATTCATTGAATACTTCCTTGTCAAATTACTCCTTCCAAAGTGTATCACCTCACACTTTTCAGGGTTAAATTCCATCTGCCACTTATCTGTCCTTTTGACCATCCCATCTATATCTTCCTGTAACCCAAGACACTCAACCACACTGTTAACCATCCTGCCAATCTTTGTGTAATCCGCAAATTTACTAATCCTACCCCCCACGTAGTCATCAATGTCGTTTAAATAAATGATGAATAATAGGGGACCCAGCACTGATCCCTGTGGTATGTCACTGGACGCTGGCTTCCAGTCACTAAAGCATCCTTCTGTCATCACCCTCTGTCTCCTACAACTAAGCCAATTTTGTAACCACCTTATCAAATTACCCTGTATCCCAAGTGCACTTGCCTTCTTTATAAGTCTCCCATGTGGGACTTGTCAAAGGCTTTGCTGAAATCCACATAAACTACATCAACTGCACTACCCTCATCTACACACCTGGTCACCTCCTCAAAAAATTCAATCAAATTTGTTAGGCATGACCTCCCTCTGACAAAGCCATGCTGACTATCCCTGATCAAACCTTGCATCTCCAAGTGGAGATAGATTCTCTCCTTCAGAATTTTCTCCAATAGTTTCCCTACCACTGACGTGAGACTCACTGGACTGTAGTTCCCTGACTTATCTCTGCAACTCTTCTTAAATAGCGGAACCACATTTGCTGTTCTCCAGTCCTATGGTAAGAGAGGAAATAATAATTTGGGTCAGAGCCCCCTCCCTTGCCTCCCTCAGCAGTCTGGGACACAAATCAACCGGACCTGGGGATTTGTCCAATTTTAAGCCTGCCAACACCTCTAATACCTTGTCACTCCCTATATCAATTTACTCAAGAACCTCACAGTCTCTCTCCCTGAGTTCCATAACTTCATCCTCATTCTCTTGGGTGAAGACAGATGTGAAGTATTCATTCAACACTCTAGCAATGTCCTCTGGCTCCAACCATAGATTGCCCCCTTGGTCCCTAATGGGCCCTACTCTTTCCCTGGTTATCCTCTTCCCATTGATATACTTATAGAATATCTTAGGATTTTCCCTACTTTTACCAGTCAGAGCTTTCTCGTATCCCCTCTTAAGCTCCACCCTGCACTTTCTGTACTCCACTAATGCCTCTGCTGATTTGCTCTTTTTGTACCTGCTATAAGCTTCTCTTTTCCTTCCTATCATATTCTGAATATCTCTGTTCATCCATGGTTCTTTGGGCTTGTTACTCCTTCCTATCACACTAGAGGGAACATGTTGAGCCTTTCCCCTCCCCATTTCCTTTTTGAACGCCGCCCCCCCCCCCCCCCACTGCTCTTCTGTAGATTTCCCCACAAGTTGCTGTTCCTGGTCTACCTTGACCAGTTCCTGCCTTATTTTATTAATATCCACTCTCCCCAAATCCAAAACATTTTTTTGCAAATGGTATTATCTCCAGGAAGAGAGGGGTGGTTTTCCCTGATACCCTGGCCTATACTTATCCCTCAACCAGTATCAGCAAACAGATTATCTGGTCATTTTCTCTTTGCTGTTTGTGGGAGCTTGCTGTGTGTTTCCCACATTACAATAAATGCTTCAAAATGTTTCACTGGTTGTATAGTGCTTTGTGACATCCTGAAGTCATGACAGACAGTATAAAAGTACAAGTGAACATTTCAATTAGGGGTAGCATTGAAAGTGTGCAAAAGGCTATGAATTAGCGCAGCCTTGAAATGTTACAAAAGGGCAGAAGATATGAAAGGGCTGCAACAGGAGGGATGGGCTTTAATGTGTATCTCTCCTACGATAGCAAACCAGGTAACCTCAGATGTAAGTCGCTTATTCAGTCCATCTTATAAACCTGACTGTTTCCAAAAAGAATGCATGCTGTTGCTAGTTATTTGCATTCCATTTTCTTTACACAGGGTCTATGCCAAGTTGAAAATAGTGCAAGCAGAGGACAAAAGTCACTGGGCTGAATTCCCTTGACACTTCTCCCACTCTGCCACTGTATCCTTGAGAGAGACTCAATGGAAACCACATTAACATACAGAAGTAGGATTTGCACTGAAATTACAGCAGCAGAGCAATATTAATCCTGAGGAAATACATTGCAACTCTCATCTCTTAAACATAAACAAGTAATCATCAGGCAACAAACAACC
Source organism: Carcharodon carcharias (assembly GCF_017639515.1). Classification (NCBI taxonomy): domain Eukaryota; kingdom Metazoa; phylum Chordata; class Chondrichthyes; order Lamniformes; family Lamnidae; genus Carcharodon; species Carcharodon carcharias. The sequence goes on from NC_054479.1 coordinate 136,082,073, forward strand.
AAGTTCAGTTGACCATTGTAATACTTATTTTTTAAAAGGCCATAAAAGAATAACTAAGGCTGCAAATTTGCTCTCTACTTTGCTGCATTCACTGTATAATTGGTTTTACTTGTTTTCTCTGATCAATGAGTTCAAGCAAAGTCTGTAAAGTGGCTCTGTGGGCTGCGACATGCTCAAAATATTCTCAAATCAACGATATTATCAACTGGATTCTGCCCATTCTCCTGCCTATATGCAATGGTCTTCAATGAGAGAATCCATTTCAGGGTTAATACAGTGCATCATTCCAGAAATTTTGCAATAGACAGTAGGTCTAATGGATTGAACTATTTCTGCTGTAGATATTTTAGTGGGTTACCACATTTTATAAGTAGTGTGTCAATTGGCCGCCAATTAATAAGAAATTCCTTGTAGCCCCCATGATGTCCTAGTGCACGGATACAACTACTTTATGATTTAGAATGCCAGTCTTAAGCAGTGACTTGTTCATGGGCACTGGATTGTCTTCAGGGTTCTCCACATAGTGGGCATCATCCAGCTTGATGTGATGCCAAGGGTGCTGAAACACAATACCTTCTAAAAAGGTATTTTAAATATTTTGCATTTTCGTTCAAATGCTTCAATATTCTTTGGTTATTGCTTTAACAATCAAGTCCAATCTCTGGTGAGTACAGGAATAAATGCTTTCAGTCATCCTGCATCAGGACTCATCTGGAGGAGTTGAAAGGACACAGATTCAAGGTGATTGGCAAAAGAACCAAAGGAGCAATGAAGAGAGCTTTTTTACACAGTGACTGGCTACAATCTGGAATGCGCTGCTTGAAAAGGCTGGTGGAGGCAGGTTCAATCATGGCTTTCTAAAAGGAATTGGACAAGCACCAACAGGGTAAAAAATGCATGACCATGGGCAAAATATGTTAAGTGAGACCAGCTAAATTGCTTTTGCAGAGAGCCAGCATAGGCTAGATGGGCCAAAAGGCCTCTCTCTGCATTGGAATCATACCATGTTTCTGTTTCATTCTCCTTGGTGGTCTCTTCTTTAGAAGGATGTGGCTTTGGTGCATTTTAAACCTATTGCTAAGCCTCAGCTGAAAAGTTAGCTTTCAGAATTAAAACAAAATCTGCTCCACCATCACTCAGGTTTTGATGCTGGAATAGAACAGATTATTGTCATAAAAATGCAAAACCTGGAACTGTACAGGAGTCATCCGCATCTGAAATGCTTTTTGGTGGTGCGTGCCTTCAGAGCTGAGCTAATCCCTATTCTTTCTTTCAGTCACTTCTGGCATTTTCACATCTTTATTTCAGGTTTCAGGCCACTGAATTTTTGGAAAAACTGTACATGTCCCTATCTTGTCAGCTGCTTTGGATCATTTAGATTCACACTGGCAGTGAGAGGCCACTGAAAGGTGAGATGCAGAGTAAAGCTCCTGCTACACAGTCCCATCAAATGCTCACAAGGCAGTTACAGCGCAGGTTAGGTACAGAGTAAAACTGCCTGGAAACCAACTTAAGATATATAATTATGGAGCCCCCAGCCTTCCCCAACTTTGTTGCAATGCAGGCAAGGAAAACTTGGCTTGTACAAGCATTGCTGTGTAAAGAATCACTATCATATAGTATTTAGCGAATCTATCCTTGCTCTCTCTCTCTTCAATGCTTTCTTTTCCTTTCTGTCCCAAGAGACAACTCTTCTAATTTTAATGCAGGACTTTCACTTGCTAGGAAAACATTGCCTACATAAACCTCTTGCCTTATTTGCTCTCCAGCAGCAGAAAGCCAATCACAAAGCTGGCATTTGCTGGCACAAAACAACATAGGAAATGTCATCCTAAACTGGGAGCATGGCTAATTTCAATCTCCCAGGAGGAAGGCTGGTAAATCTTTGGGTGGTCGGACACTGTGCAGGGGCCACGCTGTTTTGAGCTGGTGGGTTTGGACAGATGTGGCGTTGTGAAACTCAGACCAAGAAAGGTGGTAGTTTTAACCTTTGGTCTTTCTCAAATCCCAACCAGGACCATAGATTGGGAAAAGAAGCCACAATTTCCAATGCACATGGGAAATTTAGAAGTGCTAAGGATCAGTTTGGGTTCTTATACTTCCCAAGACAGCTTTTCACATCAACTAGCTTGGCGGTATTTTCAACCCGGACTCACGTGATATGATGGTCACTTGGGTGAGCCACCGAAGGGAGGTTGATGCTTGTGAAACCACAAATGTGTGTAATTCAGTGTCTTGGGGAGGTAAGGGGGAAAAGTGGAAAAAATGTGTCTGGAAATTACTGTGGACGATATTATTGTATGAATGCTTAGTATGCTTGCATTTAAATCCTCCCTGCACCATTTTCATGGAGCCATTAGCTCATGTCAAATATACACAGCACCAATGCTCCTGTTTAAATAGCAGACTGAGTAACCTGACTTAAATGCATCAGCAGTTCATACTACAGCAAAATCTTACAGTAATTTCTGGGATGTAAGTTATACCCTGTTTTGAGCCATTTCATGCAAGGTGATAGTTTGAATGTTTTGGGAATTAGCTGCAACTTAAGAGCATGCAACAGCACCTCTACACTTAGGACCGAGCTGGCATTTTCTTTTTCAAAGTACTGGAAGATGAGAGTATTTTCTGTCATGTGATGGTGTACAAATTCTTGGTGTACAGCTCTAATTCTTAAGAATGAAGAACCATGCCAGTAGTGTTGTATAATCATAGCTCTTCCTCTATGGTAAATAATTGCCCAGGACTGTAACATACTTCAGAGGTTAGATTTAAAGGAAGCTTCATGTATGAATAATCAAAGGAATACTTGCCTGTGTATCACAACAGGATGACCAAGGTTTAGACAGCAACAGACTACTGCATGTTTAAGTAAGCAGGGAGTGAAATGTTTTTCTTCCCAAAGAAGTTTTTTTTAAGCAACTTGGAAGAAAATCAGAAGGACAATATTGTAGGAGTCTAAGTTCTGATTTTTTTTTTAATAACTTGCAGTCATATGCTTTTCAGAGATGAAATGCAATTAAGAGAAAGAAACATGACTGATGTTGAAGGAACACATCTGTGGGCAGAGTTTACACACTTCCAGGCATGTCCACTGAAAGGGAAGTGTCATTCTCCATGGACTAAACCCCCATGTAAAAAGCGCCTACGTGTCTGGGACAAAATGGGAATTCGTAAAGCCCTTTAATGCAGTTTTGACCTTTTGACCTTAGGCCCATTTCCAACTCAACTGATGTAGACTTACTGGTGTTGATTCTGGCATGGTAACAAGTTATGATATATTTTTTAAGAAAGTGACTGGGGCGTTTGTTGCCGTGGGTTTTAGAAGATAATGTCCAATTTACATGAGATAGCCAAATGTGATTCTAACACTTTGCTTTCTGTTTCCACTGGGATTCATGCCACACAAGTGCTTCCTTACATGTACAAACATGACATTCAGTATTATCTCAGTGATGAAGATTTTCACACGAGTAACAAGTCGAATGTTTAGACATGGTATTAACTTACCAAATAAATGATTTCAAGTTTCTGAGCAGCTTTATTTGGCAATATCCTCTGTGTGTCAACTCTGCTCAGTTGGTTGTATTGTTACCACTGGACTAGACAGTTGTGAGTTCAAGCTCCACTCCAGTGTTTTGCAACTCACATCCTAAGCGAACACACCAGAGTATTACTGTCCTTGAAATGAGACAATGGCGTAAATTTTGCATGATTCTGCAGAAAAGCTTTGTGATGGAATGACAACTGACCAATAACTGGTATTTCTATGTCATTTTTATTGCAGAATAAAAGCTTCAGGAATGATATTAAATGTATCTTGAACTACATGTGTTAGGATTAGGGTTGTCAAGTGAATATTGGCGCCAGTTGTAACAGTATATTGTAGAGTTTGCAAGGTAAAAATGTAATCCTAAGGGAAGAAATACAGATTAATTAGAAAAAGGGCACTATACTGACAGAGGAGATACAATACAAGATTGAACGCATTAAGTTTGTCATATCTGGAAAAACCTAATACTCCAAGGGCCTTTTTCTGAATGAAAATGCATTTAGGCCTTTTTCTTTGCTGCCTCTGACCCTCTCAAAACAAAACAATGAGTTTTAATAAAATGGAAATAATTTTCAACAAGTTTTTTTCTAAATACTTTTTGAACATGGTTTCCCCCTAAGAAAGCAAGTTTAACTTGGAGATGGGAAAGAATGACCTCAGAATGTCCCAAAACAATTCACAACCAGGAAAGAAAATGTTTCAAGTGCTGTCCCTGCGGTAGTGTCAACAAATGTGGCAGCCAATTTACACGCGGCAAGTTCCTACAAACAGCAATGAGATAAATGAACTGAAGTCCATTTATTTTTATTGATGTTGATTGGTCAGCACACTGGGTCAATTTCCCTGCTTTACTTAGATTAGTGAAATAACATATGTTACAACCACCTGGGATGACAGACAGGTCCTCAATTTAATTCCTCATTCACAGGATAGCACCTCTGCCAGTGCAGCACTCCTTCAGTCCTGCCCTAAATCTGTCAGCCTAGATTATGCTTTTGGAGTGATCTTGAACCCACAGCCTTTTGACTCAGAGATGAGAGTGCTGTCACTGATGGTGATGGGATTGAGGTGGTGGGGGGGATGGGGGGGAGGATGAAAAAATTACTTAACCACGCAGAGAATGGATACAAATGAAATTCTTGAACATAAGTTGGTAGACTGATATAAGAAACTCATGAGAAATATAGCCATCCCAATTTTTGGATAACATTCATGTCATGTTGTTCTGCTTCTTGATTCAATGGGATGTTTGTTGAAGGTGAAGAAGAGCAGGAGCTAGTAGTATAAGTATTTCTGAAGATAAGTGAAGTCTAAACCAACCATTGATTGAAAAACAATACGTCCTTGGAACCTGAGGTGGAATGTCCATTCCCTTGGGGAGTGAGTCTGTGGGATGGAAGGGATTAATGTTAAAAAAGGGCAATGAGGGATGGCCAATAAATACTTGCCTTGTCAACGAAACCCATATCCTAAGAGTGAATAATAAGTCTTGCCTGGTTGGAAATTGTTGGAATTAGTACAAATACCTGTTTGGCAACCTGCCAGGTTTTAATCTTTATCAAAGCCAATGAACAGTAAAATAGGGTGAGGTGTGAAACAGGCAACCAATCCAATCCCATTGGTTTCCTGCTGAGTTGATTCGGTTTGAATTATATCCCTGAGCGTCTACTTGCTCCCAGAGCCTGTCAAAAACCAATGCAGCTTAATCACTTGAGTCAACAAATCTAATCGACCAAGGATGATCTGACAGGGGTAGAATTCTCTTGAATCGATGAAATCCTTGCTGAGCGAGCAAGGAGCTATCAATGTCAGAATGGTCACTGCGAGTTACAAGGTTCACAGTTGGAACAAGTGTTGACCAACATAAGGGAAAATCTTAAAAAGCTTGACGGCATGTTTGGTACTAATAATCAGTGATAAGAAACTACACAATGGCTTGCTTTCTTCAAATTTAATTTCAAAATATGTAAGGGAAAATGAGATTCCAAATTAGATAGCAACAAATTGCACTGACCTAGCAGCTTTAATGTAATAAAACATCACAAGTGCTTCCCAGGAGGGTTAATCAGTTAACAATTGACACAAAGGAGACATTAGGAAGGATGATCAAAAGCTTGGTCAAAGAATTAGCTTTGAAGTAGCATATTAAAGCAGGAGAGGGAGAGAGGTTTATGAAGGGGATTTCACAGCTTAAGATTTTGACAGGTGTAGGCACAGCCACCATTCCTGGGGCAAAGGAAGTGTGGGATTTTTTAAATTCATTTTTACAGGATGTGGGCATTGCTGGCTAGGTCAGCCTTTATTACCTGCCCTCTAGTTGCCCTTGAGGAGATGATAGAGAGCTGTCTTTTTGAACTGCTGCAGTCCATGTGGCATAGGTACACTCACAGTGCTGTTAGGGAGGGCGTTCCAGGATTTTGACCTCGTGACAGTGAAGGAACAGTGATATATTTCCAAGTCAGGATGTTGACTGGCTTGGAGGGGAACTTTCAGGTGGTGGTGTTCCCATGTATCTGCTGCCCTTGTCCTTCTAGATGGTAGCAACCATGTGTTTGGAAGGTGCTGTCTAAGGAGACTTGGTGAGTTTCTGTACTGCACCTTGTAGGTGGTACTGCTATCACTGTCCATCTGTGGTGGGGGGAGTGAATGTTTGTGGATAGGGTGCCAATCAAGCGGGCTGCTTTGTTGGTGTCAAACTTTTTGAGCTTTGCTGGAGCTGCACTCATCCAGGCAAGAGGAGAGTATTCCATCACACTCCTGACTTGTGCCTTGTAGATGGATGCACAAGAGATCAGTATTAGAGGAAGGCAGAGATCTTGGTTGGTTGCAGAGTAATGCCATTTCATGTTCTCCAGAGAATGACCAAGTTTCATTGAGTCCCTCATCCAATTTAGTTAAAGTGCCACTAAAAATCAGTGTATAATAATGGTGGATCATTTGGAAAATAAGACTGCTTTTTAGAGGGAAGCAGAAATCCACTATTGCCACGTATGTCGAATTATGACCTTAGTCTTGTCACTGAAGAGGATTGCTGAGGCTTAGTCTTTCCAAGCTCTGTTTCCTTTGTCGTGAATGCTTGTACATGACAATGATTGGGCTGCGTGTTGATATAAAAGTTGGATAACTTCCCAGTCCTATTGTTTTCCAACCTTTTGATGGGAAAATGCCAAGGAGCAGCCTCCAAGCTTCACACAGTCAAATATTAAATTTATTTGAAGTCAGAGCCAGGGATCCTGTGGGAAGCATTGCATTGAATTAAGCAGTAGGTCTTGAGAAATCATTTTCGCAAACACAATTTTGTTAAAATAGGGAAAGGGATCTAGATTTATAACTTTAAAATTGGCCTTTGGAGACATCAAAAATATTTACAATAAATACCCAGAGAAAACAGTCGGTAATAGATCACTGCAGCATTGACATTCCAGTAGTTTACACATCTGTCTCAGGATGATGAATTTTAAGTTTAAAAAAATCACAAATATATTTTTCCTGGAGTATGTATTTCATATGCTAGGCTGGGTTTAAAGCACGATGAACAATTGTGCTGTACTGATTCTATACAGAAAAGTTGTACTGTCCTTTTGTAACTCTGTGACCCCTCTGTAACCCTGGTGATTGGTGTGAGGTCCATACCAAATCTTTCAACATGGATCCAGATCCATTGCCTGAATGTAGAGAGGTTATTGGCCCTGAGAGCATGTCGAAAATAAATGACAAGGTTAGCAGGGTCCATTCAAGTAAAGAAGAAGCATTCAACTTGTCATCATTCCAAAGTCCACCTTTTAACATTATATCCGTGATTCACCCCCACTCCTACTTTAAGTTCCTTTATATATATCCCTGAAAATAACAGTACTCTTAATGTCTCTATAAACCTCGATTGCTGTTTTTAAAATATATCAATCCAGTTTCCTTTCGATGAACGAACTTCCATTTCTACAGCACCTTCATGGCCCCAGGACATCATAAAACCAATTCATTGAATCAAAGAATTGCTACAGTGCAGAAGGAGACCACCCGGCCCATCTTACCTGTACCAGCTCTCCAAACGAGCATTATGACCCAGTGCATTTCTCCTGCCTTTTCCCTGTACCCTTGCACATTGTTTCTGTTCAAATAATCACCTAATGTCCTCTTGAATGCCTCGATTGAAACTGCCTCTGCCACACTTCCAGGCAGTGCACTCCAAACTCGAACCACTCACTGTGTGAAAAATATTTTTCTCACGTCACATTTGCTTCTTTTGCAAATCACTTTAAACTTGTGTCCTCTCGTTCTCGATCCTTTTACGAGCGAGAAAAGTTTCCACTCTGTCCAGCCCCCTCATGATTTTGAACACCTCTGTTAAATCTCCTCTTAGCCTTCTCCTCTCCAAGGAGAACAGTCCCAACTTCTCCAATCTATCTTCATAACTGAAGCTTCTCATCCCTGGAACCATTCTTGTAAACCTCCCCTGCACTCTCTCCAATGTGTTCACATCCTTCCTATAGTGTGGCACCCAGAACTGTACACAAAACACCAGCTGAGGTCTAACTAATGTCTTAAATAAGCTCAGCACAACCTCCCTGCTGTTGTACACTTGTCCTGCAATGATAGACCTTCAATGATCAATGCACATATACACCCAGGCCTCTCTGCTCCTGCACTCCCTTAAGAATTGTATACTTTATTTTATATTTTCTCTCCTTGTTCTTCTTACCAAAATGCATCACCTCACACTTCTCCGCATTGAACTTCATCTGCCACCCATCTGCCTACTCCACCGACTTGCCTACGTCCTTTTGAAGATAGAAAAACACATTAGACAGACAAGGGGTGGAATTTTCCGTGCCTGTTGGTGTCAGGCGTGTTTGGCAGTGGGAGTGGACAATGTGGCCAGAAGGCCAAGAATCAGTTTCACGACGTTGTGAAACCTGTTTGCGATCGTCCGCTCTTCAATGGAGGGCCGCTTTTCCTGCCGGCTGACCTCTGGAGCTTCATTGTAACTCATCTACATATCGTTATAAGCCCAGCCCACCAGAATCATGCCCCCATGCTGGATCATCCACAATCGCGTCAACACTTTCCACAACTATACATAAGTGAAATGCACCTGATGAGTTGCACTTCGCTTGGCACTTTGAGGCTTGTTTGCCTCCCTCGCTTCGGGCAGCACTCATGGTCATCAGCGCCAGGCTTCGCAGCCAGCAACACATCGCTGTTAGGGGGGTTCACAGGCGTGTATTCACCTACCAAACCAGACATAAGGTGGGAGTGGCTTTTCAATGGCTGCAGGGCTAGGGCTTGCAAAGGGAGGGCTGTACTGGGGACGGGGGTTTGGGGGGGTTATCACAATGTGTGTGTGGGAACACAAGTTAATTTGTGCAAGTGGCCTCAAGATGGTGAGGGCTGAGAAGGCAGTGTCCAGAGGAGATGAGGCCAGATGGAGATGTGAGTGCCTGTATGAGTGAGTGAGTGGTGATGTCCCTTGAACTGGCAGTGAGCGAGACACCAGTGATGGGCTTGAGTGTGTGAGTTTAGAGCTTCAGATGGTTGCCTTACCCCGGCTGCACAGATGAGATCATTCATACTCCATCTGCGCTGGATGGTCAACCTCTTCTGTGCAGCATTGGCGCTGATCACCACTGCCTTCGCCTACCAAGCCGGAGTGGTGAGGTTGCTGGACCTCCTGCGGCTAGAGCAGGGGTACATGTCATTGTGGCGCCCAAAAGGCATTCCAGAGACGCGTCACTGAATCAGGAGTTTGCAGAATCAGTCTTCTTGCCTTTCGGGGCCATGTCTTCTGTGCAGCAGTCCTGGGCTGGAAGCACTGAGATGTATGTGCGCGGCTGTAATTTAAATATGGCGTGCGGCATGAGGAAGGGCGAGGTGCTGGCATGGCGGGCAAATGAGAGCCCTTCCTGCTATTGAAACAGCGTATTTGCTGGGAATGCATGATTAATGAGGCAGGATTGGGACAATAGGGTGTGAAAAACCGCTATTGCGAGCGGTGGGTAAAACCGCCTGCCACCACACTCGGTGTAAATCTGGGACGATTCTGCCATTGGGCCCAGAAACAACTAAATAGATAGATGATGAGTTAATTTATTGTTTTGAATAGGAGATAAATGTGGACTGAGATACGAGGAGAATGCTCCGCCCTTCACTGAATTGTGCCTTTGGATTTTTAAAATCCATGTGACTGGGCAGAACAAAGGGCGCCACCTTCAACAATGCTGCAGCTACTCTGAACTGCACTAAGTGTTAATTTAGATTATGTGCTTACGTTCTTGAACCTATGACCTTCTGACTCAGTTATATTCCCTCCGAGTCTGTTCCACCCATTCCCCATTGCATATTCCCTTTGCTTTTCTGTCTCCAGGAAATTCATTATAAGAAAATTACTGGCCTTGAAAAATCATTAATGCTCTTGACCTTTCAGTTTTAATCATCTCTTTATCAATTTTTGTTTCTGCTCCATTGTCAGCAACACCAGCAAAAGCACCAACTGGCTTCTCCTCAGTCACATGCGTCTCCACAGGGTAGAGGGGGATGGACACGGCGATACATCTGGAAGAAGGCAAAACACCCAGTGCAGAGTCTACAGGCAGAGGACAGCTCGCTCGTATTGCCTGAGCCTCAGGAGGCTCAAGCTCCCACGGCAGGTCCCTGCTGACATCTGCATCTTCATGCAACAAGACCTTCTTCAAAGTGGACCAGATGGGCACTCAACATCAGTGGGTAACAAAGCACAACTTGATGTTTCACCCCACCCCCACACCAACCCCCTGTCTCTGCCTCAGGCCAAGTTGTGTTCTCTTCCCCTGCAAAGGGAGAAAGCAAGTAAATGTGAGTGCTGACAATGGCTAATTTGCAGAAGGGGCAAGGATACCATTTGTTTGACTCTGAGGCTTGGGTGCCAGAGCGCAAACGCTGAAGGTGACTGTGTGCATTGGGTGCTCAGTTGGGGATGTGAGGTGCCTGCAGGGAGAGGAATGAATGGAGCTGCACAGTGTGGTGACCTGAGGCAAGTACACAGGAGAACGCTGGACAAGTCAGATTGTGGGGATTGGCACCTGAAAATGTTACACCACTCATCTGCCATGCCCTCCTGAGGTCCTGGATCATCTCGCTGTACTGTCCCCAGGTTCTAGAGAACTTGCTCTGGCTGATAGCTTTCTTGGGCATTTCCATCTATGTCTGCTTGGTTAGAGAGGCTGTCCTCCTCCTGCTCCTTCTGAACTTAAGAGAGCTCACCTGTCTGCAGCCTCTCTGTGCTCCCTGAGCTGAACCTCCAGCTAAAAGCGTAAGACCCACAGAACAGCCTTCCCAGGTCTCCTCTCCATTCCTGTGGTTGCTGAAGCCTGAAAAATCCAAGTGCTGCTGTGCTTCTCTGATGGTCCCTTTAAAGAGAAATCCTTCCCCTGACAAGATGGCTGCATCGTTCAGCCTGTCCTCCCAATTGGTTGGGGAGCCTGGGCTCTCACTTGGTTTGCTGGGGTAAAGAGCAACCAGAAGACGCGTTAATCAGGAGTCAGGGTCATGACCTGAGAATGACCCCAGCGTTGCACCAGAGACTAAAGCAATAAGATTCGTCGGGATGAATCTATTTACAAAAGTACAAGTTTCACAATGTCACTCACTATACAGGGCACAGAGGAAATCTTTCCCCATTTCTTACTCCATCCTCCCCTCTCCCCTCCCCCCTCACTTTTTTGAAACTGCTGACTCTTTTATTTGTTCAACGTCGTTGGTAAGACCAGCATTTATTGCTAACTCCTAAGTGCACGTGAGAGGCTGATGGTGATCCGCCTTCTTTAATACAACTGAGCGGCTTGCGAGGCCACTTCACAGGGCAGTTCAGAGTCAACCACCTTGCTGTGGATCTGGAGCCACATGTAGGCCAGACCAGTTGAGCACAGCAGATTTTCTTCCCCGAAGGACATCAGAGAACAAGATGGGTTTATGACAATCTGGTGGTCTGGCTTACTTTAGTGAGGTCTGGGTACAAATTGATTGTGTTGCCTGGAATCGCATGCACAGGCTCTCCACCCAGCCTTAAATGCTCATTTTCATGCACAATCGAATTTCTCGGTCTGGGTCCCTGCGGGGAAAGTATATGAATTCACTGTCTTGACATCACTTATCATTTTGCACAAAATCTCATTTAAATGTCAAGAGCAATTACCACAACAAAATGTTATATAATCAGCTTTATCATGATAGTGCACAGCCCTGGCCATATTCTACTGTCTGTCTCCCTTATAAAATGGCCAAACCCATGGTTTGCAACACTATATATGATGTATAGCCCAGTGCCCACATTGCAGATAAATGGGATTTGCTGTTGCTAGTCATCTATTGACTCAGACACTGTTGCTTCACACAGGTACCCTATGGTGACAACTGGCTCAAAGTGAGCCAGACAAAACCACGAGCAAGAGAATGGAAGACATTTGAAAAGCAAAACTGTTTCCTCAGATTGGAGTTCACTTGAAAGCTGCTGAATGCACATTTCATTTGACTTGTCGTGTCTTTTTGTTCCTGGTTGGAAAACAAATCTCTTTGTTTGCTGTAAATAAAGCAGCAAAAAAGTATTGAACCAGAGAAGAAAGCCAAGGACACAGCAGTGAAAAGCACAGCGAAGAACATGTATTAGCTTACATTTCACTTGTTGAAATATATCTGTTTGCGTTTAAAAAGCGTCTTTGTGCCTCCCTTTCCACTTACGCGAACATACATAGGCCTGTATTGTGGTGTTGATTTTTCCTTCCATATCTCCTATCGAGTTACTGAACATCACCACCCCACCCCCTCCCCACCCCCACCCCTCCACCCACAACCTCCCCACTCCCTTCAAGAGCTGATGTCATACAATGAAGGCTTCATTCAGGATCTTGTAGCCCTGGGTGTAACTCAGATAGCCGGCCAGGGTTGTGGGAAGAGTTCTGTCAGGTCACCATTCCTCCAGGAAAGTTGAATTGTAACATGGCCTTAAGCTTACCGATGCAAATTAACCCTTTTAATGCTAGATTTCTTCCTGAGAAAAGGAAGGGTCTTTCTAAAACCAGGTGACTTTATTATGAACGAGATGTCATTCCACAGACTATGCCTTTTACACTTGTATCCTGCTGTGAACTTTTGCTTGTTACAAACGCAACTGATTGCTTGGATTTTCACAGTAAAAGCTATTCCACCCCCCCCCCCCCACAACCCCACCCTGGACATTGAAGTTGATAGCTTTTACTTGTAGTGGATAAACTGGCTGCAAAGGTTAAATGAGCTGCCGCCTTGCATTGAAGCCATAGCACCAACACAAATGGTGTAAACCAGTAATTAGCTGGAGTGCATCAAAACTAGGATCAGAATCAATATTCATAGTTCAATGTCCAGGGTCTAATTTTGCTGGGGAAATAATGGTGTGTTAACTATGAACACTGAGCAAACCGCTCAGCAAATTCAAAGTGATACACCAGGAGTTGCAAATTTCCAGCAAAATGCAGCCCACTATACCACAAAAAAAAATCAAAAGATTGTTTAAAACCTTTCACGTGGTGAAGCGAAACTCTTGGCTGTGGCTTTGGAAGGAATTTGTTAAATGAAGGGCAAGATATCTCACAGGAACGAGAGAGAGACAGAAGATCCTTTGGACAGAGAAATTCACCTTTAAATTTTTCTGGCACACGCTGTCAGCCCTGGGACTGGCATTCAGGCAGCTCAGGGACAACAGGTCCTTTTACTAATTGGCATTGACGGTGAATGGACCACCGAAGCAGCTTGTCACCCGTTCAGTTTTGAATTAGGTTATCCAATTTTGAGCATGAAGTTTGGAAAACACTGGTAGTTAAACTGAAAGTCTGCGTGTTTTTAAGTAAAAGTCCATTTTCTTCTGCTTGCTTCTGTAGATTATGATGTGGAGCTGTTCTGTTGTTGATGTTGAGGCTCTTGATCAATTTCTCATGGCAGAAAAGTAAGTGATGGAACTCAATCCTTTGCCCCCGGCTTCCAACTCTTCAACCACTCACAAGGCAACTTCAGAGAACTTCTCGAAAATCTATATCAGCTTTTGGTTATAACAACTAAATCTCCCATCCCCCAACCTGCCCTTATTCTGCCCCCATCCAGGCTCGCCCTTGGGAAAAGGCAACAACCCTTTGGACACTCAGGCAATGCACTAAAAACGGGGGGGGACAAAGCATTTCAAAATGCCTCACACTATTGCTTTCAAAAGAAAGGCTATGATATTGAAGCAGAACTGAAATGTTTTGGCATTAACAGTGTTGAGAATAATGTGTAACAATTGGCCAATCCAATAATAATTAACTCCAGTCTGTGATAATACTTGGAGAAAGGCTGAAGTGTTTTTCTTGTCCGTATACACTTACAACTCATTATAGTTCTTCCTTCCCAAGTCCAAACATCCATTTCACAACACCCTCCATCCCAGAGGTATTTACTGAACCATTCCCAACAGGAATGTGAAAAGATAATAAATAAGAATACAGGCCTGACCCTTTGCATTCCTGGTGACGGAATTAAAATGCTTGCACCTCTAGGTAAAGTGGCATGTTTCAATGGCTGTGTTGGTAAGGTGATCCCATGCCCCTCTGAAACAAAACTTCATCGTGATTTCTTTAGGGGACACGGCTTTAACGTGTTTACAAATTAAGTAAGAAATAAAGCATGCCTGAAATTGAAAGTAGAAAGCCCATTCGGTTGTCTAGAGGCTATGCAGTCTTGATTGACTGCACTCCCTTAGTGCACACTTGATCATCATTGAGTGATGTACAAAGGAGGAGGCCATTTGACCCATCGCGCCAGGGCCAGCTTGGGAAGAATTCTCACGAGAAGGGAGCCTTAGTTTCGCCGCAAAGCAGTTAAATTTCCATCGTGCATTAGAATAGATTTTTCACAGGATGGATTTTGGCTGGGGAGGCGTGATTTGGGAGGTGAGCTTGCTTCTGGAGGGTGAACCCGCCCCCAACGGGGAGCAGGCAAAGCTTCTGATTCTGGTGGAGGTGAGTGGTTACTTGGTGAAGGGTGGGTGGGGCGGGGGGGATGGTGGCCAGTTAGTAGCTGGGGGGGTGGTGGTGGGGTAAGGGTGGGAATGGAGGAAGGACACCAGGGGAATGAGCTATGTTCTGGCCTGGCCCGGCAGTCATTGCTGTGGCTGTTGTCTGTGGATGGTTTAAAAAATTGAAAGCACCTGAAACTTCAAATTGACCAGGACAAGAGGGAGGGCTGGAATCTGGGATAGGCCAGGGAAATTTTAATGTTATTAAAAGTTCCTTGCTGTGGAATTGATTTTGTTCAAAACCTCCACTTTTTTTCAATCAAATAAAACTCCTTTCCACACCTCTGAACTTATTTCTGTCTGGCAGGGTTTTCTCAGCTTTACACAGCTCCCAGTGGCTACAGGATCCTGCCAAAACTTCGAGACCCTGGAATTTGAGTTTTCAAGCAGCTGCTAAATTACCGAAATGCACCTAGTTAATGATCCGGGCGAGTACAATTTACAAAAATGTTTAAATGCGGCATTTATCTTATGCACTGTCACCTGTGGCTGCAGTGAATTTAGTGGGACTATTTCTCAGGACATCACTAAGAGTTGCAGAGGCCCCTTCTCCCCAGTGCAGCTATTAATTTATCTTTACTAGCAATGCTGGTCTTCTCAGAATAAATGTTATATTATTTTATGATCTTTGAATGATGCCAGGCTACTACAATGTTGAAAATGCAAAACCATTTTTCTAATTCTAATGTCACGCATACAAACTTGATCCTTTATGTGTCTACCTGCTCCTTGGCACCATAGTAACAGGTCAGTAATTCCTGCAGAGAGCTGCAAAGTGGTTTCAGCTTTGGGTTGATGTGAACTTTAGTCTAAAAAAGCTACTGTTGGCCTGGTAGCAGACAAAAGTTTAATGGGCTTGGGTACCATTTTTCCAATTGCTATTATCATGCTCAGTGAAGGCATGTCCTACTTGTACCTATCTTTAAACATGACTGCATTCTGCAATTAATTTTCCAGAACAGCATTTTATTTTAAAATGGACACTAACAAGATAGCTTCCAAGGGTCTTGCGATTTTTAGCATAGACTTAGAAGTACCTCAAGCCTCCCGATAGTTCCGAATTGAATATGTCCCTTGAATGGACATGCCCAGACGGAACCCATCTGTCGAATTTACATCTGCTAACGTTTGTGTTCTACCCAAAACTCAAAGTCAATAGACCTGCAAATTACATGTCTCCAAGTTTGAGAAGAGAGTTGCAGGAACCAGTTAACAACAAGTAGGTGTGAATGGCCATCTACTATCCCCCAGCAATGAGGGATAAATGCCGCATTTAAATGCTTTTGTGAAGTGAAGTCGCCCGCATCATTAGTTGATTGAAAAAAGTGGGGAAGTTTTGAAAAAAATCTATTCCACAGCAAGGAATTTTATTAACATTAAAATTTCCCTGGCCTATCCCAGATACTAGTCCACCCTCTTGTAGCAATGGCTTCGAAGGTCCAAACCATTTTGGGTGGTCATGTGACTGAAGCTGTCTTCAGATAACAAGTTTTAGTATCCCAAGAACCAGAGGGAAACTAATCAGTCTGCGAAGAAAACACCCACTGTAGAGTATCACCTACAGGACAAGGCAGTAACACCTATGCCATTTTAAAGCTGCAAACATAGCCTCCCAGCCTGTTTCCCAGTCCAAGACTACCACTAAGGAAACTTGACCTCCTGGCAAGAAAAACTACAAGTGACTGATTTCACGGCCTGCTGAACATCCACCTCTCTGAGGGAATCCTGAAATAATCCTGATATATGACTTCAGCTACTGAACCCACCTAAACTACCCTTTCAGTGTGAAAATGGCACTACAATAATTGCTTTTTCTATGAAGAGCGAAACATATGAAATAGGAACTATTCTTTTGTTTATAACTTGTAAAAGTGCACTATTCTCATGAACGGTATCTTTCTTATGTATGTGTTTGTGCAGGTGAGTGTGTGTGCGTGTGTCTGTGTGTGCATGCACGTGAGTGACATAACACTTACACTTCTGGAGTGAATGTGTGAGTAAATAATTCCTTTTTATTTAAACCATTGAAAGCTTGCTGCAGTTATTTTAATTGACTGCACACACCCCGTAATCTAAGAAACACACACATTCTCCTTTTCAAAAAACACACAGATTACAGGCAGGAAGATAAGGGGTACAAGTGTTATGAACCTATCCATAACCCTATTTTAGCAGCTATGTTAACCACTTAAAATAAATAAGTTAACAGCTTTACTAAAAAAGCAGGCAGAGTAATATATGAGTTAGAAAATAACTTAGCAATCGGTTTGTACCCAAAACCATGTATGTGGGGGCGGGGGTGGTGTGGGTGGGTACTGCACTGCTGGCACCATTTAAAGTCAATGGAGCAAACAATGTTTGTTCTTCATGCTATTCATAATTATCCAAGTGTGCAACCATGCTTTCCTTCATTGCATGCCCATCGGAAGATTATTAGACCAGTTAGCACCTGACAGGCAGGCACTGCCTTTATAGGCCCTAAAGCCTTTGTCTGCTAATGTTGTCAACAGTAATCTCTAGGCTTGCGTTTGTATGCTTGGGCAAGGGATGGTGGTCACACAACATTTAGAACCTCACCACCACTCCAGTAAAAACTGTAGCTAATACAAAGTGAAGTATGGAATTTGACAGGCAGACAATTGGACACCTCTGTACGTCCTAGCTGAAGGGTGACACAGGTTGAACGTTGTAACAGGTTACTGATTCTGCTCTGCTCCGGATGCCTGTAGATAAACGATGGCCTAAACATATCAAAACATAAAAAATCTGTGGCAAAGCAGTTAGCATCACTCTTTAGCGAGGATGTACACAGACATCCGACTGACCGCCTGACAGATTCTAAATTTCATTTGCAGTGATCACAGTTTTCCTGGAATGGCTGTGAGGTTCAATCATTGTGTGATCTTTTAGTTAATTGCAACTATCCCTTGCTTTATCATCGAGAATACTTGTTCCTTGACAACCATGTACACTACATTTTGAACAACATATTTATGTTCACAATAATAGAAGGCTGACTTGGTAGCCATCAGTCTCTGGTGACAATCGACCTTTAAGTTAATACTCGATCATGAGTTACCTCTTTCATTAGTGTTCATGTGAACCAATCTGCTCCGGCGTTGAACCAGTTCCTCGCATGAACTTGCTAAGGTTCAGTGAAGGGTCCATGAAACTGATCATCAACATGTACCTTTAGATAGTAATCTCTGAACACCAAAATAGGGTTACTTCATGACAGTGATTGTTCAACATCTGCTGCACCTTGTAATGAGCTTTAAGGGTGCAACACATCAATAGCAGGTCATTGGTTGAGACTCACTGTTTTCTAAAGTTGTTGATTTTCAGTTTTCTGCACACAGCCAAGGCATTCAGTCATGTAAGGAAATCCTTCCACTACAGCAGGTTCAGGGAATGGTCAGATACATTGGAATGAATGTATTTTCTTTATCATGCCTGCTGTATTTGCCCTGACCACAGTGTCTATGCTGTGTAGTTGACCAGTGTCAATGAATGGGACACCTGCTTCATTCAAAGCTCCATCCATAGCACCTCAATGGCTAAAATCATTAACCCTTTCTCGTTCATAATGGACTACCTGGGTTTGGAACTCTGCTGAAGTGGGCATGTTAATTTAACCTTTAACCGCAGAGAAATTTTTGTTTCAAGGTGTACTGCCTCACTATAATATGGAAGAAAAATTACCAACATAAGTCAGCAAATCCTATCAATATGCACCAAAAAGCCCATTAAAATGATGAACAAATGTCCTAAAATCTATAACCAAAGTAATGAAGCACTGCACATTATAATTTGAAGTATTTCATCTAATATTTAGCTTGTTATTAGTTCCTTTAGTTCTGTCATTGTAAACTAGGGGTTAAGAACCAGATTCCCACAAAATTATGCTTCTCTTTAACATTGTCGTAGCCTTTGTTTGATTAATTATCGGCCTGAGGAATGAGCCAAAACACACAATTCAAAAAGCAAATGTGCTATTTGATTTGTTCAGATATTAGCATTGTTTGATTTGAACAGCCAATTATTTAAATTTATAAATCTCCATTAACTGGATTTAACAGCTGGATTTATCAACATGTTCTACCTCCAGCTTGATTAGGAACCCTTTAAAGCGAGGTTGTCTGACTGAAACCTCTGGAAAGTATTTCATCCTCGCGTAATGGTTGAGGAAAGGATTAAAAGACCCCTGTCTTTAAAAAAAAAGTTAATTGTAAGATTTTCATAGAGGCGCAACGTGTTCATGATTTCCACCAAATGAGAAGGTGGCAAAACTTAGGAGCCACAGTGAAACATCAGGTAAAAATTCTGCAGGAGATCTCCATTGTTGAGTGTATGTGGATCAATGGTACCCCTGAGATAGAAGATTCTGTCTTCAAACCCCACTCTGGAGACTAGGGGTAGAATTTTCCCCCCGTTTGGGGGGTTGTGTGGGGATGGGCGCGAGCGGGCGTGGGCCCAATCGGTGCCCCCGATTGGGTCTGCACCGCTGTTTTACATGGGCGGGCCAATTAAGCCCTCTTAACGTGACGCGCACCCAGAAGCGCTGTGCGCCCCCTATGTGGGCGCGGCGGGGTTGGTGGGGGGGGGGGGGGGTGGTGAATTTCCTGAGTCTAGAGCGCAGAAATCTCCCTGAGGTACAGAGGTGCCGGGTTAACGCTCGGTGACGTCGGGACACATGCCCGACATCACCACGCGTCATTTTACGCCTTGGCGAGCAGGCCCCACCCCCACTCGCCAAACCGAAGACTCTGCCCTAGCACACAAAATCTATGCTGGCGCTCCATGCTGAGTGAGCACTACACTGTCAGAGGTACATCGTTCAGATGAGATGTAAAACTTAAGGCTTGTTTTCCCTCAGGTAGCTTTTTTTTTGTTCATGGAATGGGGTTATCGTTGGCTAGGCCAGCATTTATTGCCCATCCCTAATTGCCCTTGTGAAACGAGTGGCTTGCTAGGCCATTTAAGAGTCAACCACATTGCTGCGGGTCTGCAGTCACACGTAGGCCAGACCAGGTAAGGACAGCAGATTTCCTTCCCAAAAGGACATTAGTGAACCAGATGGGTTTTTACAGCAAAGGTTTCATGATCTTCATTAGACCCTTTTTGAAAAGGTCCCTTTTTAATCCCAGATTTTTTTTATTGAATTCAAATTTTAACATCTGCCACAGTGGGATTCAAACCCATAGCTTTACCCTGGGTCCCTGGATCTTGAGTCCAGTGACAATACCATAATACCACTGCCTCTGCACTGAACTAGCTTGAAGAAGAGCAGGGATTTCCCCTGTGTGTCCTGGCCAATATTTATCCCTCAACCAACATCATAAAAACAGATGATCTGGTCATGATCATGTTGCTCTTTTTATGACAAATTGACTGTTGTGTTTCCTACATTACAACAGTGACTACATTTCAAAAGTACTTCATTGGCTGTAAAGTACTTTGGGACTTCCTAAGGTTGCAAAAGGTGCTATAGAAGTGCAAGTCTTTCCTTCTGCGTCTACTGTAATCTTCACCTTTTATGCTGTGTCACCAAGGTGAAGATACAGTGGGAGATTGATGGACCCCTGAAAAATTCTACCCAAATAGGTCTTGGTATTGCTAGTATTTGTTGTTCTGTAAATATTTAGTAAGTTTGTTTGGAATTAAAGGTCAAAACAAGGCTGAGGGAGGTGTTACACTGTCACGTTTCAATGAATGTAGGATCACACAGAGCTATGATATAGAACCAGTAGTCAAAGGAATTTCGAAGGAAATACACCAAGGAGAGGTGGCTGATCGCTGCCATTTTATGTGGGCGGGCCAATTAAGGCCCGCCCAGCGTGACGCACACCCAGAAGTGCTCAGCGCCACCTGTGCGGGCGGGGGTAGGAGGGACAGTTGGGGCCTGTGCTCTTTCACGCATGCTCTGTGCCTCAGGGAGATTAATTTAATAATAAAATGTTGGAAAAAAAGAAAAAATAATATTACTCAGACATGTTCCCTCATGGTCACATGAGCTGGGACATGTTTATGAATTTTCGCAAGGCATTTTGTTTAATTAATAAACACTTCATGAAACCTCATCCCACCCGTGGACAGGGTTTCGTGAAAAATGTGAAGGACACATGAGCTCTTCGCCTGCCCGCCAACCGTAAGATTGGACGTGCAGCCCTGACAGTCACCTTAATTAATTAATTAATGGCCTTAATGGGCCTTTGATAGTTTGGCGGGCTCATGGCCGACTCTGGTGCACGCTCGCCGAACCGAATATCGGAATGATGCGCGAATGATGTTTGCACACCGAACGGAAGATTCTGGCCCAAGTACTCACACATACCCACTAAAATGTGCTATCCATCCATTAAAATACCCCATTTACTCACAGAAATGCATTGTGTGTCACTAAAACACACCATGGGCGGAATTTTGGCTGTGATGGGGGCAGAGCCATAAAATGCAGCGAGCCATTCAAAGGTTGATTGATTTCGGTGGGACCGTAAAATCCTGCCGGTGTAAAATTCCACCCCATATGCCCACTAAAGGACAGTACATACCCACTCAAATACACTATAACCCCACTAAAATTGACCAGAAAATCCCCATTATAGTAACGCAACAAACCAACTAAATCACAACATCAAACTTATTGAAATGCCCAACAAATCCAGCATCATCACTCTAACAAAAGTACAAAACGCACCAACAAACCTACTGAAATGCGTCAGGAGGCTCATATACTAACTAGCCACCCAGCAAAGTACGATTGGCGGAATTTTCCGTGCCCGCTGGCGTTGGGCGCGTTTGGTGGCGTGAGCGGACAATAGGGCAAGAAGGCCAACAATCGGTTTCACGATGTTGTGAAACCAATATGCAATTGTCCACTCAGCCTGTCGATGGAGGGCCGCGTTTCCCACTATCGGACGTTGGGAACCTCATTTTAATACATCTGCATATCATTACAAGGCCAGTCCGCTGGAATCATCACCCTCCCCCCCCCCCCCCGCTGGATCACCTGCGCATGCCAACGTGATTCACAACAACATTTAAAAGGTGTGCACTTGGTGTGCTGCACTTTGAAGGGAACTCGGAGGTGAGGGCACAATAATGTTGTGCAGTGCTCGTGAGGGTCGATTGTTTGACTTCAAGGTTGAAGCTACTTTGGGGGGGGTAATGGTTCAAGGGCTGCCCTGTAGTTGAGGTGCATTTGTCCTTGCAGCTCCAGCAACTGAGACATGACTGAGTCTAGGGGCTCGTCATCTGACTCAGATTCAGCAAATTTCTGGCCTCCAGCAGTCTTCCAAGTGCTGGGAACCTGGGAATTCCCTGCCGCTGCCTGCAGTGGATCAGACAGTGTGATGTGCTCACCAGATTGTGATCCTGGGGCTACTCTAAAACTAGATCCCACTGAGGTGTCTGCCTCTGCGCTGGTGGAGGGTGTGGATGAGTGCTGTGATGGGACTTCAAGGTGGGTGCCTTCAGCTTCCTCTTCAGAGGCTTCTTCAGGGCTTGATTGGAGACCCTGAGTGGTGGCCTCTGTCAGCTGTTTCCCAGATGTGCCTGCAAAAGCAAGGAGAGATAACTAGTGCATGGCAGCGGCCTGTGAAACAGGACATATCACTCACAGCATGGTTGTCTGGTGGATGTTGCACTGCTGGTTCCTCACTTACTAGCGCACTACTGACCTCACTGTCAGCACAGGAATGGTCCAGATTCTCACCGGCCAGCTGGTTGGCTCTGTTTTCAAAGTCTGTGTGGACCTTGATTTCAGGCATTCCTCCACCAGACTGCGACCTCTCCCTCTTGTTGTGTGCCAGCTTGTCCTGCATGAATGGAGATGGAGTGTTAGCAGGATGCCTGCTAGGCCATATGATAAGTATGCCTGGCCTGTGTGGGTGGTGCGTGCTTCCATGAACAGGATGAGGACAATGAAGGTGAGTGTGAGAGACTGAATGGTGATGTCCCTTGAACTGGCAGTGAGTGAGATCCCTGTGGATGTGTGATGGGTTTGTGAGGGTGTGAGTTGAGAGCGATGAGAAGAGTGACTTAGACTGGCGAAAAGGAGGAGACCATTCATCCTCTCCCTGCACTGTGTTGCTGTCCTCTTTTGGAGGGAGTTGGTGCTGACCACCGCTACCACAGCCTCCCAAGCCGACTTAGTGATGTTGCTGCCCATCCTGAGGCTAGCGCGGGGTTAGAGGACATCACAACAGGCCTCCACAGCATCCAAGGGATGAGCGTGTCATTGAACATGGGGACTGCAGTCTTTTTTGCCTTTCAGGGCCATATCTTCTGTACAGCAGTCCTGGGCTGGAAGCACTGTGCCTGGTGCGGTGAAGCAGCGAGGTGATGGTTTGGCAGGCGTGGAAATGGCGTGTTTCCTAGGAATGCATAATTAACGTGGTGGGATTGGAACGATACGGCGTGAGCATACGGCCATAGCAGCCAGTGTGTAAAACGTCGTTTTTCCCGCCCACTACAGAACTTAGCCCAAATCTGGGATGATTCCGAACTATGTCAATCCTAACATGTATGCCCAACAAACCTATCAGACACAGCTATGAGCCCATTAAGTTGATAATAGCGATGGGAGACTTCAGTTATGTAGAGAGACTGGAGAAACTGGGATTGTTCTCTTTAGAGCAGAGAAAGTTATGGGAAGATTTAATTGCAGTGTTCAAAACCTTTGAAGAGTTCTGATAGAATAAATAAGGGGAAACTGTTTCCATTGACAGATGGCGGTAACCAGAGGACACAGACTAAAGGCAATTGACAAAAGAAACAGATGGAAAATTAGGAGGATATTTTATGCTGCGTTAAATATAAATCCTGATAAGATAGTGGAAGCACAGTCAATCATAACTTTCAAAATTGAACTGGATAAATACTTGAAAAGGAAAAAATCAGGGTTATGGGAAAAGTGGGATTAATTGAATAGTTCATTCAAAGTGTTGGCACAAGCGTGAAGGACTGAATTGTATCTGTGTTGTATGATCTAACAACGCCAACAAACACTTTAAAACAGAACAATACATGCACTGAAATGAACTAGAAAATGCAAGATTCCTTATCTACACTTAATCTGCCAGATTGAGATGGAATTGATTTATCTTTCCTAATTCTGACCTTGTCTTATATATTGAATTAGATGATGTCCCATGGCATTGCCATGGTGAGTCAAAAGATACAGTCTGTCACCTGTATGTACCTGATGTCCAAATGGAGCTATTGATTCTATTGCAGTCCACTCCATTGTGTGCCATGTATTAATACGGTGTGATCCAATTGACTTGCTCCTGCAATTGCCACAAATACTCCCTCTCCCAATCCCTCTGATCAGCTATACTAAAATCATGGAAATGATAAAGGCTGTCATCTTGATCAAATATTAAATAAAAAAATGAAAACACAGTTTAGTGGATATGACTCAGTAAAATAATAAAATAATAATTTGTGCCATTTATTCATTAAAATATGGAAACAACCAGATAACTAATGTAACATATTAAAATTGGTATTTCTAAAGTTAACTGGGAACAGTTAACAAATGTAAATTAAAATGGATGTGTATTTATAAGTTAACATTTCAATTTGCATACTTATTTAAATCTATTAAATGAATAAATGTTTAGGAATTGGGAATTTTGAGATTATATATTAAAGTTATTGTACTGAAAAGTATTCCACAATGGAATAAAATTTGTGGCGGGACTAAATTTGAAGACGACAAGGACTCTATTCGATGCTGGCAGTGGCTTTCTGGTTTGTTAGAATGGCGGGGATGGCCAAAAGTTTGAACTTGGGCATTTTAATAATCAATGCAATTGAAAATGTCCAAAAGGAACAAAAATTTGATGGTAATGGTAAAATAAAATTGAACTGGGGTATTTATCCAGTTCTGTTTTGAAAGTTATTATTGAATCTGGCTTCCACCAGTCTGCCAGGCTTTACATTGCAGGTCATAAATCACAGCATAAAATATCCTCTTAATTTTCCTTCTGCTTCTTTTGTCAATTACCTTAAATCTGTGTCCTCTGGTTACCGCCCCCTATCAATGGAAACAATTTCCCCTTATCTATTCCATCAAAACCCTTCAAAAGTTAACACAGCAACCAAATCTTCCCATAACCTTCTTTACTCTAAGGAGAACAATTCCTAGATTCTCTAGATGTTATGGCCGTGATTTTCCGGTGCCACTGCAGTGGGTTTCCCCACGGAGGATACGGCAAGCCATATACGGTGAGCTGACTTCAGTGGGACTGGCAGGTCCTGCCGGTGGGAGGGGCCAGAGAATCCTGCCCCGTGAAACTGAGAGTGAGGAGGATTTCAGAACTCTGACAGTGGGGGTTGAACTGATTGAGGCAGAGAACCAGTCTGGTAACTGATTGGTCTGGCAAGTTCAATCACAGAGAAATTAAATTATTAACAATGGTGAGAAAAGCATTAAACCTAAAGACTGATTTAGGCGAGACCCAGCAGGTCTCCATGGCGGGCTCTGCAGGTCTTAGTTTGCAGATGCATGGGGCACCCAGTGGACCTAGAGCTGCATTTCGGGACCTGAGAACTCATATTGAGGGGGAGTACAGTGGCATAACAAGGAATAGTGGACATCTTATCCTTGGAAAATCCATCAGAGATGTATAACGTACACTTAAAGTACACCAACAAACTGTCTTGGCCACATATCCGGCTGAATTAAACAAGAGTACCAAACTCAGTAAAACACTCAACAAAACCCAGTGCATTATAGTGCAAACAGCAAGCACATTAAATCATATTAACAAGATCAGAATACACCAGCAAACCCACTAAATCATGCTTATCCCTGAAATGGAGCACATAACAGAAGTTCCAATATGTAATGTATATGTAAAGAGCCACCTGTAAAATGTGCTAGTAAAGCCACTAAACCATAACGGAAATTAATGGCGATTTGTATTTTTTGTTATGGTCATTGCTGGATAGACCAGTATTTATTGCCCTTGAGAAGTTGGTGATGAACCGCTGCAGTCCATGTGGCGTAGATACATACACTGTGCTGTTAGCCAAGGGCTTCCCGAATTTTGACCCAGCGACAGTGAGGGAATGGTGATATATTTCCAAGTCAGGATGGTGTGTGATTGGAGGAGGACTTGCAGGTGATGGTGTTCCCATCTATCTGTTGCCCCTTTCCTTCAAGATGGTAGAGGTCATGGGCATGGAAGGTGCTGTCAAAGGAGCCTTGGTGAGTTGCTGCAGATGAAGATGGTTGGGCCTGGGACGCTACCCTGAAGAACTCCTGCAGTTCCAGAACTCCTGGAACTGAAATGATTGACCTCCAACAATTACAACCATCTAATTTTGTGCAAGATCCTTCTTCATTTTTCTACAATTATTTTGGTGGGAAAGCAAGACTGCTCCAATATTACCACAAAACACATGATGCAAGCTTTATGTAGTGGGTCGTAATTAATGTGACATTTTCTCACACTTCACAGTCAGATCACAGGGTTTCAACAATGAACATGTGAGCATTGCAGAATAACTATTAGTAAGTCACGTGTAGATGGAGAGCTGGATGAGCTTTGATTATTTTTACTCTTGTATTTTCAGCATTAAAGAGCAGGTCAGAGGCTAGGAATCCTGCAGTGAGTAACTCACCTCCTGATTCCCCAAAGCCTGTCCACCATCTACAAGGCACAAGTCAGGAGTGTGATGGAATACTCTCCACTTGCCTGCATGAGTCAGCTCCCACAATGCTCAAGAAGTTTGATACCATCCAGGACAAAGCAGCCCACTTGATTGGCACCCCATCCACAAACATTCACTCTCTCCACCACTGGTTCACAGTAGCAGCAGTGTGTACCATCTACAAGATACACTGCAGGAACTCACCAAGGCTCCTTAGACACCTTCAAACCCACGATCACTACCATCTAGAAGGACAAGGGCAGCAAACACATGGGAACGCCACCACTTGGAAGTCCCCCTCCAAGACACTCAGGATCCTGAACTGGAAATATGTCTCCATTCCTTCACTGTCGCTGGGTCAAAATCTTAGAACTCCCTCCCTAACAGCACTGTGGGTATACCTACACCACATGGAATGCCACGGTTCAAGAAGGCAGCTCACCAGCGCCTTCTCAAGGGCAACTAGAGATGGGCGATAAATGCTGGCCCAGCCAGCGAAGCCCACATCCACTGAATGAATAAAAGCAAATATTTTTGAATGTCTTAATGCCACAGGAAAATATGGAGTGAGAAACAACCAGCAAACCTTTTCATTCCATACATCTACCACCGTCTACCCTGTATACTTGAGGGCCTTGAGTCAATAATTTTGCTCTAGGTTCTGGGAACTTCCCATGTAAAACATGTATGTCTATATGTCATATTCTGCTCTGTGAATAACACATATCAACTGGTTTGTAGCCCAAAAATGGGGCCTGTTTAATCAAGGTCACAACTGAAGCTGGAATGTTCCATACATAGGAAGAATTTGCACTACATTTTTAAAAATGCCTGGGGCAGGACGTTCCTGTGATTCTGAGGGCAGGCCAGGAACAGTACACTGGAGAAAGGAGAAGCAGGAAAGGCAGCCATTAAAAGTCGATATGTTGTAGAGGAACAGCACATATTACAAGACATTTATGGAAGCATAAAAAACTACTTAAGTGCCCTCAATGAATAGCCAATGAAATAAAATCATGCAGTGATGCTTGTGGTGCTTCTACGATACTGTGACATTGCCAGGTTATTGTTTATTATTTACCACAAAGATCGTGAGTATTATAACCAGAAAACTACATGGAGAGTGATGAATTTTTAAGTACCATTATGCAGCTTATGATAATTCATTAGTAAAATTAAAGATGTGTTACTCAAACCCCTGTGAGGTAACTGATCATAAAGGTCAGCAGGTCTGACAGCATCTGTGGAGAGAAAGACAGAGTTAACAGTCATCTGGACTCGAAACGTTAACTCTGTCTTTCTCTCCACAGATGCTGTCAGGCCTGCTGAGTTTTTCCAGCATTTTTTGGTTTTGCTTCAGATTTCCAGCATCCGCAGTATTTTGCTTTTATGATCATAAAGGTCAATAGGATGTTCACTGGATTAGCCCGTAGAAATTCTAAAACTTATGCCAGAATTTTTCTGCCCTCCCCTGTGGTGAGTGTGGTGACAGGGGGCATTTAACCAGGTGGGAGGGTGACAGGTGAGCAGCACGCCATCTTCTCACCACCAGCCTGATTAAGTCTGTGGTGGGAAGGTCCACAGACAGCCCTCTTCCCTGTCACCAACTGAGGCCTTTCAATGGGCAACTATTGCCTAATTAAGGGCCTCAACCTGCTGCCGCTGGTATTAACCCAGGGGGAGGGAGGGGCAGTGGAGGGTGGGGAGTCCCTCGCTCAAAGGCACCGAGTGCCTGATCAAAGGACCTAATATTGGGAAGGTGCTGGGGCCTGCTGAAAGCCGACCCCCCCCAACTCGCCCACGATCCCAACCCTGCAACCGCGCCACCCGCCCCCCCCCCCCCCCCCCCCCCCCCCCCCCCCACCATCACTCACCTCTGGCCCGGGATTCAGCGATGATCCTAGGCTTTGAGTGGAATACCACCCCAGCAGCAGCTACTGCCTCCCTGGTGGTGCTGCTGTTCAATAAAGCTGCCAGCATCTGATTGGCTGGCAGCTCTCAGCGGGCAGGACCCCTGCCCCCATGGTTCTTCATCGGGGGGAAAGGCCCACTGCTGGCTTGTCAACAGTGGAACATGGCAGGTCTTCCATAAAAGAGGTGATGCAGGTCTCTCACCAGCTCTGCAGCCAGTGGCTGAGACCCCCATCCATAAGGTTCCAGCCTTGAATTCAGTTCTGTCAATCTTGACTTCTTTTAGCTTTAGAGGTGAAAACAGTTGGTACAAGCCAGCAGAAACCCTTATACATTAAGTAGTGCTTTTCAAACAGCGAGAGGCTAAGGCTGGGGAGAATGAAATAGGAGTTGCTTCTGTCTGTCTCATGGCTGACCTGGGAATTCTTAGTGTTGACGAATGATGGATTTGTGAAATGAAAAGCACTTCCCTGTTTGGCATCAAGCGCTGGCATGATCACTCCTGTAGCTGCTAATTCTGTGCCACCTGTGGTTTTACGTGATAAACCTGTACGCAACCTAACCTGTTTTGAGAACATCCAAGGTCATTTCAGGAAAATGTAGGATAATTGGTCATTTATCTCATTGCTCATTGTGGGATCTTGTGTGCAAAACCCTTGGCGTATTTACTTCTACAACAGCTGCTGCATCTCCAAGATTATTCAGTGTGTGTGAAGTGCTTTAAGATTGTTCTGAGAGATGTAATTAAATTTAAATGCTATGTCAATATAAATGTTCTTCTCTTGAACATCGAATGGTGTGCTGAGAAAACATTTCAACATAGGAGCTTTACTGGAAGCTTTAATATAGCAGGTGGAATCTTGTGGAGGCAAGCGGAGTCTTGCCTGCCGGCTGCAGAGCAGGCAAGAGGCCCATATTGCCCCCTTTGGGGCAGGCCCACCAAGCCACAAGCCAATCAGGCAGTGGAGAGGCCATGGCAGGCCTTTCCCCAGGATCAGGACCCCCCGGGACAGAGATTCTGCCAACCAAAAGCTTCTGGCCAATCAGAGGCCGGCAGATCATGTGCTCAACGGCGACACCTGGGAGGCGGTGGTTGACGTTGGAATGACAGCCACTGGTGGCCCTGGATCCTGGACTGACCCAGGCCACAGGTAAGTTACTGCGGGAGGTGTTTCGCAGGGAAGGGGGTTGTGGAGTAGAGGGGCAAGGGGTCAGCAGCTAGCTCAGGGAGGTGGCTCCTAGCAGGACCCCCCTTCCCAATGCTTGGTCCCTCAATCAGGTTCTGAGTGCCTTTGAAGGAGGTCCCCTCCCCGACTCCCAGGAGGCAACAAGCAGTCCGCAGAGGTTTATTTCTGCATGCCACATGGTGACAGGCCTGCCCACAGCTGGGTTAATACTAATGGTGGTGGGATGTGGCCCTTAAGCAGTCATTATTTGTCCACTTAAATTGATGGTGGAGCTGGAAGGTCAACCACAGGCCTTCCCACCCCGGACTTAATCAGGGTGGAAGCAAGAAGGTGGTGGGTCAGCCACCCATCTGCCCGATTAACTGCCCTCCAGCTACCAAACAATCACTAGAGAGGCCAGAAGATTCCACCCAGCTTTTCTCCTACCAGAAGCTGGCCAGTCTGCTGTATGTCTCCAGCATCTTCTGTTTCTATGACAAAAATCAACTGTATTTCCAGAGGACTGTTAATTAAATGTGTAACCTGCATTACTTCAAATGTGGCATCATCCCATCATCTACAAACAGGAATTATCAGCTGTTCTCAATATCACATTAAAAAAACAAACACACAATGTACAGCACCTGTAGGTGAAGTGCTCTGTGAGCGGAAGATTTTTATTTCTAACAAAGTCATCATTTAAAACACTTCACAGAATTCAAACAGGGGCAACATTAAAAGAATCAAGAGGCTTATGACTATCCCAGGGGAGATCTAGAGATATCTTTTATTGGTTGTCAAATGAAAGCAGGAAGAGAAAAAAAAAATCATTTCAGAAATGCTTTGATGGTATGCCACAATATTCGTCTTTCTGATATTCCATATTTGTTTAATCTTGCCTTTCATATTAACCTTTAATCATCCAAGACAAATAAAACCTTCTTTAAATGTTGTCATCAGCTCTAGATGACGGAATTTGTGTTATATTGATTTTAGGGTATCAGATCAGTTTACAAAGAGTTGGTAAGAAGCTGTAAGAATTACTGATTAAAGAGGTTTTCTTTTTAAAAGCTTCTTTGTAATAACTGCAGATTCTAAAGAAGACAAATGTTATCATTATAGGAATGGAACTCAAACCAATTTACCACAGGATTTCAGTCTCTCTTGGACTTCCTTGCAAATTTTACCAATGATTTCTACTTTTTGCACAGAGGGGGCCCATCTACAATGACAAGTTGACTATCAATGAGCAGGATGCAATCTTCCTACTTCAGATATCATATAGCATTGACCATCTTGGTGTATGGATCTCTTTCATTAACATCTATGTTGTCACCAAGTTGTCAGCATGTAAGAGTGAATCCAAAGCAAAATCATGGATCTGGTGTAGTGCCCAACCAGTCCCACTTTACTCAAGGAATGACACTGGAGTGTTCAACGGTTCAATTGTTCTGTGTCTGTCTACTGTTGATGCTCCCAGTGCTTAATTGGTTAAGCCTGGGTCTGGACTCAGAGATAAATAAACAAAGGTGTAGAAAGAGCTGGAAGTCTTCACTAGAAGCATGGAGTAGACATTTTAAAGCACTGTAAATAAAGTTCTTTGACAGATAGAAACTAGTGTCATCTTTGCATAGCTCTGAGATACAAAATATGCAATAAATACAACTGGGTCAAGACACCAAATCCCGACTCTACTACTGTACAATAGTGAAGAGGGTATGTTTGGTTCTGGGTTGCTGGTTCATTCCATCTGGGCTGTGGACAAGCCTTACGGTTACAGGCCAGAAATAATCAGCAACGAGCTCAGGTGAGAATTTAACCCAGGACGATAAAGTTTGAGTGGCTTATAACTAAACAACATGCTGAAAGCATTGGAATTGCACATGTCAGTAAGTGACCAAAAAGAAAACTAAATTAATATTTTGAGTGATAATCAATATTTATTCAATATTTATTTATTAAATCTTAATAAAAAATAATATTTTCCTCAAAACCACCTTCATGATGGCATTACAATGTAAACTCATTTCGAGATAGCTATTGTTTGTACAAATACCGTGATATATTTTGCGTGTTTTTGCCCTGTATTGTAGCTTTTTTTAATTGCTGCAAGGATCAAGTGATATTGAAAAGGCAACAAGTAAGGAAAACGTTCACAGAATATTGGATAAAATACTGTAGTTAGAATATTATGCATAACTACAGAACCAGTTGAGAAAAACCATAAAACATACCTATGTGGAAGCTTTTTACTGATAAGGTGTATCATTACACACTCAACTGCCATTGCAGACCAGCAGTAATGAGATAATTGGATTTGTGCACTCAGTCCGTTCCTGGGGCAGTTTTCCTGCTGAAACAGAGTAAAGGGCAGATTAAACAGTGATGAGATCTCACTAGAACCCAATCAGAATTAATTACCATCCAACAGACTGAAATCCTATTATGAGAAAATGCTGACCTGTTGCTGAGGTTAAGACCTGTAAGTGGTGTACATTTTTTTGAAAGGGGAAAATTGCTAATTTCCAAACGTCTAAAACAAAGATTAATAATTCCGATTTCAGTGTTATTACAGATAACATGCGGAGCCTTTACTGCACAATTAACTCTTTCTTTTTGAAAAAGGATGCATATTGATTCAATTATTATAAACGGGTGTCAGAGATATACATGTGTTGTATCATTTTCAAGTTAAGCCCTGTCCAGATTCCGACTGCTTCTCTTTTATGTTCATGGGATCTGGACGATGCTGGCAAAGTCCGCATTTAACGCCCATCCCTGATTGCCCTTGAGAAGGTGGTGGTGAGCTGCCTTCTTGAACCGCTGCAGTCCACGTGATGAAGGTACTCCCACGGTGCTGTTAGGGGGTGAGTTTCGGGATTTCACCCAGTGACAGTGAAGGAATGGCCAATATATTCCCAAGTTGGGATAGTGTGTGTTTTGGAGGGGAACTTGCAGCTGGTGGTGTTCCCATGTGTCTGTTGCCATTGTCCTAAGTGGTAGAGGTCGTGGGTTTGGAAGGCACTGTCGAAAAAGCTGGAACAGTGCTCTTTCTTCTGGCAACTTGAAGGGTTGTTATGAATAGTATCTTTTTTATTGATAGAATCTTTTGGGATATTTGCTGCCTTTTGCAGCAAGGAGGCAAAATTGCAGAGTTAAGTTTAAAGGATAAAAATAATAAATAAGTTTTTTCCTAAGTGCTACCCACCGAAAACAAAATATCCAGTGATCCTACTGTGTGTTTGTTCACGGCTAGTCAGAGATAATGTCATATCTTTCAGTTTGTTTAATGTAACAGGAGAGAGCTTATAGCACTAACTCTGGAGCAAGGAGTATTGGGCATCCTGAAAACAGCTCTTTGAAGATCGGAGCATGACTTCTAGAGGCAATAAGAATAGCAGGCAATACTTTACCTTTTCAATAAATACCCAATGATTGCAAATGTCTGAAACTTCTGGTAATAATGTATTGTGTCTGTTACTGTGTTACCCATTAATTTCAATGGGCTGGTGACATGACAGATTCAATAGCTTAAGGACTATACATAATGCCTGTTTTACTTCAAAATGTTGAAGTGTTTTTTTTAAAAAAAAGGTGGACGTTTCATACTGCATTCTTCTCACCTGGATCCAGAAATTTACAAGCAATTACAAGCAAACCTGAAGCTGCCTCTGCTGAGAACAATTAACTTGTACTTGACCTCAAGACATGCTCATTAAGTTATTAACGTGTGCTTAAAGGGACAGGCCATTTTAATCATAGCGCTACCTCAACAGCAAAATTATACACAGTGCATCACATGTTATAACTTTTTTTATTATTCATTCATGGGATGTGGGCTTTGCTGGCTGGGCCAGCATTTATTGCCCACCCCTACTTGCCCTGTAGAAGGTGATGGTGAGCTGACATCTTGAACCGCTGCAGTCCATGTGGTGTAGGTACACACACAGTACTGTTAGGGAGGGAGTTCCAGGGTTTTGGCCCAGCAACAGTGAAAGAATGGCAATATATTTCTGAGTCAGGATGGTGAGTGGCTTGGAGGGAAACTTCCAGATGGTGGTGTTCCCATATGTCTGCTACCCTTGTCTTTTTAGGTAATGGTTGTGGGTTTGGAAGGTGCTGTCTAAAGAGGCTTGGTGATTTCCTGCAAAACATCTTGTTTATGGTACACACTGTTGCCACTGTGCTTCGATGGTGGAGGGAGTGAATGTTTGTGAATGTGGTGCCAATCAAGCAGGCTGCTTTGTCCTGGATGGTGTCAAGCTTCTTGAGGGTTGTGGGAGCTGCACTCAACCAAGCAAGTGGGGAGTATTCCATCACACCCCTGACTTGTGCCTTGTAGATGGTGGACAGACTTTGGGGAGTCAGGAAATGAATTACTCGCTGCAGGATTCCTAGCCCCTGACATGTTCTTGTAGCCACAGCATTTATATGGCTAGTCCAGTTCAGTTTCTGGTCAATGGTAACCCCCAGTGTGTTGATAGTAGAAGATTCAGTGATGGTGATGCTATTGAATGTCAAGGGGCGATGGTTAGATTCTCTTTTGTTGGAGATGATCGTTGCCTGACACTTGTGTGGTGTGAATGTTTCTTGCCACTTGTCAGCCAAAGCCTGGGTATTTTCCAGGTCTTGTTGCATATGGACATGAACTGCTTCAGTATCTGAGGAGTCGTAAATGGTGCTGAACATTGTGCAATCATCAGTGAACATCTCTAGTTCTGACCTTATGATGGAAGGAAGGTCATTGATGAAGCAGCTGAAGATGGTTGGGCTGAGGAACTACCCTGAGGAACTTCTGCAGTGATGTCCTGAGAATGAGATGGTTGACCTCCAACAACCACAACCATCTTCCTTCGTGTTAGGTATGACTCTACCCAGCGGAGAGTTTTCCCCCGATTCCCATTGACTCCAGTTTGGCTAGGACTTCTTGATGCTACACTCGGTCAAATGTTGCCTTGATGTCAAGGCTAGTCACTCTCAACTCACCTCTGGAGTTCAGCTCTTTGGTCCATGTTTGAACCAAGGCTGTAATGAGGTCAGGAGTTGAATGACCCTGGTGGAACCCAAACTAAGCATCAGTGACCAGGTTATTGCTAAGCAAGTGCTGCTTGATAGCACTGTTGATGACCCCTTCCATCATATTACCAACATTATACATATGCTTCTGTAAAAAAAGCATTCCATTTTTTAAAGTCATGTTATCCACTAGCATTACTAAAATATAACAGAGAAGAAAATGATTGCAGTCCTTCTTTCATCTCTGAAATCTGTATTCAAATCGCACTTAGTCTTTGAGCTTGTTGGGTTAACATTATGACCACTCAAGATCTTAGTGAGACATAGACTAAGTCACGGTCACTCCTTTCCTTGTCCCCACACGTACAAGTACTAAATAGACAACCTTCGCCTGCTGTGTTAGGTGGCTTAAGTGGTAAAAATGTTGAACTGTGTGCATCATCATACAATAAATATAAATTTATTGTAGAACTACTTCCCCATTCAAGCACAAAATAATGAATACATTAGGCTAGTTATACAGTACCAGAATTACAGATATTTATTGTGTGATATTCACAACCTTGAAACAATACAGGTGCATTTACATCAGAACTCAAACTGACATTGAAAGAAAGTAAATTAGGATTTCTGGGAGAAGGGGAGTCACAATCCAATTCACTTTGGAGTCAGTGTGAATCTCCCCACCCGATTTACACTCCAAGTCTCTGGGAAGAGGTTTGGGCTTTTCACTGCAGCTAAACTTGTAGGAGGCAATTTGTAGAGTGTTTGATATTGGATCAGCCACCTGCTAAATCTCCCCCCCCCCGATGTTCAATTAATCGCCCAAAGTCAAAGTTGCCTCTGTGGAGTCTAAATGCTTTGTAATACTTGGCACTGCCTGTAAGGGGCGACACGGCATTGACAGATATCCAGGCTGACAGGTGGGAGATGGAATTTCTCTGACATTTCCACAACGGGTCTAAAGATCTCACAGTCTGGAAATTTCTTTTTTTTTCCCCCTGCTAGGAATGAGTGTTTCTCAAAACACAGTGAAAACAATGATAACCATCAGCGGATTAGAACACGTCCTTTCACCTTCTGGGACTGGGTTCAAAATCAGGCCAGACAAGCAGGATAAAAGTCTCCTCTGTCTGATGGCTAAAGCTCCTTTTCTATACCAGGACCTGAACCAGATCTACTCCCAGGTGCTTTCATGTTACAAAAATTTAAGTAAAACAGGAGTGAGGACTTACCTTATTTGACATGTTCTTGCACAGGCTGCCACGAGATTCACCAACTGTTTCATCTAAAGAAGAGAGATGGCAACGGGGGTGGGAATTTAAACAGCAGTTGTTTGGTGCCAAGAGGCTACTGTAGCACTACTCTCCCCTGATCTGAACTCAAAATAAAAGTTGCAAGTACTATTCCCATCCCTATTTTCCTGAAGTGGTGATTGTGTATCAGATAGTTTGACATTTCAGCATATTTCTTAACATTTACTTTGAAAGAAAACTTCACTACAGATTTAGTCACATTCTTGATGGAGCAACTACAGTGTTTCTTTCCCCCTCCTTTTAAGTCGAGTTTTCTCTGCTGCCTTTCGAGATCCTCCTTTGCATGGCAATTTCATTTTGCAGTTGGGTGTTAGTGGAGGGGTTCAGTAGTTCAGGGAGAGAGGTGTTTTGTTTTAATTCTTTCGTGGGAAGTGGGGTGCCGCTGGCTAGGCCAGCGTTTATTGCCCTTGGGAAGGTGGTGGTGAGCCGCCTTTTCGAACCGCTGCAGTGCATGTGGTGTAGGGACACTCAGTGCTGCTAAGGGAGGGAGCTCCAGGGTTTTGACCCATTGTGTTGGCTGCCATTCGTTGTGATCTCTGGCTTGGCAGGAATGACTCAAGATCAAAGAAGAGCAGGGGGTTCAGCAGTGGAAAGAAATCATTAAACATGTAAGAACAAGCTGGAACCATAGCATATGGGCTCCTAGTTTTTAATAAATCAGGCTATAGAGTACAGAATGCAAAGGGGTGATACTAAACCTACACAGATCATTGGTTAGACTGCAGTTGTGTCCAGCTTTGGTACCTTACCTTAGGAAAGAATATGAAGGCCATAGAGAGGCTGCAGATAAGATTCACTAAACCAATGTCAAGGACGAGAGAAAGTGGAATTTTTCTTCATTAGGACAAAGAAGGTTCTGATTAGATCTACCAGGGGTGATGAGAGGTTTGATAAGTTAAATTATGAAACATGTTTTACACCTGATGAGTCAGTAACTAGAGTACAAAAATTCCTGGTCATCATCAAAAGGATGAAGAGAAAATTTCAGAGAAATCTCTCTTTTTATGTAAAAGACATGGAATTTCAAAAGCAGCAGTGGAATCAGAGCAATTAATAGCTTTTGAAAGGGAAGTGGATAAATATTTGAAAAAGAAAATATAAAGGCTATGGAGAAAGGGCAATGGATTGTCCTTTCAGAGGGCTGTCACCGGTGTCATGGGCTGAAAGGCCTCCTTCGCCACCTTAAAATACAATGATTCTAAATTAAGACCTTCAACACAGTTTGAATGTTGTCCGATGCAGCAGGCAGTGTTTGTCAATTTACCTGCCCGTGTGTGGGTTCCTGCACGTCCACAGTTGAAGTGTGGCTTTCATGTGGGCATGAAATTGCATCTAACCCCACACCACTTGTTATGAAACTTCTCTGGTGTTCACTGGGCACAGCCTACAACTGAGATCGTTAGAGTGGCCTAGAAGGGGATGAAACCCAGCTTGCCGATCTCCTGTAAGAAAACATACAATTTTTTTTAAATGTAGGAAGAAATTAAATTTATTCTGCAAGAAAAGAAAGCACTTTGAACAAAAAGTAATTAGGTGGACTTATCCTTTAATGGACTTTCAGTGCAAAGCCCTTCTTTAAGTAAAATGCAGTTCAGCAAATCTTTCCTTTTGAAGATTACATATTTCTGCTGCTGTTTGATTCAACAGTGGGAACAGGCTGCTTGGGCGACCACAGTAACCTTGCACTCGGACTCTCAATGTACAATATTGGCTGGATTTTCTTTTATACTTTTATACTTTCATCTGGATTTCAGTCTGCCACGGAACAGCTGCCACCTCCTCAGATTTAATCACGACATGAAAGACGACACTGTCCCATCAAATTTGTTAGGTGACTCTGCACAAGGGGACTGCCACTGGCAGCTGACAGGACTGATTAAAGTACACTGCAACTTGGAAGATTGACCTGGTTATGACTAGCTCATGAGAGCAGTGTAACTGAGATATGGAGTAAGTGGCGCTGTCAGCCCTAGAGTGTGCTTCAATAGACTAAACACATATGTCCCCGTAAACGGGAGAGAATGAGTTCAGGAACTGATTTGGCACCAATGACAAGAGCTGACTGCCATTTAAATTCCATTTGATGTACTAAATACAACATCAATTTGCATTGGTGTAGAAACCCTCTCTGAGGAAAACTAAGGTCTCCAGGTGCTTTGCAAAGAGGAAGCTGGATGCTGAGCAAAAGACGAGAGCGAGGGAAACAAAAGGAATGGCTAAATAGATAGAATAGAAGCCAGGAAGGCGCCAGTGCAACAAAGAACAGGGAAATTAAGCCTGAAAAATCTTCTTGTATTAGTTTTATTTGAAAGTAATTTTATGTCTATATAGAAACGTTTACTCATGTTGGTTGAGATTGGGTTGCAGCTTGGAGCCGAACTCTATTATGATCGACACTTAGGAGCAAATTGCATAATCTCATGATGTATTTGGCACATACTGAGAGAAAAAACTGTTTCAAATCCTGTCCCTAGCACTGTGAGTAGATCCAAATGAAAGACTACAGTATACCGCAGAGTGAGAAGGACAATTGGAAGCATGCTCATGCTGGGTCAACTTCATACACGTGTTGATAGTTGGCTCCAGTGGGTTGTTGGGTTGTGCTCTGGGATCAGACTGCCCACAATCTTCTTAGGGACACCATGTGACATGAAGAGATTCATGAAAAGGAAGAGGCACACAGTTCCAAAAGACAGGGGTCTCATTGTAAACCAGCAATGAAAAGTAAATAAACAGCAGCAGAAAATACTATGATCTTTGTGTTACAGCAAGTCCTTCCCTAAGGTAAATGAGTACAATCCCAAATGCTTCCTTAGAGGTGTGAGGTCAAGTGGATAAAGCCGTAAAAAGTCAAATAGCAGTTAGTGTTTTAGAAATAGGGGTATAGGGTGCAAATGCATATCAGTTATCAGATGTGTGTACAAGTCAGTCCTCAGTAAAAGCACTGAAATCAGTGTTGAATGTTCTATTATAAAAAGGCCATAAAAGCCTTTGAAAATCTACAACTTCATCAAGATGATACCCAAGATGAGAAACTATTGTTATGACAAGAGACTTGATCTACTGGAACTATCTCCACTGGAGCAGAAAGGATAAGATCAGTTTTAATAAAGGTTTTTTTTAATCATTATGAAGGGTTTTGATGAGGTGAATGGGAAATTGACAGTGTAACTTTTAATTTAAAGCTGCCGCTACAAATTGTCCAACCTTTACATGAAACTGCTCAATTTTCAGTTCCATTGATTCAATGACTATAAAAATTGATGGCTTCCATCACAAGTGTTTGATCCGCAACATTAGTTTTCCAACTAGGTGGCAAGTTGAACATCTGTCCCTACACTTGTTACTGTCTTCAAGTGTGGGTTACAAAGATAGCAAAGGAGATCGATCTGCCTGGCAGGTCTCTGCTCCAACTAACCATCCATGATTTTTTTTCCATCCAGTTGAGTTCAGGATAAATAGAAACAATCCTTATCTGTGTGTTTTGTGTTTAAAATTAATGTCAAAGCCTATTTTTTAATAGGCATAATACAGAGGACTTTTTGCATGACCTTCAGTTGCTAAACGAGGTCTTGGATTTTCATTTAGGTGGATAGTAAAGATCCAATGGTATTATTTGAAGAATGTACAGATTTCCATCATCACTCACCATCATGAAGAAGGGAAGTTTAGAAGGAGTTTCCATTTGTCGTCAATTCAATACTCTCTACTGGCTATTGGTGATATTGGCAGCATTTCCAGAAATGTTCACAATTCCTTGGCTCCCTATCTGAGTCTGTGACAAAGATTTTTGACCCCAGATGGTAATGATATGAATAAAATATTTTGAAGGTATTTGAAAATATATCATATAATATTTTTTTCATTTGAACCAAAAAAAAAATAATGAACCATATTTGATTGATATAATAGTGTGAAGATGGAAACTGTAGCTTCCTTACGTCTAAGGTTCATCAACTTAGCAGCTCACATGGGTAACTTTGGCTTTGTGTGGTAATTTAGTAGGGTTAATATCAAATCAGGCACCTGTTATATATGGAGTTTCATTTCCATTTGGTCTTCTTATAATACAGTCCAATATCAGATGGGGATTATAGATCCTCAACAGGCACTGTAACAGATGAGAGCATTGTCATAGAATTAGGTTACATCACAGAAAGAGGCTATGACTGTTCACACTGGCAAAAGGGTCAAGAACCAGAGGGCACAGATTTAAAGTGATTGGCAAAAGACCCAAAAGTGACATGAGGGGAAACCTCCTTATGCGGCGAGTGACTACAATCAGGAATACACGGCCAGAGAGGGTGGCAGAGGCAGAATCAGTCATGGTTTCCAAGAGGAAATAGGATATACGACCAAAAAAGGAAAGATTTGCAGGGCTATGAGGAAAGGGCAGGGGAATAGTACCAGCAAATTTGCTCTTATGGAGAGCCAGTACAGACTCAATGGGTCAAACAGTCTCCTTCTGTGATGTAATCTGATTCTATTATATGACAATGCTCTCATCTGTTCTAGTGCTTGCTGAGGATCTGTACCACAACACACCTTAACATAGTAATCATCACAACTGGCAATGCATGATTAGTACAGATGTTCATCGACCTGACTTGCAACTTTCTCCCACATCCAAAAGATGGGTTAATTGCAGTGATTGCAGTTTTATTAATCCTGCCATACTAGGTAGTCCTGAATACAGCTAAAGTTTTAAGTATGAAACTAAAGTGGCATCAGGTCTTATAGGGGAGTGAGATTCATTTTCACGTTTATAGTCATCTATTTTCTAAAAAAGGATTACCAGCCTTGAATTTATACTCTGTAGAAAATAGCCTACAAATCCATTAATACGCAGTTCCTTTATCTTTTATTTTAACGTGGTGTTAACTTGTTTAAAATTAATCGAGTTAATCCCTCCATGCAAAGAGAGTTGCAAACGAAATCTGGTTGCTTATTTTTGTACAGCTTAATTTCAAGAATAATGTTTTATTAAATATAGGAATCTCTTACACATTTTATGTCAGCAAAATTTGGTTTGTCATTAAGATATGCCCGAATTGGAAAAAATAACTATTAGAAAGACCAAATCAGATACAATATTCCACTCATTCTGTTTTGTTAAAAGTGAAGAGTGCCAAATGTTATTTTTTTTGTGCTGTTTCCCACATACTATCTCAGAGGCCGAGCTGAACTTGGCCTTGCCACTTTTAGGACGTAACTCTATACCTGGAGAAAGATGCCTGATTCGCAGCATTGCAGAAAGTTCATTCTTCTGGGACTCAAGATTCATTTCAAACCCATCAGTGTCAGTTGTTCCACTAAGTGGTGACATAATCAAAATCCCAACGCCCTCTGGGAGTGTTCAGCCAAACAATCAGACTGCCACTCATTCGCTGACCTTACACAAGAGGAATGGCAGCTTTCTCCTTTCAGCGGAAGGTCGGGCGATTGCCAACGTTTGGGAATGTTGTGGGGGGGAAAGGGGGAAACATCGCAATTGTGCCACTTGCTTCATGAGTCACATTTATTCAGCTCTTGCGTTAAAATGGCAGGAGCGAAGATTGCGGGGCAGGTGAAAGCAGGGGGGAAGGTAAACATTTGAGGTTTATGGGTATGCACTCTAGTCACATTCCTCAAACTGCCCCTTAATTGGAGTTATCTGGAATTGTGAAGCTAGAGATCCATGTCGGAGTAACATAAGCGGTGAATAATTTGTGAATTTTAGCTGCAAATCAAAAACTGGTACATTAGACTGAGAGGTTACTTTATAGTATATCTCGAGGGCAGGACTCAGATAATGTAGGCATGCTGTGTGATTTGTTCCTGTGCCATATTCTTCAGTTATTAATATGGACACAGGGTTTGAAAAGGTAAAGCACATTTTAAACCTAATTTTGTAACTATAGTCACCCGCTTATGTGTCAGAACTCCAGTAATATCTGATGAGTGTTACACATGGAAAAAAATATAGGTTACAAAAAGTGCACACTTTGGCAGAGAAAAGGTTCTATAAACCCCTAGGGATAGCATTTAGTTCAATTCATTCTGACCTCTACTGAATTCATAAATGGGATTAAAGTAAAGGGTGTCTGCCTGGTCCAAATGTTTAGTTAGTGCTATCAGTTTCAGAGTCCCACCACATGCGACAGCTAAAAGCCCTGCTTAATTACTGTGCAAATAAGTTGTAAAGTGCTTGTAACTAATCCTTGTTAGGCAAATGTTTAAGGAAAAAATGCCATATAATAATAATGGGGATAATGGTCTTCTCTGAAAGACTTAGAACTAATCCACTTCTTGTATGGACAAAATGACCTATTGTGAAGTAAACATTTCCCAAGTCTCTGGATCACACTTCAGGTATAACGCATTTCACAAATAAAAACAAAAAATTCTGGAAAAACTCAGCAGGTCTGGCAGCATCTGTGGAGAGAGAAACATAATCAACAGGTCAAGCGCGTATGACCCTTCTGCTCTGAAGAAGAGTCATACGGACTCGACACATTAACTCTGATTCTCTCTCCACAGATGCTGCCAGACCTGCTGAGATTTTCCACATTTTCTTTTTTTATTTCAGATTTCCAGCTTCCGCTGTATTTTGCTTTTTTCTCTATGCATTTCACAAAGTCCACCTGTTTCCGGCTTCCATTTCTAATTGTGTATTTGATTGCAAGACCCTGCCATGCCTCCTGCCATCGATGTACAGAATGTACAGGGGATATTCCAGTTTGATGCCAGGGAAAGGCTAGAAGGGCAGACCATCAATGACAGGTTATTGCAGTGTTAATATTCTGCAACTAGATGTGCAAACAGGTTAGTAAATATCCCATCCAACTATGTAAGAAAGCTAGGTCATTGTCCTGAAGGCTCACCTGGCTAAGCTAAGCTAGTCAGCAGCTACATAGACTCCAATGATCTCAGTTTCTTGGGCATAATGTGGTTTCTCAGATGTTAGTGGTTACACGCAGGGAAAAAACCCTCAAATAATCCAGCCCCAGAACAATACCCCAAATACACTTAATGACATTTTCAATAATTATTATGTTTTGTGGTTGCTACTTCATTTTCTAAGTTATGGACAAGTTTGCACTGTGGATCCTCACTCAACCCAAATTGAACTGAGACCACCCAATTCATGTTACTTATCACCCTCCCAGACATTAACCACGGTATGGGTAATTATCATCCAAATCCTCTGAGGTAGTTTTAAAGCTGCTCCCAGAGGTCAAAGGGCACAATATGGACCTATGAATCTAATGAATGGCTGCATGTACTATGAATTAATTCATTAGGTGAAGATTTATCTTCATTGTTCCTTCCTATGGTTCGAGCGCTCTCAAGGCTCTGTACCCAAGTTTGCTAAATATCAAAGTCAAATAAAATCTATTTTCTCCATTACGTCTGCACCATTTTAACAAACTTGCTGTCAATTTCTAACTGATTTTTCTTGTTGTGGTTGAGCATGTTTAAGTGGTTATAACAGATGAGCTCTTTTAAGAAGCTTAAGGTTCCTACTTGTAGATTGAGAGGGTAGATTTGTATTAGGATGTGTACACTTTATAACTATACATACCTTTCTATAATGGCATTTGTTTTGTAATAGTAAACAGCAGTTACTAATAGTAATTTGTCCCTTAAAGTGAATTCTGCTTATTTGTGGTGATGTAGTTATTGCACTTGCTGTAACGCTGCCTGTGTCCATTAATGATGAAGCAATTCACTGCACTATTCCAGACCATATAGCTGTTAATCAGCTCTCATACAATACCTTGTGGCCCTATATTTAGATTTGTATTTAGCCTCTCACTCTGGGGTCAACAATGTACTCACAGCAGTGCTGTTCCTCCAAGCTGAGTGCATGGCAATCGAATGAGTTGACATCACATAATCATGTGAGGTATGCTCATTCAAATGTTACCGCTACATCAGGTGCGCAGCTCAGGAGTGTTGAAGAGCTTACACCAGCAGCTCTTGAAGGGCTGCCATAGTTTCTTAAAACTGTCCTGCAAATGAAAAGGGAGAAAAAAAAACAGCATCATCTCCACATACAATGTGACAGAAGGCAAAATACTGCGGGGATATCTGATATCTGAGCACATGTATGCCATATATGGTTAATGTCTATAAAAATCTGGATCTTTGGTATGCAAGATGGACTGAGAAGTCAGATCGCATGACTGACATTGGAGTAAAAGGGCACCACTAAATTATTCAGTAAAATAAAACTAAAATACTACAGTGCTGGAAAAATAAAGTAGAACTAGGAAATACTGGAAACATTCTACAGGTCAGGCAACATTTGTGTAGATACAGGCAGAGCTAACAACAGGATCTTACCAACATAGTCCCTGGGGGGATCATTTTCATGTCGCGACCACAACCCCCAGATTAGCGCACCTTTTGTTTGTTCTTTACCAGAGCAAACCAATTAAGAGCCCATGGACTCCCCAACCAATCAGGGAGGATGGTCGGGATGATGCAGCCATTTTGTCAGAGGAAGGATTTCTGTTTAAAGGGACCATGGTGTGATGGTGTGTTTCAGGTGAGCTCAGCAGCACTAGGATTTTTCAGGCTGCAGCAATGACTAGAATGGAGAGGAGACCTGGCAAGGCTGCCCCTTTGGGTCTCACATTCTGGAGGTCCATCTGAGGGAGCTGTGAGGCTGCAGTGAGGTGAGCTCTCTTAAGGACAGGGGGAGGAGGACAGCC
Organism: Carcharodon carcharias; assembly: GCF_017639515.1. Lineage (NCBI taxonomy): Eukaryota > Metazoa > Chordata > Chondrichthyes > Lamniformes > Lamnidae > Carcharodon > Carcharodon carcharias. The sequence goes on from NC_054479.1 coordinate 136,126,451, forward strand.
TCTCAAACCGAGCAGACATGGATGGAAGTGGCTGAGGAAGTCATCAGCAAGAACATGTTATCTCCACTCTGGAGACAGCGCAGCAAGAGGATCCAGGACCTCAGGAAGGAAGCAGGTAAGTATGACAACACTTTCAGATGCCAATCTCCACACACTTATTAGTCCAGCATTCTCCTGCACACATGTCTCAGGTCATCACACTGTGCAGCTCCACTCATTTCTCTCCCTCCAGGCACATCCCCAGCTGAATAGCTAACACTCACACTCACCCTCAGCCTTTTCACTCTCGCTCCCATGCCTAACAGTCACCCTCCACAAATGGTGTCCTTTCCTCTTCTGCACACGAGCTATTACCAGTGCTCACACCTCCCTGTCCTCCAGTGGTAGACACCTTGTCAGCCATTGGCAATGCTGCCCACCTGGTCTACTAGTCTTGTTCTAGGAAGAAGCAGATGTCAACAGAGACCTGCCATAAGAGCCTGAGCCTAACTGAGCTACTGATGTCCTGTCTGTAGGCCCTGTGCTGGGAGTCTCATCTCCTTCCAGCAGGATCTCTGTGTCCATTCCTTCTGCCCTGTTCTGCTCCTGTTGCTGCTGGTGGGGATCCCCCAGCCTTTGACTCGCAGCAGAGGGTAAGGAAGCTGGGTGAAATGCTGCGTGGGCAAGTTACCTTCCAACGAGTTGGCAATCACCTGCCCAACAGTGAAAGCACTCTCTGAGAGAAGGAGCACTTTGAAGAAGTCTCTCACCTGACCATGTCTGGAGCTCTTCAAGGTGACTGATCATAGGCTTCTCAGCTTGTCACTTTTACTGAGGAAGTTCCTCTCGCTTTGTAATCACCTTCTCCAAATGCCAGGTTGCAGACATAGCTTGGAAATCCTGTGCTTTTGGGAAAGAGGGAAGCAATGCACAAAAGTCCTCTCAAATACCTTCTTAATTATTTCAAATTGTTTCCACCTCAGTCTTGGAGTTCCTGCACTCCTGGACTGCACTCGCAGTCCATCCTGGAAAGGGATCATGTTGGGATCCAAGCTGGACGTCATTTTCTGGAATTTTCTCCCACCCTGCCACCCCTTCCCTGCCCCTGAACCGCCTGGGAAAATTCCACCCAACATTTCAGGTCGATGACTTTTCATCCGAACTGGAAGATGTTAGACACGAGCAGCTTTTAAACCAGTCCAGGTGGCGATGAATGTGGGCTAAGGAGGGGCAAATGCAGGCAAAGAACAAAAGCTGATAGGGTAGAGGGCAGGGGTGTTTAAAATGATGATGCCGCAAGGCAAAATGAGGCGTTGTTGGGACAAATACAAACACCAAAGATGGGCCGAGAGGAAAATGGTTAGAGCAGAATAGCACAGGAAGGGACGCATAGCAAAGATAGAGAGGCTCTGGGAGTATGGCAGCAGAAGGCTGGGGGTACCAAAGGCATAACAATCATGCACCATGACACTAAATTCAAAGGAAGAGTGCAGAAATCAAGAACTATTACAGCCAGAGATGCTATATTCTTAGCCCTGTGAGAAATATAAATGTATTAAACGAGTCAGCAAGAAGCTACTAAGAGGAAAATACGTGTGAGCTTCTCAGAAATACTTTCAAGCAGTCAGCTGCCTTGCTAGTATCCAACGGGTTAATAACCTGAGAGAGTTATACTGCTGGAATTTAGTTTTCAGGAGGAAGTTAGGGTCATAGGTGCATGGTGGGGAGCCTGATGTGTTTAATGATAAAAATGCTTTTGTGGTATAATGAATGCTTGAGATATGTCTGACTTGTGGTTAAACTGTGCAGCACCAAACAGGGAGGTTAAGATCTGCAAGTTAACTAAGATCCCCTCTTACTTTTTAAGCTGAACACGTTCTTTCCAGCGCATTTCAATGCTTCATGAAAAACCTGCTATAATAACTATTGATCTTATTACACTCATCAAAGGGGTGTGTTAGACAGACCATGACTGATTAACACTAATGCAAGACAGTCTCCTGCCAGTGCATTATATTCATTATACTCACTTAATGCTAATATTGATCACTGACCATGTTTTACTTTCAAAATTCTATAGATCATACCAGGGTGATCCCGATTATACATTTTATTCTGAGTTAAGCTGTTGGTTGTCTCAGCTTAGCTCCTGAAAACAGGAATAAAAGTGAAGGATGTGTTTAACTTTCCTTGATGTCAGCCAACCATACACGACACATTACTTTTTATTTTCTGAATGATTGGTGATCTATTTTTGTCGACAGTGCTTGATATTGTTTCCTTGACCACCAGAGATAGTGATGCTTTTTCAGGCATCCAAGCTCTCATGCTGGTTCAGCCTATAGCTGGGATCAGTGGTAATTCAGCTTCCCACACCAGCTATGGAGATCCAGTTGTGGACAACCACATCCTGCAAAGCAGACACAAGTAGAAAGCTTCCCCCTTGATGTTTCCAAGTCAGTGCGCCAGAGGAGGCGGGGGTGGGGGGGTGGGGGGGGGGGGGGGCGGGTTGTAAGGTGGGGGGGGGGGGTTGTCAGTTTAACGCCAGTGGCGCATTTGACCAGGCAGCTGCTTAGGAGGGCTCGCAAAGCCACATGTATGACCAGAAGCTGATGGTTGCTCTCTGCTCCGATTCTAAATTGTAACTGCTGAAGAAAGCAGCAAAAATGTTCAACCACGCAGTCACCAAACGGGTGATAGTATTCTCTTAATTGAGTAAGGGGAAAGCTAGGTAAACACATTAGGGAGAATGATAAGGAAGGGTATGATGATAGGGTTCGATGAAGATGAGTAAAAGGAGGTTGTGGAGGGTAAACTTCAGCCTGGACCAACTGTGACAAACAATCTGTTCTTGTGCTCCACAAGCTTTAGATTTCTATGTAATTCCAGTGTCAGCTCAGCATCTGACAGGAAATGCTTCTTGCATAGCAATTTCTGATTGAGAACAAAACTACTGAAAAGAGAATTGAAAGACTTGCACTTATATAGCACCTTTCATGACCTCATTACACCCAAAGTGCTTATACAACCAACAAAGTACTTCTGAATTGCAGTCACTGTTGTAGCGAGATGAGCCGTATGTTGTGGGGTTGCTTGCTATCATACCCTCACCATTATATCATGGGAGTCCTGCATTATAAGTGACTACACTTACAAAAGAGATTTGTTGGCTGGAAAATGCTTCAGGATGTTTTGAGGTTGCAAAAGGCACTATATAGGCACAAGTCTTTCCCGCTTCTCAATAGTCTTGTTCTAAATGAGAAGCTGTTAAGCAAAAGCGAGATAAAGTTGATGCTGGAAACAGAAAATAAAAAGTGACAGAAAATGCTGGAAGAGACTCAGCAGCTAAGGTAGCATCTGCGGAGAGAAAGAAACAGAGTTCTTTCTGATGAACTCATCAGATATTCTTAAAGCCTTCTTATGAATTTAGGTTTGAAATATTTGTTGCTCTGTTATATCATTAGTCTTTTTTCTGCTACTTTGTTGCCATTTCTCTTGTCGCCATCCATGATTAACAAATGATCATAGGTTTTTTGACCAATCAGAGGTCCATTTTCTGACTGAAGATACTTTCAATATGCAGTCACTTGCCCAGTCGCAATTTCCATGCTAACCCTTGTTGGATTTGAATATTTTTCTAAGCTTAAATAAATGGATGCCATAAAGATCTCCTCAGAGTCTAAAAGTCTGCCATTTGGGGTCATACATGAACAGTGGTCAACAGGGCAAAGTATAAGAGAGACATCTCTTATGAAACCATATTCCAGAAGGGAGGCAATGAGCTCACCAGAAGAGCACTGAAATTAGAAAACTGAGTGGATAAAACATTGACAATTTTGTGGAAATAATTTGGTAGGTGTGATTCAGATGAAGAAATAAAATTGACGCTTTTCACATCTATATACAGAAAAACTCATATATCAGACATTAAGGGATGACACCACCTACCTTTGGTAAGGAAACAAAACCTGCTGAGCATGACAAGATATCATATCAGACGTTAACCAACAACACAAAATAATGATTGGCTGGCCACTGATCCCTTTGCGATTTGTCAGACATTGTAGCATACAGGCAGGTCCCCACTCTTATCTACATTGATAATACTTCAAAAGTACTTCGTTGGTTCTGAAATGCTTTGGGATGTTTGAAGATGCTCAACAAAAGCAGGTTTACTTCTGCCTTTTTAAGTTAATAGGTTATTGCTGACTGATGGTTTGACAAAAAGGAGAAAGCCGTGAGTTGATACTGACCAGCAGGAGGGTTACAATTTAGACTGAGCTGCAGCGACATAACATCAAAGCTGGTACGAAAGCAAGCTTGCCCCAATGGCTGAGTCTACCCCTGCACAAGTGCAGGTGCAGGAGTCTTTGACCGGGCCCTCAGGGCTCTGAAACCCAGAGTACAATGGCCAAGTGCATCTTAGTAATCACAGCAGGAACCTGAGCAGCCTGTCTCTACCTTGTGGAGGCCACAGGGTTTGCAGCCTGTGTACAAGGTAGAAGATGGAGAGCAAAGATTTGTAGCTGCTGAAGGATGTGCACATAATTGTCTTACACAACGTTAGATTGTTAATTTTCTGATCCATTTTTGAGCTAATCAAGTATTATTTGTTTACACAGCTTTCCCATTTTTTGGCTGTTGCCTGGCAAGTGGTGTATTCACCCATGATGAATGGTAAATCAAGACTTAACACCGAACAATGCTCTATGAAATGGATGTTTAGTTGAGTGCAAGATCGTTTGCATTGGGGGAAGTGGGGGTGGGAGGGAGGTAACCCATTTGGTTGACGAATGGGTGCACAGGTCGAACCTAACTGAAACTTACAATTATGAGGGCACTACGGGAAGAATTAAGCACCTCTGCTGTGTATTGGCGGAATCACGCTCTTCTTTTTTTACATTCCTTCTCCTCCTAAAGAGTCTCAGAGATTATGTTTTGCTGCTCTCAAAGGTCCAAATTGTGCTGCTGTGCAATTTTGTGCAGAGCACAGCACCCCTTGACTATTCCAGAGAGGCTGACTGGTGTGTATTGAAGGGCCGCTCCAGATCCAACAAGGGACCTGAAGTGTATCTTCAGCATGCCTACTTCTTGCTAAATAACACACCTGGTTGTCATATAGCTTTCAGTGTAGCTCACCTGAGCCTCACGAATTGGGCTCCTCAGGACTGTCATCAGCCACGTTGTAAGTTGGCATCTCTTGTCTCCAAGCAAGGCAGCTGGTAAATCTGCTTCAAGCTGCAAAGCGATCAGAGAGGGTGGATTGGCACAGGACAAAGGCAACATGTGAACTGCCCGGGAATCTTGCGTCCATTGGAATAATCATTTTTTGTGGATGCACACCAGCTGAACGTTGTTGGGGTGATATGGCAAGGGGTGGGGGGTGTGTATGCGGGGGTGCCTTGAGTGCCACATGCATGCAGCTGATGATGCCATGGAGCAATCGGAAGCCAGGCAGAACCACAACCCTGAGCACTTGATCATCCTGATCATCACTGTCAGCGGCAGAATGTACAGAATTACCTGTCCAGACAAACCTGCCTTATGCAATTGTGGGCAGTCTTCTGTGGAAACCTGTAAATATCTTCTGCAGATCCCTGGAAGGAGTCCAAGGCAAAAAAGTTGAGGGCAGTGGTGACTTTGGCAGCCATGTAGGTCCACATGGCAACAGGTCATCTTCCAGAAGGTTGCAAATATCTGCCACCACCTACTGCAAGGCTTTGAGTCTCCTGAGGCGCTAGTGTTCTAATATTTCCAGGGAGCTGTTCTTCTGCCTGTGTAAAGCTATACTCATCTGCTCATCCTCTCTCCCCTGTGAGAAGCAGATTATCTTTGCTCTTGCTCCTGTAGCTGGTGCTGTTGATGGTCCTCAGCTGGGCTCCAAGCTAATAACAGTATGAGCGACACCCATACTGATCTGATCGGTCACTGCTGCAAAGTGGAGTTCAGGCACACAAACCCTCCCCAAGCAGTGAAAATAACTTGAAAAGTCATGAAAGCAACCTCTCAGAACAAGTACTGTGAGCAAATCTCGTTCATACAATTGGCGATTTCCAGGAAAACCCATGCACTCACATTTAAACCCCAAAGGCCATGTTGTTATTGCTCTTAATGAGTTATTAACGTATTGAAATTAATAAGCTGCCTCCCTTGAGGGAGTTGTTCATGCACACAGCCTAGCCCACTGCGGTTAACTTTGGTGGGGTGGAACTGGCTTCCTGGCAGGCTGTCAATTTCAGCACTTATAACCTTCTCCAAAACCCAACACGCCCCTTCAAGTAAAAATTCAGCCCAAAGGTTCAATTCGATGACCTGTCATCAGGATTGTTCACCAGCCTGAAACATTAACTCTGTTCCTTTTGCCACAGATGCTGCCAGACCTGCTGAGTATTTCCAGCATTTTTATAACTTAAAGCCAGACCTCAATATACTTTATCTTTCCCTTATTACTTTCATGCATTGACACTGTGGCCGATGTTGATGATCTCCTGCTTTCATTGCTTGAACCCTTCTCTTTCTTTCCAATTTTCTTTCTTCCTCTCCTAGGAGGCACTGGCCCAGGATGTGAAACATTCCCATGCATAAATGCCCATTTTGCATTTAAGCCTTGAGCTTGGCAGGCTACGGGAGCAGAGATAGAGCGTTGAAGCTGACTTATCCCCACCCAGTTCTCACACGTAGTAAGCATACCTGTACAGGGAGCTGGGGTCAGAACGAATGTTTGTTTTTCCATACCCTCCAGAACAGCACAGGTCCCCATACTGCTGTCTAAGATCAGGTGACTCAGAATAGAACGGGGATCGAAATTAGGACCAATATGACTGTGTAACAAAGCACAGTTAACCCACTCAACCATTGGGGGATGTTAAACACAGAAGTTATATGGTTGGTTTGAAGCCTATCAAAAGCCCTGGAACGTTCTGTGCAAAAAATGCACCAAGGTTTAGAATGTCAGCAAAAGCTTGTCAGTTGGTATCACATTGTATAATCTTCCTTCATATTCACACATTTATTCTAATGCATTATATCATGGAAATGTTGCTGCAATTCATCTTCAGCTATTGTGTGTTGTATTTTGTTGTAGGTGTGATTTTCTGTTAATCTGTGGGCTCACATTAACACTTCTCACCCTGTGCATCTCAATGCAGTTTGAAAAGGCTGTGGTTCTCCATTGTTACATTACACAGGCAAGATTTTCCCAGTGCAGTTTCCTTCACAGAGCAAGGTGATATTTGTACAGAATGGAGATCTGTGTTCAAATAAATCTGTTTCACATTTTCCATTTGAATGAAGGTGCCACTTTATCAGCATTTTTTAAAGCTGTTTTATTATGAAAGAATATATAATACTTTTTTACTGCTGAACTCGGTGAATGAGTTAATCTGTGTGCCAGTTGGTTTGGTTTTCACTGACTTCCTTCTTTACAAAGTGTGGAACGCTGCACCTTGTAAAATAAAACGGAATTTTAATTAAAAACAATATATAGCTTCCGTCTTAATAAAAATTCTGTTGCGAATGTTATTCTTTCAATAAAGTTTATCGAGATATTTCATGAATCTATCCATCATGTTACCCTCAAGCTGCAGAACACAGACAGCCATAATCCTGCTGCACAATCTCGTCACTTACAGTACTTGCAACTGTTTAAATCCATGCTTTGCTCCACAGTATCTGTAATGATAACAGCTTTCAAGATCATTGGGCTCCTTTGTTTTCCATTGCTACTCACTAGATCATTGCATCAGTCCATTAAAAGGGTGCATGATGTTTGTAGCAATCATATTATTAACAGAATTTATGAAACTTGTGCGACTGTTTAGACATATCATTCACCCGCCCCTCCCGACTTTTTTTCTGAAGGTCCCTTGCTGGGGTATAGTTCCAAGGGAGCTGTCAGCCCCTCTGATCCCTCACTCTGATCATCATTTTCATGTGTGAGGAGTAACTTGAATTAAAATTTGATTTTCCCATGCTGAATGCCCTCTGGTTATTTGACAGTGGCATCAGTTCAGTGCATTGCTGCTGAGTTAAAGCTGGATCCTCCTCTATGGCCTCAGGCACACACTTTCCAGCAGAGGTCACTGGTGATCAGGAGCAGAAAGCTGAATTTCCCCAGCTGGTGCTGTGGCAGCTCCAGCCAGATGTAACACGCCAGTTGCTGCCTTGATTGAAATGAGTTAACACGACACAGACAACGAATCACACTTGGGACCGTAGGTCCACATGACTTAGTGCAACACTATAATGCCTCTCCTCAATAAGTTATTAGGGGATGCTACCAAATTAATTATTTGGTGAGGGTGCTACTTATATAGGAAAAGATCTGTCCTGCATTCAGCTACGAGGAGCATAATAAATTTTCTGCAATGTGTTATATTGTTGGCTTGCGGTGGGACCAGATTTGGCAGCTGGGGGAGTTGTTGGGGTAGGGATGAGGAGATTTGACCGACTTGACAGGAGAGGAGGTGGGGAGGTGGGGGAGTGATCCGGGAACTCGGCAGTGCTGGTTTACCCTAGTTTGAAAATCAGTCCCACAGTCCGGCAGGCTGAGTCTGGAGGCTGAAGGTGGGTGACAGATGCTTCTGGACGCAAAATGGAGGCAGCCCTCCAAGGTGATCTCAGATGGGGAATGAATGCCTTGTGGGCATCAGCTTAGTCTTTTTCATTGTGGTTTCAAGTCACCCTCCAAAGATTTGGGCACATTAGCTAGGCTGTCACTTCTGTGCAGGATCGAGGGAGTGCAGCATTGTTGGAGGTGCTGTCTTTCAGATGAGACATTAAACCGATATCTCCTCTGCCCCGAGCCCCAAGGTAAAACAAATACAAACAAAGTCAATTGGTTTGATTCTTCCTGAATTACTCGTTGGCCTTTCTTTGAACGGCAACCGATCCTTTCAATAACATTTCCTTCTATACCATAGTCTTAACATAAGGCCCAGGATGGGATCCATGTTTGGTCTCAGCAGGTTTTCAAATGAGTGAACACCACAGGGTCAGTCATGCATAAATTACCAGCGTAGACAAAATACGATCTCCAGTGGCATTCCTGAACTGCTGATAAAGCATGGGCCAGGATCTTCTGGTCCCGCCCTGGGATTTGGAGAGCCAGCCGAAACACCTTTGACTCTCGGAGGCAACAGAAAATCCCGGCTGCGAGCAACGCTGGAAAATCCCAGCCATGGTGACAATAGGTGGTGTGTGAGGTGAGGTGTGGTGAGGTAACCGTGATGGTGATGGGGTGGAGCAAAAGATACACTACAATAATCCAGATTTTACAAATAATGAAAAAGTACTGGAAGCCCTCAATTCCGGACTCCCACCCCCTCCCAAGTTGAACCCCTTTTCCATTGGAACTGAGCTCTAGTTCACTCCTTGGGCATCAGGCTATCTAGACTTAAACGTTCAATTATTTTAGAAGATGTGTTGACCCATATAAATAATGGTATAAGCGCAGACTTTTTATTTTATTCATTGATGGGTTGTGGGCATTGCTGGCTGGGCCAGCATTTATTGTCCATCCCTAATTGCCATTGAGATGGTGGTGATGAGCTGCCTTCTTGAACCACTGTAGTCCATGTGGTGTAGGTACGCCCACAGTGCTGTTAGGGAGGGAGTTCCAGGGTTTTGACCCAGCGACTGTGAAGGAACGGCGATATATTTCCAAGTCAGGATGGTGAGTGGATTGGAGAGGAACTTCCAGGCGGTGGTGTTCCCATCTATCTGCTGCCCTGTCCTTCTAGATGGTAGTAGTCATGGGTTTGGAAGGTGCTGTCTAAGGAGCCTTGTTGAGTTCCTTCAGTGCATCTTGTACATGGTACATGCTGCTACTACTGTGCATTTGTGGCGGATGAGGTGAATGTTTGTGGATGGGGTGCCAATCAAGCGGTCTGCTTTGTCCTGGATGGTGTCAAGCTTCTTGAGTGTTGTGGGAGCTGCACTCATCCAGGCAAGTGAATTCTATCACACTCCTGACTTGTGCCTTGTGGGTGGTGGACAGGTTTTGGGGAGTCAAGAGGTGAGTTACTCGCTGCAGGATTCCCAGCCTCTGACCTGCTTTTGCATCCACATTATTTATCTGGCTAGTCCAGTTCAGTTTCTTGTCAATGGTAACCCCCAAGACGTTGACCAAGGCATTCTTAATTCACCCATTAATATCTTATCACAAAATATCAGTGGTTGTGTGCCCTTTAACCTGTTCCTGGCAACAGGTTACATTGGCACCTGCGAATGATCATGCAGAGATTGTGCTAATGTCTCACAGCAGTTCCTGGTGTTCAAACACCTTGGAACCGCTTTACCACTGGACCAAGGCCCCACTCTGCTGAGACTGTGTGGTAGACGACATGCAACAACCACCCCAGGTTAGAAAAAGTCACGCACAGGTATCTTCTTCTTGTCAAAGTGAAATTTGGAACCTGGAACATCAATATCCTCATAGATAACCCCAGCAGTGACAGCAGAGTCGAGTCTGCAGGTCTTGCTCGCATTGGACTTATCAATCATCTTAGAAACTATCAAACTGGGAGTGAAAGCAAATCATCCTCCAACCCAAGGGACTGACTAAAAAGAAGACTCTGTTTTCAGAAGAAAAGATAGCATAACGAGAGAGAGAGAACCTGCATAATCTGAGGCATCTCTCCAATATTCATTCTTTTACCCTCTTTGAGGAGGTCCTTGGAACAGACACCATTCAGAGATCAAAAGATGGGAAATTCAAAGGCAGTATTCCAGTTCAGAGTGTAATTTATACTGCTTTTTCTTCCTCCATTGGTGTAATTTATTGGTTCCAAAGCATACCCTGTAACACAATTTAAGTTTATTACTTCTGCTGGAAGCTACATCTGAAGAGTAATCATGAATATACCTTTATTCTACGTCTTTCTCTTCTCTCCCTCTAGGTTGCTATATGAAGCTAAGCATGGGAACAGAAACTAGAAATTGACAGTAAGTCACAGCATTCATCGTCTCTCTATTCAAACCCTTCTAAACACTAGATAAATCCAACTTTTGATAGTGATGTTAAGGATAAAGCATTCAGTGATGTACAAAACATGGCTGACAGTTTCCTATATTTCAACAGTAGTGACAATTCAAAGCTACTTCTTTGGCTTTAAATTGCTTTGGGACATCCTGACTCCATGAAAGGTGCTATATAAAAGCAAGTCTTTGAGGTGACAGAAAAAGAGCAAGAATTTGCTTTACAGAGGGGCAATTCACACCGATCTTCAGTTAATGGATCCAGAACTCAGGAAACATGCTTTAAAAAAAGTAAGCTTTATGTGTATCAAAAGTTGCTGTAACTAATGGGAACTAGTGTGTTAAACAGCACTCAACACAAGACAGCTTGTACACATTTGTGTCTGTACTAGGTTGATGCACATAATTTGAAGTGTGCCACCCAAGGTAAAGAAAATGTAGGTGAAGGCGTACTTTCCAGGAGTGTAGTGAAGCTTTAGGGAGCATTCTTCAATTAATATGTGGATGGGATAATTCTGAGAAGATTTTGCAAACAGCTCAACACATTGTGAAGGAGGTTCAGCAACATTGGTTCCCTTGCTGTTTTCTATGTCATCCTCTTACTGAAACATATTGCCTTGCTCCTCCTGGTGCTTTATAATGATGACAAAGTTGAGAAGTATGTAGCAGATAATGATGATGTGGGAGTCTTTGATGAGCTTACATTGAAATTTTACCCAATCCCAGGGAACGAGGGATCTGAATCTCTGGTGGATGTTTGATGATGATGGTAGGTATGTGTAGCTGGAGCTTGGAAAGTTTACATAAGTGTCATAGAGGTGTCATGAGCCAGGGTTGAAGAGGTCAGTCTCTGTCTCCTAGTTTCCTTGCTGGGTCAAATGGTTGCCTTAAAATAAAGGCATCATCCCTGCTGCTCAAGAATCAGGCATTGATAGGCATGATGCAGATCATGTGACTTCTTCAAAATAGGGCCATGGGATATTTTATGTCCTCTTGAATGGGCAAGTGGAACCTTAGCTTAATGTCTTATTCAAAAGATAACACTACACTCAGTGTGGTACAACCTCAGTACTTCACTGGCATGTCAGCCTAAATTGCATGCTGAAGTGGGTATTGAACCCACAACATTCTATTTCAGAGGTGAGACTGCTACCATTGGGCCATTGCTGGCATAAGGTTTGCTTGTGGGACTTAGTTTCTTTTAAATGCATCTATCCTAATCACCTCAGGCACATCATGTGGTAGCAAATTCAACACTCTCTGAGTAAAGAAGTTTCTTCTGAATTCCTTAGTGGATTTATTGGTGACTATCATATAAATATGACCCCTGTTTTGTTTTGGACATCCATGTAAGTGGAAACGTCTTCTCTATGTCTATGTTATCAAAACTCTCCATAATTTTAAGGATCTCTGTTGGGTCATTGTGCACTTCTCTTTCCTAGAGAAAAGAGCCCCAGCCTGTTGTGCATTGTAGCAGAAAGTAAAATGAAGGACAGGAGTTTCCTACAAAGAAAATAATAGAAAAAGTCCAGCTTCAGAATTCCTTGTTTTGGGAACACCAGCTGATCAAAATTTTACTAGACTATCGCAACCAAAGGAAGTCAGTGGAAGCTGCTTTTTGAAGTGAATTTAGTCTCTAGTAAATGGATATATGTTTTTCATTTCCAACCCACACGCTGCAATGAGTAAAACTATGTTTGAAAGGCAGATTCACCTCATAGACATGGGCATGCAAGGCCTAACTCAGAAATTGGTGTTATTAATTTATTTTTATTCATTCACGGGATGTAAGCGTTGCTGGCAAAGCCAGCACATAGTGCCCAATCCTAATTGCCCTTGGGAAGGCATTGGTCAGCCTTCTGAAACAGCTGCAGTCTATGTGGTATAGATAAGCCCACAGTGCTGTTAGCGAGGGAGTTCTAAGTTTTAACCCAGCGACAGCGAAGGAACGGTGTTACAGTTCCAGGATGGCCTGTAACTTGGAGGGGAACTTGTAAGGTATGGTTTTCCCATGTTGCCCTTGTCCTTCTAGGTGGTAGGGATCACGGGTTTGGAAGGTGTTGTCAGAAGAGGCTTGGTGAGTTACAGCAGTGCCTTGTTGTGTGTGTTGTAATGATATAAAGGAACCAATCGCTTATCAGGGATTGTGCAAGCACGTTGTGTGTTCATTTATTAATTCTAGGCACATGTAAACATGGATAAAAAGCTTGAAGACATCACAGCTGCAGGGCTGTATCTGCTGTGTCCTGCTGCAGGCTGTAGTGAAATTGAGGCTGGATCACATGACACACTTCCCTTAAAGTGATGGCATGCTGCTATCCCTTAAAGGCCTATTACAGCATCCCCCTTTCATTTTAAATATACTTCCCCCCTTCCAACGATGTATAACCATTTACAATACATGTTCATGATTAATTACCATTACATAAGTGTGTAGGACTGGTGAATCTACAAGTCTCTAAAGCATAGTGGTAATCTGCTGGTATGCCCAGATCTTGGAATGGTAACCTTGTCTGGAGTTTTCTTCAATTGCTCACAGTGATCTGTAGGATCTGCTGTGTTCTGCTTCAGGTCAAAGTGAAACTGGGGCTGGATCACATGACACACTTCCCTTAAAGTGACGGCATGCTGCTATCTCTTAAAGGCACACTATAGCATGCATCTTGTCAATGGTACACACTGCTGCCATTGTGCTCTGGCGGTGGGGGAGAAGGGGGGGGGAATGAATGTTTAAGGTGATGGACGGAGTGTTTATTTAATATTTGGGGTACACAATTTAAAAGTTCTTCCACATCTGCTATGGATTCATGGAGATTGGGTCTTGGAAATATGCTGCAATGAGGGGGGAAAAGTCAGAAGCTGAGAGTTTTGAAAATAAGACCATTTACCCCAAGAAGATATTGAGCATTTGGCTAGAAAAACAAAAGTTATGCTAATGGTGATAAATTCATTTTTTTTTCCACTGTATAATTGAGAGGGGCAGTACACATTGTACTTTTACTGGCATTGAAGTGACTGCAGCTTTCAGACTAATACAAACAAATATATTCTCACTGTTCAGCGACTCATATTAATCCTGCTACTTTTACCCACACATCTACTTACACAAACAGACAGCTTCTTCTAAGAATTCCAAATTGAGAGTTTTTGCCTAGAATTCTGAATCATGCCATTATTCGCCGAATGATTTGCCTGTCTCTCAGACATTGAGTTGAACTTTTGCCCTGTAAAACTTGTTACTGTTTCAATGAATACACAGACGAGAGAAAACTCCACTTGAACCCTCAAGCTTGTATATGATTTTAGTGAAGCATTGAAAGAGAATTGCACTTTTATTTTCCAATTGAAATAAGGATCATATAATGTATTTAAAAATGTAGACGGAACGGTTGGTTCAAAGTACACTGTTTTCCTGAGTTTCTCAAATCAGCTCCAGTTCCCAGTTTATGCTTAAGTTAGCTCTTCTCAGCCAAAGCAGTGGCAAAAGAGGTTGTGCATTTATACAGCACCTTTCAAAACCTCAGGATATCCTGAAGCACTTTAGAACCAATGAAGTACTTTTTAAAGTGTAATGGAGAGAATACACAGCACCTACAAACAGCAATGTGAAAATGATCAGATAATCCATTTTAGTGATGTTGGTTGAAGGATAATTAGTCAGGACAGCAGTGGAGAACTCCCTTGCACTTCAAAATAGTGCCATGGGGTTTTGTACGTCCAGCTGAAAGAGCAGATGTTTAACGTTGCATCTGAAAGAAACCACCTCTGAAAATGTAGCACTCCCTACTGAAATGGGAGTATCAACATGAATTTTTTTTTGCTGCTAAAGTCTCTGGAACGGGAATTTAACCCACATCCTTCTGATGTAGAGGTGAGATTTCTATCAACTGAGCCGCAGCTTTCAGGCACAGAAGGCAGCCACAATTGTATTTGCACGTCCCAGGTCAAGGAAGGGCAAAATCAGCCAGGGTTCCTGCACCTGATTACTATATTCCACTGCCCCCTGTCTCTGTGTGTAGACACCAGCTAAGGCTGTGGTGGTGATGATGTATTACAGTTCACTCTAGGAGTCTGAGTTCCTGTAGCAACATACACTTTTACATGCAGGTTGTAGCCTGGAGCTGTGGACGGTGATGGTAGCGGCTCCAACATTCTTTCCATCATCATAGCTGATGAGGAATCTCCCCCTCTCTTACTGCCTGCCATTGGATATGTTGGAAGGATTTGCAGGTTAATAATCAACCTATATGGCCACATTATGAATGCACCTTCCTTGGTCATCATGCCCTGGGGACTCTGGCACAGAGACAGTGGCACTACCCATCCCATCCCAAGGCCCCCTCCAATTGGTTGTGGTACCCTTCCATAATTGAATAGCCCAGTGATAAACACACCAGGCATTGATACACAATAGTCAGAAGGCAGCCACCTCTAATAGTCAGGCATGTGTTGGTGGGTCTTGTTGAGTGTATTGCGAGAAATGACATTTTGTTCTTGCAGACCCTTATCCAAAATTGAATACTGGTGAGAGCAAGATTTGCTTTTTGATGCTATTGTGAATGCATTATTAAAGAATGCAATTATTATTTAGTTACATATAATGCAGGAGGAAATCATCCCTTCATAGTTGGAGTCCTGCTGTACCAGGGATTCCTAAGCCCCAAGTTCTGAAATCCCCTCCTTTAACCTCTTAGTTTCTCTACCTCTCTTTCTTTAAGACCTCCTTAAAACTTAACCTCTCTGACCAAGTTTCTGGTCACCTGTCCTATCTCCTTCTGCAGCCTGATGCCAAATTTTGTCTGCGAACATTCTTGTGAAGTGCATTGCAATGTTTTACTATGTTAAAGGTGCTATATAACGACAAATAGACCCCAGCTCTATTGGTGAGAAGAGAGGTTGTTAAGGTATAAAGTACTCAGGTGAATTAAGACCTTGGCTACACTGGCATCTCAAAAAATGAAAACTGGAAGAGGATAAAGGGGTAAAAAAAATTGCAAAAATAGGAAACAAATGGAAATCTCAAAATACTCAGTGATTCCATCAACCTACCCCAAATTTACTCTACTCACACATTCCCACAATTACCCATAAGCGTTAAGATAAAAGCAAAATACCGCAGATGCAGGAACTCTGAAACAGAAACAGAAAATGCTGGAAAAACTCAGCAGGTCTGACATGTGGAGAGAGAAACAGAGTTGACATTTTGAATCAGCGTGACCGTTTTCTTAGCTTGCTTTGTTGCTCTACTGGTGATATATCGTTGATAAACATCTAACCAGCTCTGAAGAAGGGTCATGAGGACTCAAGACATTAACTCTGTTTCTCTGTCCACAGGTGCTGTCAAACCTGCTGAGCTTTTCCAGCATTTTCTGTTTCTGTTACCCATAAGTGTTTATTGCTCCCAAATTTCAGTTTTGGGTGAGTAAAAGTCATATTACCAGTAACAAATTCTACCGGAGAATAACCATTGAAAAGTAACCAGCAATCATGCCAAAGCAAAGAAATAGGTCATTTGACCCATCAGGTCTGTGTTGTTGTTTCCCTCCACATGAACCATTAAGTCTACTCCTACTTTCCTGCTCACACATCATGTTCCAGCATATTATGAACTTTCAGACAACACTTTCAATTTTTGTAAAAAGGCAGATTGTCAAAATAGCCACTGAAAATCATGTGGGGCAGAATTTTACATGTCGGCAAGAGGGGGTGGGGCCTGTTCGCCGATGCGTAAAATGACGCGCGGTGATGTCGGGAGGATCTCCCAACGTCACTGTGTCTGATTTAAATTTTCCGGTAGGCGGGGGCGCAGCAAAATCAGCTGTTCGCCCACCGACCTGTCAATGGCCAATTGAGGCCATTGACAGGATCAATTATACAATTTAGGGACCTGCCTGTCCAACCTTAAAGTTGGCGGGCAGGCCAGGAGCCCTTGGCGGGAACTAGAAAAAAACATGAAACCTCATCCAATGGCGGGATGAGGTTTCATGTAGGCTTTAAAAAATTTTAATAAAGATTTTGTAAAAGTTATGGATGTGTCCCAACTCATGTGACATTGGCACGAGGGGATGTGTTAGAGAAATTTTATTTTTCTATTTTTATCTTTTTTACATGTACAGCCGATCTCCCTGAGGCTGCACTTAGCCTCAGGGAGATGAGTGCGCTCTATCGTGCACATGCACGAAAGAGCACACTCATGATTTTGGCAGTCCCCGCCCCTCCCACCCACACAGGGAGTGCATAGCACTTCTGTGCGGACGTCACGCTGGGTGGGCCCTAATTGGCCCACCCACATAAAATGACGCCGCGCCCCCGATCAGGGGTTCCGATCGGAAGCGCGCACATACGCGCCCGCCCATAAACTTCCCCCCAAATGGCGGGGATAATTCAGCCCGTGATCTTTGGCGGCAGCTCCAACAGTCATGAAACTCAAACAAATATCTAATTACATATGGATGTTCACAGCCATCAGGGAAATTCACACATCTCTTAGCTTAAGGATAGAACATCAACAAAAGGATTATAGCATTTCAGCCAACTCATCTTTCTGGTTCACCATGGACAAAAGACACATCGAAACTCAATGTGTAATAGATAAATGCAAATGGGTGAAAAATAGCAATATCTTGAAAGTGGGAGAAGGACCGTCCTTAACCTGTTCAAACTTCAAGTTCATCTGAGAAACAACCTCCTGGAAATTCAACTACAAAAAGCCTCACAGCTTACTCAGAATATCCTGATAACAAGAACTTCACCAATTAAAAGCAACAACTCATCTCAGAAGCTATAGGCCTGCCATGAAAGAGAGACAGAGACAATCAGACTTTATAATCATGGTGTTTTTTTTATCCCTTCACCTGTATCTAATCTTTGTGTGAGTAATAGTGTGCATGAGTTCGAGTGAGTGAGACATCCTTTATAAAACCTCTGGGCCAAGTCTTAGATAATAAATAACCTTCTTTATTTTTAAGTCACAAAAAGCTTGCTGCTGTAAATAGTCAAATTGGGACAATCACCAAGAGAATAAGAAAAAAACACATCTCACATCTAAAATCACATTGATCATGGACAGTAAGAAAACACATAAATAGTTTGTGACACGTCCCATGAACTTTTACTGGGTAAATGGTACTTTTTAAACGGCAATTTTCAGGCACATTTCTGCAAAAAATTCAATTCACTTAAGTTTGTATTACGATGTTTGGGAAGAGGGCATCACACAAATAAAATTATACCAGTTATATGGAATGTATTAAAAATGGCTAAGCATTTACTCTTTGTGGTGATAACATTCAAATGCTTAAAGTATTTGTAGGAAACTCTTTTGTCCACTATTTTAACTGAAGTGCTAACCTGTTTAAAATAAATATCAAACATTTGTGGAAGGAATTTAAGAGAAGACAACCTAACTTCTTATTTCATTCTCAGGATATGAGCATTGCAGGTAAAGCCAGCATTTGTTACTCATTCCTAGTGGCCCCTGAGAAGAAGGTAGTGGGTTTTCTTCTTGAACCACTGCAGTCTATGTGGTGAAAGTGCCCTTGCCATACTGTTAACATAGGGAGCTCCAGGGTCTTGACCCAGTGACACTGAAAGGACAGCAATATATGCCCAAGCTGGATTTGATTTTGTCTCGCAGGGGACTTGCGGATGGTGGTGCTCCCATGCCTCTAGTCATTCTAGGCAGTGAGAGTCATGGATTTGGGAGACATTGTCAAAGGAGCCTTGGTGAGTTGCTGCAGTCCATCCTAGAAATGGTACATACTGCTGCCACAGTTCACCCAGTGATGGAGGGGCTATATGTGGCCTGTGGGAAAGACTTGTTAATTTTAAAGGTGCAAAAGTAATATGTGAAGTGTATTCTTGCAGCAAGCATTAATTCTGAATACCTTAATGCCTCCTTTAAAATAGTGGACAACGGGGTGACATGTGATACCTTAAGGGTTCACCCACAAATGTCACAGAGTCTATTCTCTAAATCATTGTTTCCTATGAGAAACTACTGTTTTATTAAGAAGGGACCATCTTAAAAAGCATCACTCTGGAGGCTGCACCCACGAGTTTGTTTCATCTATGCTGACAGCCAAGTTTAATGCAGTTATGCAAATATAGAAAAAAGTGTGGTTGATAGTAATTGCTGATACAGCAAAACTGATAAAAATCAGTTCTATTTCACGAAAACTGATCTTTAGTGAAGTGAGATGTTATCAGGTTTAAATTTTATTAAATATTACAGCCAGCAACCTCTTAAAAAGGAAATAAAAAAGTCTTCATTCTCCATCAGGAGTCACAACTTGCATTAAAACATGCATTTAATTAATGGTACTGGTCACAAGGTCTTTATTGTACTGATAAAATGAGCAAAGAGTGGTCTTATTTTCATAGTTTGCTTTGGTGATATGCCATTGATACACATCTAACCAGCTCTTTACGAGTGATTGGTTGGGTCTCATACCTCTTCCAGTTCATATTGGTCTGACCTGGCCAAAGATACATAGAACTTTGCTCCAATGGTTTCTTTGCACTCAGCACCACAAAGCTGCAACCCTCCACTGCAGAAAACTTGCTAAAGCTGCACTTTATAAGTTCTGCACATGGGTTTCCGTCTTACACAGATAACCTTTTTTTGCTAATCAAGTGGGTGGACATCAGTGATTATTGGAATATGGAGGGCTTCTCCGTCATGTGCAGTCCGCTTCACGGCAAGCGGGAGTTAGAGTGAAGCTTCCTCTAATCTGCCCCATCAGTGCAAAACGAACCTTGAAGATCAAGGTACATCCCTCCCACTGCACATGTGTACTATGTCATTGCAGCATTAGTTAGTGTTAGCTGTGGCTCACTGGGTAGTAATCTTGCTTTCTGGATCAGAAGTCTTGTGGACTCTTAAGCCCCAATCCAGAGATATGAGCACAAATCCCAGGCAGGCACTGCAGTGCGGTACTGAGGGAGTGCTGTACCATCAGAGGCTCTGTCTTCTATATCAGAATTTAAACTGGACCTGTGTCTAGGTGCCCATGACACAATTTTGGAGAAAAGCAGGGGAGTTCTTCCTGGTGTTCCAGCCAATATCTATCCCTCCACTAGCACCATTACAAAAAATTACCTGGCTCTTTTCACATTGGCCAGAATTTTGATGTCAGCAAGTGGGGGCGGACCGGCACGCTGACGCATAAAATGATGCGCGGTGATGTTGTGTGTGCGTCGTAGCGTCAGCACGCATCATTTAGATATCACGTTCGGCAAGCGCACACCAGCCGAATTGTCAACGGCCTATTGAGCCCATTAAAAGAACAGTTATTAATGCTGCCTGCCCAACCTTAAGGTTAGCGGGGGGGGGGGGGCAGGCGAAGATCCCAAGCGGCCTTTGCGTTTTTTAGGAAACCTCATCCACGGGCGGGATGAGGTTCCCAGTAGGCCTTAATAAATAAATAGATAAATGATTTTCCCACAATTCATAAGCATGTCCCACTCATGTGACGCTGTTGCGTGAGGGGACGTGTCTAAATAATTTTTAACTTTATTATTTATGAACTGCTATTATGTACTTAATCTCCCTGAGGCATGGAGCTGTGCCCCGGCTCCCCCTCCTCCCCCAGCCCGCACAGGCAGTGCTGAGCACTACCGGCCGTGCGTCACGCTGACCGGGCCTTAATTGGCCCCCCCCATGTAAAATGGCGGCACGCAGCCGATTGCGGGCGGCGATCGGCTCCGCACCCGCTCCCAACTGGCCCGATCGACGTGCAGAAAATTCTCCCCATTGCTATTTGTGGGAGTTTGCTGGGTGATATATTGGCTGCTGTGTTTCCGACATTGTAGCAGTGATTGAGGAAGTGCTTCATCAGCTTAAAGCACTCTGGGGTGTCCTGAGGTTGTGAAAGGCACAAAATAAATGTAGGACTTTTGTCCTGAATTCTTTTCTGACTGAGACAGAGCAGTCACACGACAGCTGGATGAATCTACTAAATCAAATGACAACAGGAATTTGGTGTAAGTAGGAATTGGGTTCAGTGGGGAAGGAAGTGATACGTTACTTCAACCAAGAGGCAACATTAAATAATTCAATATATAAGTAAATAGTCAGAATTAGCAATTAGATCAAAGAGGATAAAATTAAAATGAGCTAGTTAGAATATACCAACATGAAAGGAATCCAAATTGCAATGAATAAAAAGCTGGTATACATAAATAATAAATACAAGGTAAAATCATACTAACCTAGTTATTAAACTAAAAGAAATGATTAATTACAAATTAGTCTGAAATCAAGTTAAATCCATCTACAAAACATAATCTGGATCTTAAGTAATTTTATTATATCTAGAATTAAGTTGCAACTAACAAACAAGCAAGTTTGTGGATGGTGAGAGCGTCCTTGTATAGTGGCAGTCCATCAGGCAACTGGAGTGTGAGTTAGACACACTCCAATGCATAAGGGAGGAGGAGGAATTTCTGAATAGTTTACTCCAGAGCCCAGTCCAACCTCAGAGGAAAGCATCGGTGCAGGAAATGGGTATTGGGACTGTCAGGCAGCAGGGTACAGCAACGATACATATTTATCTGGCACCTTTAACATCATGAGACATCCCAGGGCACTTCACATGAGCATTATAAAAGAAAGTATGACACCAAACCCCACTAGGGGATATTGGGCGGAATTCTCCCACCCCACCCGCTGCGGGTTTCATGGCGGGCGGGAGCGGAGAATCCACCGGGAGGCAAAACAATCGGAAACCCGCTGTCATTAAAAACAGGTCGCAATTCTCTCGACGGTGTTTCCATGGCCGGTCGGTTGTCCTGCCGACCAGTGGCACGAACGCTATTTGCGTTCATTGGCTTGTCATGAATGCTCATTAAAACAAGCTGCTCACCAGAGTCTTGCCAGGCCTTCCAATCTTCCATCATGAGAGCAGGAAATTACATCGGCGCAAACCCGGACCTCACTTCGCTGGTAACTTCGAGGTGAGTGGAACATACCTGCCTTAGCGCTGCGCCGGTCTTGTTGTGATGGACACCACTCTGCTGGGGTTGTAGGGTCGGGCTGCTCCTTCTCTTTGCTTTCATTTTTTCGAGGAACACCGCTGAGCTGTGGTACTCATGCAGGCCTCCACTTTCAGAGACTAGCACTTCAACCAGGGATGGGCTGTGAGTTGAGGGCCAGGCTGACAAACATGAGGGGGTCAACGGGGAGGGGAGGCTGTGGAATGGCAGTCAGGGGAAAGGGCGGACATGAGGGCAGCATCAGCTGCCATGGAAGTAGGGCAGGAAAATCTATGGACCCTTATAGTTTCCAAACGTGTCACCCTCTGAGCTTTGCTTTCTTGCCCCTTGAATCATTAATGTCTTTGATGTTTCCTTTCAGAGAGAAAGTAAAAGCAGATATGGATGCAGGGCTCAATGCTGCTTTTGTCAGGGTCCTAATGCAATGGAGGAGGCGAAAGAGGGAGAGGCAACTCGGCACCCAGCTTCAGCAGGAGGGACATCATCAAGCGGAACCACAGCATGAACAGGAGGGTCAGGGGAAGAGACCCAGACAACGGGGGCAATTCGCCAAACCTAGGGTTTATTGTCCAAGAGTCTCCTATTTGAAAATGAGTGAGGGACAATGCTGGGCACATCTGCGCTTGTCCCAAGATCTGGTACATCATATATACCTAAACACTTCATGAAGACCTGACACCAAGTGGAATTGGAGGGTATCCCCTGCCAGTGGCTTTGAACGTGACCCCAGCACTCAATTTCTTGGCCTCTGGTTCTTTCCAAGGAATCTTGTACAGCATCTCCCAGTGCTCAACACATCGATGCATAAAGGAGGTCATAGATACCCTTTACAGGAAGGCCCAGCATTATGTCAGGTTTGCTCTGGACGAAGATAGTCAGGCTGCAAGATTCACCGGCTTCGCTGCCATCTCAGGCTTCCCTACAGCACAGGATGTGATGAGCTGCACTCATGTAGTTATACGGGCTCCATGGCAGCAGCCCCTAATGTTTATAAACCAC
Source organism: Carcharodon carcharias (assembly GCF_017639515.1). NCBI lineage: Eukaryota > Metazoa > Chordata > Chondrichthyes > Lamniformes > Lamnidae > Carcharodon > Carcharodon carcharias. The sequence continues at coordinate 136,149,401 of NC_054479.1, forward strand.
AAGGGCTGTCATTCCATTAATGTACAACTGGTGTGTGATCACCGGAAGCACATACTGCATGTTTGTGCATGGAACCCTAGGAGTTGCATGACTCCTACATCCTGAGTCATTCCAAGTGCCTGAGATTTTTGAGGGGCCATTACATCTGCAGGGATGGCTGCTTGGGGATAAGGGGTACTCGCTGGAGCGCCGGCTGATGACACCGGTGCATCGCCCTCAGAGTCATTCCGAGGAAAGGTACAACACTGCTCACAGGCCCACACATTGTCTTACAGAGAAGACCATGGGGCTTCTGAAAATATGCTTCTGGTGCTTGGACTGCTCAGGTGGCTTACTTCAATACATTCTGGACAGGGTTTCCTACATCAGCGCAGCATTCTGCACCCTTCACAATCTGGCAATGCAAAGAGGTGACCCCCCTGCCAGAGGATGACCAGGAGGAGGATGAGAGCTCATCAGAGGATGAAGATCCGGAGGCTCAGGAACCTCAGGAGGCTGCTGAGGGTTAGTATGAATGCAATGACACCATGGAGGAGGGAAGACATGAGAGACATGCCCATGATACGTTAATCATTGATAGTTCCAGGAAGAATAAAGTCAAGTGAGGGAATATGGTCACATCTCCCCTAGTTCTTCTTTCAGCTCAGAGGATGACCACCCATGCTCAACAAGAACGAGTCCCACATTCAGCTCACTCTGGGAACTGAGAGCCCACTTAGGAGCAAGAGCGATGCGAGAGAAGGCTTGAAGCTTTTGCCGACATCTAATGATGCCAACTCTACTGCGACTGAGATGTGGACATGCCAAGGGATCTCTTCCTCCTGTGATGTCTTTTCCTTTACCAAGACCACTGAGGAGACACAAAGGCCGCTAGAATATCAATGCTAATGAGGCTGCTGTGCTCCCTGCAGCCATCCAAGGGGTAGGGCACACGCCACTGTTCCTGTATCCCTCTGATCAAGGCCTGGAGGATCTGTTGTGTGAAGCGAGGTGTAGACTTCATCCTGAGGCTCCTGGCCTTTCTCTTATGGGTTGTGGACATTTCTGGTGGGCTGGAGAGATTGAGATTGTGTGTTGGACTGGAGTTTAAACATGGCACCTGGACCTTCGAACCCGCCAGCTAACAGGACTGAAACGCGCCTCTGCACAATGAGTGAGGTTACGAGTGTAGAACAGGGCGGTAGTTGATGCCATTACGGACGGAGGGCTGAGCACTGTCAAAACTGCCCAACACTGCATTTAGTTTCATTTTGGGAGAACTCTGCCCATTAGGTCAAAGGATTTGGGCAAAGAGGTTTTAAGGAGCATCTTAAAGGAGGGAAGTGAGATAAGAGACTGAGAGGTGTAGAGAGGGAATTCCAGAGCTTAGGACTTAGGCAGCCGAAGGTATTGTCACCAATCTTGGAGCAATTAGAATCGGGGATGCACAAGAGGCTAGAATTAAAGGACAGCAGATATCTGGGAGAATTACAGGGTTGGGGAAGATTACAGAGATAGGGAGGTCCAAGGCCATGGAGGGATTTGAAAACAAGGATGAGAATTTTAAAATCAAGCATTGCTTGATTGGGAGCCAATGTAAGTCAGTGAGCACCGGGGTGATAGAGGAATGGAACTTGCTGTGAGTTAAGATACGAGCGGCAGAGTTTTGAATGACCTCAAATTTACCGAAGGAGATAGAAGAGAAGATCCCACACACACTGGCCTAAACCAACATATAATATTCTTGATCCCTGTGAGTGTAAGGAGAAAGACTTCATGAATAAAAGCCACAACACTGACCTAAACATGGGGCAGGCAGCTGTTCAAAAGAGGGAGGAGCAGAATAGAAATACAATAGACATAGGCGATTAGCCAGGATTAAGATTCCCTCAGGTTGTGCTGCCTACATGTAGCCAGGGTGAGGAATATTTTAATGCAGAGGTGGCGGGGGGGAAATGGGAACAGGCGGACGAGTTCCAATTGTTGTAACTCATGTTAGGACTAATGAGATAGGGAATAAAAAGGTGGAGCTCTTGCTGAGGGAGTGTCAGGAATTAAGATCTACATTAAAGTGCAAGGGTGGTAATCCCAGGATTGTTATCCAAGCCATGTTCCATTCGTATAGAAAAATGAGAAAAGACTTGCATTTATATAGCACTTTTGACAACCACTAAATGTCTCAAAACACGTTACAGCCAATGAAGCACTTTCTGAAGTGTAGTCCCTGCCGTAATGTAGGAAATATGGCAACCATTTGCACACAGCAAAATCCTATAAACAGCAATATCATAATGACTAGATAATATATTTGCTGATGTCAGTTGAAGAATAAATATTGGTCAGCAAACCGACAATAACTCTCCTGCCCTTCTTCAAAATCGTGCTATGGGATCTATGATGTCCACCTGAGAGAATGGTCAGTTTTAACTCAGGCCATATTTTTACATTTTACTCAGAAGACAGCACCTCTAATTGGGCAGCACTCCCTCAGTACTGCTTGTCGCATGAGCCATTACTTTTGCCCTCAACTCCTGGAGTGAAACTTGAATTCAGAATCTTGTGACTCAGGTGAAAGTGCTACCAACTGAGCCAAAGCGGCAAATAAGCTAGGAAGGCAAACCCATCACCAAAGGGATACTGTGAGGAGAAAGGGTTCATTTCATGGGACACTGGTATCAATACCTGGAAAGGACAGAAATGTACCATTGGGATACGCTGCATCTGACTTAATACTGCAATGGGTGCTGTCTACAGGCCTCCTGATAGCAACAATTAAGTGGTAGAATGTTTTAATTCAGAAATTCAGAGAGGATTGTATTCAACACAAAGTTGTTTTAATGGGAAACTTTAATTTTCATGATGATTAGGAAAAGTAGGGTAGCTCAAGTCAGAACAGTAGTAAATTTCTCAAGTGCATCCAAAATATTTCCTTAGAGCAATATGTGCCGACAGCAGGTCATACCAGATTTAGGAATGAGTAATGAGGCACCCTTAATAATTTAACAATAAGGCACCATTTATCTGTCAGAGATCATAATACGATCGAATTCAGTGCTAGGTTTGCAGAAGGGGAAACCTAACGCAGTTACTTAGATTTAAAGCTAACTTTAAGAGAATGAGACAGACGATGATGACAGCAAGCTGGTCGAAATGACTATTGGGTGAATCTACAGATAGGTAGTGGGAAGTGTTCAAAAAATAATACAGAAACCTCTAAAGCGGAAGATCTTTGCTTACCAAGTAAAACAGCAATGGTCGACAAACAAGATGTGAGATAACATAAAACTAAAGGAAATAGCATATAAAATTGCAAAGAATAGTGTAGACCCAGAGGACTGAGAAAGGTATAAAACACGGCAAAGGAGGACAAAAAATACTAAGAGCTGCAAATAGGGAATGCAAAAAACTTGCGAGGGATGTCAGGATGAACTCAAAAAGTTTTTACAATTATTTTAGGAGCATAGGAACAACAGGAGAAAGCCATTCAACCCATTGAGACTGCTCCGCCATTCAATGCGATCATGGCTGATGAACACTTCAATGCCTTTTACCCACACTATCCCCATGACCCTTTGTGTTATTGTTAATCAGAAATCTATCAATTGTCACAAAAGTATAATAATTCTCATAATATTATTGTGATTTATTGTATAAGTAAGGTAATAGAGGGGTTTGGATAGTTTCTGCATGTGTGTGTGGGATTTAATTGAATTGGAGACAGCTGGTCTGGAGGCTTTGACTCATCAAAAGAAGCTAGTTTTGAAATGCTAAATACGTAAACATGAATGAAGTTTTAGAACGTAAGGTGAGGAGAATTTGCATTTGTAGATAAATTAGGGTAGTTTGAATTTCAAAGAAATGGTAAGATGTTACACCTAGCCAGAGAAGCTAGGCCAAGCAGTGTGTTTATTTTCCCCAAAGATTACTGAAAACATTAGCACCATGCAATGATTTATGAGAAAAGTAAAATCCAAGGACATATGGGCACCATGGAATTTGCATTAAAAGGGAGAATCATGTATAAAGGATAGTGAGGTTATGTGTTAGAAAACGTATCACAAGATCCACCAGAAGTGTGAAAAGCCTCCAGTAGTTATGCAATAAATTGCTGTCTACAGAAACTGAAGCTGGGAAAAGCCATTTTGAATTTTACTGTCCAGGATAAAGTATTAACTGGCTGGAATCTATTAAACCTCTTCTTTTGTTTATTGTTGTCTTAATGGGGGTGTAACTGGAAACCAGATTAATTAGGGGTTTTAGGAGTTATTATAGTAGTAATTTGTAGACCTATGTACATGCTTAAAATCTTTGCTTTTGTTAATATACACTTAATTTAGTTTTGCACAAAAAACTCTAGAGTCTTGGTGGACTTATTATTACTGAATTCAGACACACATCGCAAAATAAAATACAAATTGCAACATTGCTGTGACCACATGATTAAGTTTCCCTCGCGGGTTTGATCTGCCTGGCACACATCATCTGCCACACATAATACAATCTATTTTAGAAAGAAAGGGTAGTTAAGGGCAATATGGACTCTTTGAAACAGCTGGAGGTATTATTATATATGACAGTAAGGTTATAGCGGATTATTTAATAATTTAGCTTGTGCCAGTCTTCACAGCAGGGAACGTTTATTCCATGGAAATTAGGAATGCAACATCTTCTGAAACACACTGAAATTAATATAAGCAAGAAAGCAGCATTAGAAAAATGGCACTAACTGCCGACAAATCCTTAGCACCAGAAGTTTTTAAAGAAAGCAGGTGAGGAAATTGCAGCTGCTTAAGCCATAATCCTCTAAAGCACTTTAATTAGCACATTCCTTTAGATAATATCACCACCTTCAACACCTCTTTGTCCTTTTGTCTGTGACATCTTTTGGTTATCTCCAGCTATCACTGGCCCTCTGCCTAGCTCTTCTTGTCCCAACCATACCACCCCCCCCCACCAACCTTAAACCAGGTTATATTTCACCCCTTTTCTATTTTTACTTAGTTCTGTTGAAGGGTCATGAGGACTCGAAACATCAACTGTGTTCCTCTCCACCAATGCTGCCAGACCTGATGAGTTTTTGTAGGTGTTTTTGTTTTTGTTTTATCATCTAAAGCTCTCCTGATTCAGGAATTGTCCCTTTAGGTCGGTGAATTGCAAGTGTAACAGAATTATTTTAAAAAGTTGAGAAATGTGAGAGAGAGATCCCAGAAAATGTAGAGCTGTTAGTCTAACATCTGTTGTGGGGGAAGTTATTGGTATCTATACGTAAGAAGAGTGGTTGAGCGCTTAGAGAAGTTTGAGCCGATTAGCAAGGGCCAATATTGATTGGCTAAATGTATTTCAGATTCAACGAGTGTAATTAATTATTTTTTTAAGAAACAGCTAAAGTAGTGGATAGGGATATATTTATGGATGCAGTTTAGATGGCCTTATAGAAAACATTCAATAAGGTACTACATCAGAGACTGTTCCATGGTTGGGAAATTGGTTAGGTGGTAGAAGACAGAGACACATGAATTGGAAGAAAGTTGCTTGTGTTTTCCCATAAGAATCTGTGCCGGGGTCTCAACAGTTCATTACATTTATTAACGACTTAGGTAACATTATAGCTATATATCTAAGTTTACCAATGACACAGAGATTGGTGGTATAGTAAGGAGGGTGGATGGGAGCATAAAATTGCAAAGAGACATTGAGAGATTAAGCAAGTAAAAAGGATGGTAGAAGTGTGGAACTCTCTATCCCTAAATATCATAGATGCTAGATCAATTAATAACTTTAAATTTGATATTGGTATATTTTTGCTAGCCTGGGGTATAAAAGAAATGCCAAGGTAGGGGGATGGAGTTAAGAACACAGTTCAACTATGATCTCATTGAATGGAGTGGAACAGAATCAAGGGGCAGAATGGCCCACTCCTGCACCTATGTTTTTATGCCAGATTAGTGCCAAACCATGTTGTTTGGACTTTGGGAATGTGATTCAGATTAAACAACATTCAATGTTTATCCCTGACAAGAGCAAGAAAGAAGGGACGTCCATCCTATCAGTGTAGGCTAATGGCTCTTCACTAAGATCATCGCCAAATGCTTAAGTGAAGCAGTCCAGATCAACCCCAGGATACTTTAAATCTCAGGGCCCAAAGGTGAAATTATGCAGTGTTATATGTTACATGGCACCCAGTGAGAGTGCAAATCTGAATTGGAAAGGTATAGTTGGTTACAATGGATCTAACAGTGGGTCAGATCTTGCTGGTAAAATAATGATGTGTTAATGATGCATGTTGTCGTTAGTGCCTAATTCGGTCAAGCAATTCCGGGGATGAAAAGATATGCAATGAGTCTCAGACAAGAAGTTGCCTCATTGCTCAGATTATTCTTACTTCATTTTCATGTTTCTTGGATGAATAGTTTTCTTTCATCTGCCTGCAAAACAATGGTGACAACACTTCAAAAGTAACTTGTTGCTTGTGGGTACCTTTCTAGAATCCTGAGGATGAGATAAGGTGTTGTATAGATGCACTTTGTTTTCTCTCCACTATTCCACTGCATATGCCTTTATTCCCATGGCCATTAAATGGCTACCCCAGAACTGTATATCCAAAATTTGGAGTCTTTCAGTTAGCCATCAATTTGTATCATCTATTGGTGAAGCCTCCTCCACTATGATGACTTTTCAAGGCTTTATTGTAGTGGTAATTAGCCTGCAATAGTGCTGCATTTTAGGATGGAATTACTTGCACCGTTGAAACAAAACTCAAAAGATATTAAAGTACTTTGACTGCAATGCAATGCTACATTGGTAGCTAAAGAAGAAAGGCTTACATTTATATAGTACATTTCACAACCACCAAACGTCTCAAAGTGCCTTAGAGACAATGAAGCACTTTTGAAGTGTAGGGTCACTTTTGAAATATAGGCAACATAGTTTGAACGACCTGCTGTATCAGACGCCATCTCATCAATGGAAAACTATCTTGGTAGCATTTGCAGATCTGTAGGAAGTGGCATATGAATGGAGAAAAAGCAAAACACCATGGGGCAGGATTTCCCCCTCATTGGTCGGGCACGATAGGTGGGTCCAGGAAAGGCTGAAGGCTGAACGCTGCCCGCGATCGGGCTCTGACCACGATTTCGCGCTGGCTGGTACAATTATTGGCCAGCCAGCATGAAAGGCACACTCAGAGCCTCAGCACTGCCGGGGTGGGTGCAGGAGCAGCGCGAGCGCTGAGGTGTGCGCATGCGCTGGGGGAGCGCGCACTGACTGCTCTCTGAAGGCACCGATCTGCCTTAGGGTGCTGAAGGCTTTTAAAATAAAAAATAAACTTTTTACATATTATATAAACATGACCCACATGTAACTCAGTCACATGAAGAGGGACATGGTAGTAACCGTTGGAAACCTGATTCCGCCCAGGGATGAGGTTTTGTTAAAAATGCAATGGCCGCCCGGCCTATTTGCCCGCCTGCCAACCAAATGGTTGAGTGGGCAACGGCAATTGCTACTTAATTAATTACCTAAGGACCTTAATAGACCTCTTAATTGTCGGCAGGCGTGCTACCACCTCTCGTATGTGCCCGCTGACCGAAAGATCACGTGAGGGTGCAATGATGTCAGGATGCTCGCCTGATGTCACCGCACATCATTTTACACTCGAGCGGGTCAGGTGTGCGCCCGGCCACTCAGCGCAAACTTTTGCCCCATGTCTGTGAAGTTAGCGGGAATGTTTTGCTCTTATTTCCCCTGTTAGCCAGTCTCTCTGGTATGTTAGCCATTATTACAAAGGGATTGGAGTATAAGAGTAAAGAAGTCTTGCTGAAGTTATGTAGGGTCTTGGTGAGTCAGCAACTGGAGTGCTCAAGACAGTTTTGGTCCCCTTAGCTAAGGAAAGTATACTTGCCTTAGAGGGAGTGTGGCATATGTTCATTAACCTGATCCCTGAAATGAAGGGATTGTTCTATGATAAGCGTTTGAGTAGGCTAGGTCCATATTCGCTAGAGTTTAGAAGAATGAGAGGTGATTTAATTGAAAAATATAAGGGGCTTCCTTTCTTTCGTCATTGAAGACATGTTTATAGCTGAAGAACATGGTAAATTGACGACATAAATAAGGATCCTTTGGTAATGGAACAGCAAAAGAACATGATGCCACAGTTAAAATAATAAAATGAACAATCACTGTTAAATTCGGAAACAATATGTTTTACAGCAGCTTATCATGTCTTTCAGAAACATTGCAAATCACGTATCCAATAAGCTACTTTGGAAGACCATTTTGAATAAAAACCCTCCATCGGACCTGTTAAGGGAAAGATGAGAAAGCACAAAAGAAAGAATGAAAGAAAATGTAGGGAATGCATAACAATAATAAAAGAAATCCCAGGATGGCACGTAAAAGCATCATAACTGATTCAACAGGTCTTAACGCAATCACATTTCTCAAGTTCTTCCACTTATTTACAGGGTTGGCAGAAACATTCCACATCCACCTACACCCTCCCCACCGCCCTCCAACCCCCAACACATGCACACCGTGGCTACCACTATTAGCAATAGAGAAAAACAACTACGACCTTGTGGATCAGTCACAATTTGTTTAACCCATGAAAGGCATGGATTGCAAAATTGTGAACTGTTCCAATGTTTTGACAAAAGGAAGCAAGCTGAAGCTTGTGGCTTAAAGTTAAGTCCAATCTCCTCATCTAATCAGCAAAATAATGTGCATCAAAACATACTTGTTGCCCACACTCTGATCACTATCGGCTATTTATGTCCATATTAAGCACTTCATGCATGTCACCCTGAAAGGAACTGCTCCTAACACCCTTAACATACATTCACTGAGGCAAATTCTCACTAATTACTCCAAATTACAGGTTATTGTCCATTTGTTCTGTACATTACATGTTGTGATTTTTGTCAGTTAGAAGCTTGTCCTATAACACTTGTTATCATGAAGCACACTGGTTTCATTTCCTTACTTTATTGAGCTTATTTTCTATCACTTAGTTCAAGCAACCCACTTTTCATTGAAGACCAAAGAGGTATATTACCAGATAGCTATCATCTGCTAATTTAATGATAGGACTCAACATGCACTATGAACTTCAAATTGTATCTCTCTTTCAATTAATTAGGATAGGTCTTAAGTTTGTATTGCAGGCACTAACTGCATAGTCTCTAGTACGTATACTAAGCACATCATAGGTTAATCAGTTACAGCCAATGGTATCCCACCTGATTTTAATGTTGCTTATTGTCGTAGGGAATAGGGAATTGGGTGTACTGCTCAGCAAGCAAGTAGGAAGAAGTTAGGAGCTGTTATATATGAACATCCATCAATAAATTCAGATATTTTCTTGGATTTACCCTGTTCTCTTTGGTTCTGTTTGTTTCAAACTTCCTCCTTTTCTTTTGCTCTCTCTCTTTCTATGTATTTACTCTCCTTAAACATTTCTGTCTGTCTTTCTTTCCTCTTTGTGTCTATTTTATAAAGGTTGTATTTGTTCTCAGGATGCAAGTCATGCTGGTAAGGCCAGCATGTAATCTCCAGTTACACTGAGAAGATAGAGGTGCTGCTCCCTTCTTAATGGACTGCTACAGTCGTTGTCTCATTCTTGTTTTCAAATCCTCCCAAAGCCTTGCACCTCCATATCTCTGTAATCTCCTCCAAGTGCACAACCCTCTGAGATATCTGTACTCCTCTAATTCAGGCCTCTTGTCCATTTTCAAGCACAATTGCTCCACCATTGGTGGCCCTGCCTTTAGTTACCTGGGCCCCAAGTTCTGGAATTCCCTCCCTCCCTCTTTGCCTCTCTACTCCGCTTTCCTCCTTTAAGACACTTCTTAAAACCCAGCTTTGATCAAGGTTTTGGGCATCTGACCTGATATCTCCTTATGTGGCTTGGTGTCATACCTTGTTTTATAATGCTCCTGTCAGGTGCCTTGGGGTGTTTCATTATGTTAAAGGTACAATATAAAATATGTTATTGTTAATTTGTTGTTCGATTGTTGTTGTTGTGGATCCAATGCACCCAGCAGCATTAGGCAGAGAGGCTGAGAGTGCAAGGGTTAATTCAGATGATGCTCAGAAAGCACTTTGCTGTAAGCAGAGCATATTGCAAAGCTGGGAGTCGTTTTGAGCAACCACATCTAAAAAAATGAGTTAACAAACATTTCGTTGCTTGACTCAAACCAGCCCGAGTGAGTGGAGTCACAGCTTGCAACGCTGACAATACACACAAATGCTTTAAGTCAGGCAAGCATCTTCTGGAGGGAGTAGAGCACATTAGAGTGACTGGAAAGCACCAGGCAAGATAGCAGCTGCAGCAGGCTCAGGGGATTGAAACTACCCACACCATACCAGAGCTCAATCCACTGAAATTTGGTTCAACTGTGTGTAATAATGGAATTTGTGCTTTCATATATAAGCAAAAAGAAAGGCTTGCACTAAATCATGCTGTATTAAAAGGACATGGTTACCCCTGTAATAATTATATTTATCAACATATGATTAGATCATTTGTTTCAGAAAACAATGCAAATGTATTATTGCACTGGGTGTGATGTTATTATGGTTAATATGACCCTTTAAATGCACTGAAAAATATTTACATCCATGTAGAGCCTAATCACATTTCAGAGAAGTCTCTCATAATTTTGCTTATAATGTATGACTTTGAAAGCAGCAACAGTCATTGGAGCTATGCACAGCAAGATTCCACAGAAAAGAGAAAGGTAGGCTGTCACTTTGGGTGATATCCTTGTTCAGAACTGAACCATCTCTAGAAGGTTCCAAACCAAAACATTAGTCTTTCTCTCTCCTTTAGCTGCTGATCTTCCTGCTGCAAATTTCTAGCGTTATCTGTTCCTTCTCTAGTTTTCCAGCATTGTTCTATTTTTCCCTTTTCCTGGTGATTTTATGGGACCACAATATCCAGTGTGGCCTTCTTCCCAGAACTCCATGCAGACTGCTGATTCTCTTGACAGTCTATTAATAAGCAAAATACATAAATCAGGGGCATTTATAATTTAAAATCACTTCTAATCATCTTTAGGTCAAATGATTTGACGCAATTAGATATTCCACAATTTGCACAAATTTCCATATTTATCATGTGTGTTGCAGCTGGTAACCCATGTGGGCCTGACCAATAAATCACTTACCTAGTGAGTTGCCCTGTTGAAAGTCAATCTGTGGAGGTTAAGCAATTTGAATTCGAGTGGAAGTTTAAGGGAGTGACCCATTGGGAGTAGGATGCGGTTACCCAGAAGTAACTGCAATAAGCCTGTCAGGGGCTTTTTAACTTAGCTACGCACTTACACCTTGACTTCCAAGTTTCTTGAACAACCAGCGTGAGTCAATGTGATGACAAACTTTAAGGCTCGATTTCAGCAGAACTAATTTAAAAGGACACTGCAAAACTGACGATTGAAGGATTCTGAGGTGGGAGAACAGAGGAAACTACAGTCGTAATGATTTCCTAGTGTGGAGAGCTTCGCCTTCATTCACGGATGTCTCCTTGGGCCTGATCTTATGGCCTCTAGAGGCCTACGAGGAGATACCCTTCCCTGCCGACAGGGGAACAAAATTTGCCTCCAAGAGCAAGGAGATTAGCAGCAGGAATGTGGCACCATGCTCCTAGACACAGTATAGGAAGCATTTAATGACCTAGTCAGGGCAGCAAAAGTTGAGCGCAGCGGTACTTTTAACTTCATCCTGATGTGTGGACTACCATAACATCCTCAAGCTGCCTTTCCCAAGCCTAACCCTGTACATCACTCCTTACACAAAACTCTTGCAGGTGCAACCACCCCTCTCTGCCTACGCACTTTCTCACATTCCCATCTGATCATCCACCACTGACACTCATTCTCATCTTAATGCAATGTTATGCCCCCTCCTTCATAGTGACCGTCAACAAACGTTGAATCTACTCAACATATTCCATTAATCTCACTCGTAAGGCTGGAGTTTACAATTCGCTGCTGGCATGTTTTAAGGCCAGGTGAGCACAGAAAATGCAGCAGGTGGCCTCTCTGCCACCTATACCCATCTGTCTCCGACTTTTATGGGGGTGTTAGGGAGTTGCTGAGCTTTTCCCTTTGCCCTATTGAGGCCTTTAAGTGGTCAATTAATAGCCACCGTGGCAGGAGGAGACCCATGACATACGGGAAGCCCTTCAGCTTTGGCTGCACGGGTTGGTGTCGGACAAGGACCCATCAGAGGTACCCCCCCCTCACTTCCCAGGTGATTTCCCCCCTTAACTCTCCCGCCAGGCTCCTGAACCCAGTCCCCAATCTTTGCTGAGACCCCCAACCCTGGATTTACTTGGGCTCCTCAGCATGGTGGGACTGCCTGTGGTCCCAACAGTGGCCACCATTCCTGCTGGCGCTGGTGAGACCACAATCCGATTGGCTAGCAGCTCTCTAAGGCTAGACCACCTCCCGAGATATGGGCGGAACCCTCACCTTAAAACAATTAATGCTGCTCCCAGCGTTAAATTGCTGTGGGGCAGCTGTCAGGGTCGTTGCCTGGTTGTCCGCCAAGCTTTTCGCTGGGGTGGGGATCATGGGGACCATGACAACCCATAAAATCCAGCCTGGAGATCTCTTCCTGCCATCCTTGCAGGAGAAAGCAGGCAGTACACAGGAGGTAGAGAGCTGGAGGTGACGCTCTAGGCATCTCAGTACTGACAGTTGCAGGGGAAGAGGCGCATGAGAGAGACGAAACCTTGGCATACCCGACCACCGCAGATGAAGAGAAAGGGATCCTCCCAGCAACCTGGTGGCAGAATTAAACATTGCATTCGGCCAGTTGGCATACAACAAGACGATGTCCTCACTCATAGAAAGATGATCACTTGCCAAGGTCACTTGGATTGAGGATCAAAAGCAGAAGTCAAATTTGGGATTCACTCAAGTTCTGTCGAAGGGTCATGAGGACTCAAAACGTCAACTCTTTCCTTCTCCGCCGATGCTGCCAGACCTGCTGAGTTTTTCCAGGTAATTCTGTTTTTGTTTTGGATTTCCAGCATCTGCAGTTTTTTTGTTTTTATGAAAGTATGCAGGTCCTGCTCGATGGCTTGCACACACTGAGTTGCAGCTTAAATAGGATTGTTGAAACCCTAGTCTTGCTCAATCGGAGCCCTGCTGATATGCAGTAAAGCACTCTCCAGCTCATTGCAAGCAAGCAAATGTGTATAGGCCATGCGATGGAGAAAGAGGATGTAGAAATAGGGGCTTTTTTAAAATTCGTTCATGGGATGTGGGCTTCCCGCCAACATTTATTGCCCATCCCTAGTTGCCCTTGAGAAGGTGGTGGTGAGCTGCCTTCCTGAACAGCTGCAGTCCATGTGGTGTAGGTACACCCACAGTGCTGTTAGGGAGGGAGTTCTAGGATTTTGACCTAGCGACAGTGAAGGAATGGCGATATATTTCCAAGTCAGGATGGTAAGTGACTTGGAAGGGAACTTCCAGGTGGTGGTGTTCCCACCTATCTGCTGCCCTTTTCCTTCAAGATGGTAGTGGTCATGGGTTTGGAAAGTGCTGTCTAAGGAGCCTTGGTGAATTCCTGCAATGCGTCTTGTAGATGATACACACTGCTGCTACTGTGCATTGGTGGTGGAGGGAGTGAATGTTTGTTGTGATGCCAATCAAGTGGGCTGCTTTGTCCTGGATGGTGTCAAGCTTCCTGAGTGCTGTTGGAGCTGCACTCATCCAGGCAAGTGGGGAGTATTCCATCACACTCCTGACTTGTGCCTTGTAGATGGTGGACAGGCTTTAGCTCAGACCAATTCCACTGCTTACCTGTTCTCCCCACCACTGCCCACTGCCACCATCCCCCCACCCACCCAAATACCACACCCTCAGCCAATGCCCCGGTGGTTGGGAATACGCAACGAGTCTGGCAGCATCTGTGGAGAGGGAAACAAAGTTAACATTTCAGGTTACTGGCCTTTCATTTGCTTTGCAGTACATCTCCTTTCAGCCTGCAAGCATGACCCTGCGCTTCCAGTCGCCTGTCATTATAATTCTCCACCCTGATCTAACACTGACCTCCCTGCCCTCGGCTTCCTACACTGATCCAATGAAGCTCAATGGAAGTCCAAGGAATAGCACCTTATTCTTTTGATGAGACTTTTTACAGCCTCCCAGAACCAATATGAGATCAAGTATTTCAGATCATAACACCTGCCTCCATTTATTTTGGATGGCCACTGTTGGCGCAGATTCTTTTCCCATTTGCACCTCCTTGAGTAACATCATTTGTTTCTTTACTTGGCCCATTATAATTTCCTTTTGCCTCGCACTATCATCCCTTTTGTCATTTTATCCCCTTGCCTTTCACCCCGTGAAAGACCTTCTCTTTTGCTCTTTCCCCATCTCTCTCATATCTTTCCAAAACCTTGATATTTTTCCCTCTCTTTCCGTATCACTCTATCCTTCTACATTTCTACCACCCTGTCACTAAATTTCTCATTCTTTTCTGATACCTGCAACTTTAAATGGACTCTTCTCATGTGTGAATTCTTTGCCAGTCAGTAAAGGAATTTCCAGATCCTCCACAGTCCTGACAATCCTTCAGACGTCTATTCAGCCCCGTCTCACCCTCCTCATCACAAGAAAGTGAGACCCCAGCTCAGTCAATTTTTTTCTCGAAACCCAATTCAGACGTCAGCCTTGTAACCCACCTCTCAGCTCTCTCTCTAATAACGTTTTACCCCATCTGTAATACGAAAGCTCAAAACTGAACATATTAATCTTGATGTCCTCATTCAGGCCAGAAGCAACTTGTGAATCCAATCTCAATGACACTTTCCCCAGTGATACTTTCCAGCATTTATTTTTTTAACTGCCCACAATGTGAATTAATGGTTTTAACAACTTGGCCACCAAAACCCACAGATCTCTTTCCTGCTCTGTAACCTCAAACATTCTGATATTTAAATTTGTAGACCATGTTCTCACTTCTTTTAGTTAATTTCATTATTTTGCATTTCTCTCAGTTGGACACCATCTGTCACCCCTCTATTGACAACCCAATTGTTGTCAGTCATCGGCAAACTTGATCGGGTTAGACAATATTCTGTTCTCCAAGTCATTTATGAAAAAAATTCGAAACAACATATCCTGAATGACTTGGCAATGGGCCACAACAGAGAAGAAAATTGTTGACATTTTTGTTGATTTTTTTTTAAAGTCTTTTTTTCTTGGGCATTTAGCATTGATATCATGATGGGAACTTGCCCTGAGATGTTACTGATCTTAACATAACAAGTAGAAGATTGTATCCCTTAACACAATAGAATTGATGGAAATAAAAATATCAAGATTTTTTAAAGATTCGAAAAAAAATTTGGCGATGTACGATCAAAGAATAAGACTTGTCGGTCATGGAGATATTGAAATTTCAGAGTAGAGGTGTCATACTGGGTAACAAGGAAGCCACTGAGATAATTTGCTGCTCATTATGAATTTGATAATTATTTAAACCTGTTATTAGCCACAGTTAAACTTATTTTTGGTTTTAGTGCTTGCCTGCAGCAGGGCAGTCTGCACCCAAGGGACAGAGCAAGCCTTGGCCAGGAGGTTAAGGAGGTTCAGGTTTAACCTGGTGAAAGATCAGGATATCTA
Source organism: Carcharodon carcharias (assembly GCF_017639515.1). Taxonomy (NCBI): domain Eukaryota; kingdom Metazoa; phylum Chordata; class Chondrichthyes; order Lamniformes; family Lamnidae; genus Carcharodon; species Carcharodon carcharias. Next base: position 136,165,015 of record NC_054479.1, read on the forward strand.
CATCAGAAGAAAAAGCCTGGCCTGTGAAATGAGCTTCTAGGTAAGACAGTAGAGGCAAGGATCTTGGAATCATTTAAGAAAGAGTTGGGTGATTTGATGGAGGGACCATAAATTCTTGCTAGATGAATGAACGTGGGTGAGCCAAATGGGTCTCTGATCCACATTTACCTTGTGATCAGCTTCAAGCCACTTGAATAACGTTAGGTGGATCCCACTGCAACATCAGCAAAAGACAAAGTAGGCTTGCGGTCCTTGAAAGTTACAAATTGGGAGTTTTGTTTCTGACCACAAGTTGTCTCTGATTATTGGTGAATTTCCGTACAGATCAATGAAAAGCTTTTAACCATTTCCTCACAAGGGCTCAGTGTGGTTTTCTTTACTGCACATGCCAGTATAATCCAATATTCCAACATCAAGAAGCTTTTCTGAGGGATGTATGTTGTGCAGCTGTTGATTGTGGTGTTCCCCGCTGCTTATCAAATATCTGAACCTCGTTTAACACAATTTTTTAATCAGCAATTACTCTAAAACAAGTTGTACCGACAGCTGTACAGTATAATAACAAGACCTTTTTTATTGGAGATTCAGGCGTACTTAAACCTATTCAGTTGAAAACTGATATGATCAGCCATGCATTTTATATCCCACCCAATTTTACTTTCCATTCAAGGTATTAAGCAGATGTCCAAAACAACACTGCCGTTATCAGATCAGATGCCTTAAGACTTATTGTGGTGTCACAATAAAGAGATCATAGTTTCCTATTGAAAGTTGAGCTAAATGATGAGGGGATGAGCGTAAAATTCCTCAGTGCTTCCCACTGGCTTTCCACTCACCCCGATGGGACAGGTGAGGCCTCAGCCGGCCGGCCCACCCTTGACCCAATTGAAGCCCTTAAGTGGCCAATAATTGACCACTTAAGGTCCATTTCCCTCCCAGCCTCAATTTTTAGGTTGGCGGGAGTCATTCCAGGGTATGGGTTGAGATGTTTGGTGGGAAAGGGGGTGAGCCTCCATCAGAAGCCCCCTTCTGACATCAGGCCGGGAACCGCAGGATCTCCCTTCCCCACCCCCGACCTCTCTGCTAACACACCGATCTCCCAATGTCCACATCCCACACTCCCCCACCCCTTACCCCCACCTCCTGAGGCTTCCTCTACCCTCCCCACCCTGCGACCCCCTCCAAAACTTACCTGTTCCTGGAATCCTGAGACTTAGGCTCTGGGAACTGCTTGTAGTCCCAATCTTGTCCACAGCAGCTTCTGGCATTGCAGTGACTAGAGAGCTGCCAGCCAATCGGATTGGTCAGCAGCTCTCTGAGGTGGGGCTTCCTGCCAAATGAGGGGCAGGAGTCCTGCCTTGAGCCAATTAATGCTCATTGGAGCGTGAAGTCACTGTGGGGCAGAAAGTGTTGGCAAGGATGTGTCCCCCACGGATCTTTTGGATGGTGAAAGGGAAACCCTGCCATCCTAAAAGTCCTGGCCTTAGAGTGAATTGAATTGGCTGAGGACTGGCATTTATGATGCTGGGGGCCTCAGGAGAAGGCTGAGATGGATCATCCGCTCAGCACTTCTGGCGGAAGGTTGGTACAAAGATTTCAGCATTGACTTTTACACTCATGTACTGGGCTCCCTCATCATTGAGGAAGAGAATGTCTTTGAAGCCTCCTCCTCCATTAGTTGGTTAATTGTCCATCACCATTCATGACTGGATGTGGCAGAACTGCATAGCTTTAATCTAATCCATTGGTTGTGAGATAGTTTAGCTCTGTCTATAGCATGCAGGTTCTGCTGCTTAGCATGCATGTCGTATCTTCACCAAGCTGACATCTCATTTTTAGGCAGCCTGCAGTTGCTCCTGGCATGCAATCCTACAGTCCCCAGGTTGACCCCTTGGCTTCATGGTAATGGCAGTCTGAGATATATATATGGGCAATGAGATTACAGATCTCATGAGAGTTCAGATTATGGTGACATGCAATTCTGCTGCTGCTGATTGCCCACTCTGCCTCATGGGTGGCCAATTTTGGCTGCTGGATTTGATCTGAATCTATCACATTTAGCATGGTGGTAGTGCCAGACAACATGATGGACACTTTGTTCTCAATTTGGAGACAATACTTAATCTCCCCAAGGATTTTGTAATGGTCATTCCACCAATACAGTCATAGTCAGATGCATCTGCAATAGGTAGGTTGGTGAGGACGAGGTCAAGTAAGTTTTTTCGTCTAGTTGGTTCTCTCACCACCTGCTGCAGGCCCACTCTGACAGCTTTGTCCTTTAGGATGGTGCTCAAACCATTCTTGATGATGGACATTGAGGTCCCCCACCCAGAATACATTCTGAGCCCATGCTACCCTCGGTGCTTCTTCTAAGTGGTGTTCAACATGGGGGAGCACTGATTCATCAGCTGGGAGAGAGTGGTAGATGGTAATCAGCTGGGGGTTTCATTGACCATGTTTGACCTGATGTGACTTCATCTGGTCCCGAGTCAATGCTCCTCCTGACTGAATATCACTGTCCACCTCTGGTGGGTCTATCCTCCTGGGGGAAAAGGCCATACCCAATGATGGTGATGGAGAAATCCAGGACTTTGGTGGTAATAAATGATTCTGTGAACATGACTATAGCCAGATTTCTTTTCTCATTGGTACTATTCAAAATCCTACCATTTATAGTATACTGTCCCTCTACATTAATCTTCTCAAAGTGCATTGCTTCACACACAGCACAGAAACAACTGGTCTATTCTAGTGTTTATGCCTCATATAAGCCTTCTCCCCCGCCACCCTACATCATCTAACCCTTATCAATATAACCTGCATTCCTTCCCCTCTGATGTACTTACCTAGTTTCCACCAATGCATCCACATTCAATGCACCTACATTATTCACCACACATTATTCACCATGTGGAAGCGAGTTCTGCATTCTAACCATTCTCAGGATAAAAAAGAATTCTGAATTCCTTATTCGCGACTGGAGTTTTTTTGAAGGCATTGATTCATGCTGAGGTTCCACAGATGCCGAGTCCACCATGGTATTTCATCCCAGTGGCTATCCATTGCGTCTCAGTCATGACCGCTGTTGTTGGCAGGGTTATGTGGGGCATGGTGGTTGAATTGGACCTATCCTTGCAAAAAGCCAAAGAAACAAACTTCCCAGCAGGAGCGCCATTGCTCCATAGCCCAACAGAACTGAGACCAATTGAAGTGCATGCATTGCCATCTCTTTTGAGAAACAAAATGCCAAATTTGGGGCATTCCCGGTGTCATTAATTCAGTTCCACACTGGGCAGGGAATTTATCAACTTGATAAATTCTGTCATTGAAGCATCATAACCGGTTTTGGCTGGGAGGGGGTGACTCTCGTTCTGATTTTCCTCCCTTTCCTTTGGAAAACACCCATCCTACGCCTCATGATAGCACAAGTGGAATCAAACGTGTGTTTCCAAGTCCTAGTAGACTAGCACATGAGCACCACACATACAATTCACTGCCCCAATATCTGTGACTTGAACATTATTCCCAGTTCAAGATGAATACCGAGAAGCCCATTTGGGGCTAACCTGTAAACTTATTATTTTGTACTCTTTTAGGATTCACTGCTATTTAGCATTTACTAAAAGTGGGATACATTTGGAACTCTTTTGGAGCAGTGATAGTGTCCCGACCTCTGAGCCAGAAACTCTGGGTTCAAGTCCCACTTCAGGACTTCTAGGCGTGTTCGTGGCATGAGGAGAAACTTCTTTAACCAGAAAGCGGTGAATCTATGGGATTCATTGCCACAGAGGGCTGTGGAGGCCGGGTCACTGAGTGTATTTAAGACCACGACAGATAGGTTCCTGATTGGTAAGGGGATCAAAGGTTACGGGGAGAAGGCGGGAGAATGGGGTTGAGAAACTTATCGGCCATGATTGAATGGCGGAGCAAACTCGATGGGCCGAATGGCCTAATTTCTGCTCTACTATCTTATGGTCTTAAACAGATTATTTTCTGCCTATAAATCCTTCCAATACACCATATGGCAGGTGGTAAGAGTGGGAAAGTTTCCTGGTCAGCCATACTGCAGAAGGCAATGGCAAACCACTGCAGCACTTTACCGAGCATAATCATGGACCAATCCAATGGAAGCCCATGGCCACCAATGCCCTGTTAAAGCATGGCACCTGAAGGAGGAGGAATATCTTTATTATGACTTTAAATGGCAGCAGAACTTCAGCTCACAGGCTCCTGGCTTTTGCAGTGGGGATTTAACTAGTTGTCTAATTGATTCTTTCTCAGGTACTGACTGTCAAGGGAGTGTCTCCAAATTACATATTCAGACAGATGTAAGAAAATATCTACCATGTCAAATCTCAACAATAATCTCGATAATGTATTCTCATCTCTTTGAAGATAGGAAAACCAATCCTGAATAGAGATGCTAGCAGATAGGCTTTCAACATGTTGCATGCTGTTATGTATGTTGTGAACTAAATGATAACTGAACTGAGCTGAATATAATTTAAAATCCTTCCTTCAGCAGGAGGTGGAACTTGGCATTGACTGAAGAGTCTGAAAATTTGACATTGCTCTTCAACTTAGCATTTGCTTCAGCATAGGTTTTTGTATCAAGGTTAGGAACTATCCACATCTCCCCTTATTACAAAAATAAAATTGCTGAAAAAAGAGACAAGCTTTTTGTCTTGCACTCATCAGGACACTTTGCAAGAATACCAATATAAGGGAAAACAACATTGTGCCTGTTTTAGCTAAAGAAAATAAGTGCCAGCCATTCACTGACTCATTCCTCAGGGCAATGCCTTGGCCAATCGAGGTCAAACTGCCTGGTTTAAATTCCAAACAATGCTTGGCAGTTAACTGTTAGTCACCAGCAATTGGTGCATTCTCCATGGCAACAGCTCTACCAATCAGGGTCCACTTGTCAACCAATCAGCACTCTCTTCTCACACAGTATGAATTGTTGTTTTCCCTTATATTGGTATTCTTGCGAAGTGTCCTGATGAGTGCAAGACAAAAAACTTTGACATGTCTTTTATTTCAGCAATACTCAAGTTCTGCACTACCACATGACTACAAATTAAATTAACTTAGATAAGCAGTGCCAATAATAGAATCATAGAATCATCCAGGATTGAAGGAGCCCATTCAGTCCATTATGTCTGTACTGGCTCTTTGAAAGAGCTGTCCAATTAGTTCCACTCACCTATTCTTTCCCATAGCTCTACTAATATTTCCTTTTCAGGTATATATTCAATTTACATTTCAAACTTACAATTGAATCTGCTTCCACCACCCCTTTTTCAGTATCACATTGCAGATCATAACTAATCACTGCGTTAAAATATGTTCTTCTCACCTTTTCTCTGGCTCTTTTGCCAATTATCTTAACTCTCTGGCCTCTGGTTACTGACCGTCCTTAATAAGAGGGAGATAAGCAGTTTCTCCTTACTCTCATAATTTTGAACACCATTATTGAATCGTGGCTTAACCTTCTCTCCTCTATGGGGAATAATCTCAGATTCTTCAGTTACTTGGTATAACTGAAGCCCCTTTTCTTTGATACCATGAAATGAAACACAATGGCTATTTTGGAGAACAAAACAAAAACAGAATTACCTGGAAAAACTCAGCAGGTCTGGCAGCATCGGCGGAGAAGAAACAAGTTGACGTTTCGAGTCCTCATGACCCTTCGACAGAACTTCGACAGCTATTTTGGAGATACTGGGCTGAATCTTACGTGCCACCAGCAGGTGTGTGGGGGGGGGGGGGCCTGGGGAAAAGTAAGATGGGCACCCATCCCACCACCTTCCTGCCCACAGCAGACCTCATCCCCATAATATGGGGGCATGGGCAGGTGGGCACCAAAATCCGTCACTCTGCCTACCATATTAAAATCACCAATTAAGGGTCAATTAGGCTTTCTATCAAGCCTATTGGCACTAATAATAAGCTGCCCAAGCCAAAATACATTTAATGATTTAAATCCATTTAAGGGGGAAGCGGGTTTGTCGCCCTTCAGGGGCTGTCCTTTGCTGATTGTGTTGCAGACCCTCCTTAGACTGAACCTTCCCTTCATTCCTACCGCCTCCCTTTCTTAAACCCGCACCTTTCACCCCCCACCCCCCACCAATGCTTTTCTCCCTAATGCTCCCAAACCCCTCCCGGCCCAAGACCCCGCATTTACCTACTCCAGGGATCCGAGGCCTTGGGCTCCTCATTTCAGATGCAGTCCCAGCAACTGCCACTGATGGAGCTGTCAGCCAATCTGATTGGGTGGCAGCTCCAGAGGGCAGGGCCTCCATCTCAACGAAGGGCAGAAGCCCCACTCAGCCCTGGTTAACGAGGGCTGCTCCGCATGGAGTTGACTGGTTTCTGGGGGTGAGGGGAGGGGGGCTCATACCATCTGACCACCACCCCCCCCCTCACCCCGCCCCACCACCGTATTATTCAGCCCACTAACCCTGACAGTGTAAAGGAATAGGATTAACAAGTGATGCTGTAGTTGAAGCATTTCTTTCAGCAATCACATCCCTCCCCCCTTTCTTTAGGTACCAGAGCCCCCAGAGTAGGCATTGATGACCATGGACTTCCATTGGATTGGCCCACGATTATGCTTGGAAAAATACTTTAGCAGTTTGCTCTTATCTTCTGCAGTATGGCTGACCAAGACACTCTCCCACTCATTATTAGGGCAAAATGGAAGAACTTACAGGCTGGTAACCAACCTGTTTGGCCACATTATGAATATATCTTCTATGGCCATCATGTCCTGAAGTGGGACTTGAACCCAAACCTTCTAGTCCAGAGGTAGGGACACTATTACTGTGCCGCAAGACGTCCTAACCATATCTCTACTAATGCATATTCATCTCCATCACACTGACAGGCTCTGGTTATTCCTTCAGGGCTAGTTTTTTTTTTAAACCACTCAGGCCACTCTGGAAGCAAGTTATGTTACACTAAGATTTCTTAATCAAAAATTAAACATTTTTAAGTACGGCAAGAATCAGTGAGAGCAATGGGGCTACAGAGAGCGCAGAGAGGGAAAGTGAGAATTCTGTCCGAGCAGTGAGAGCATCGAGTGAGGCAGTTTCCAGTCAGAAGGATTGAGCTGTGACATCACAGGAACGCAGGTAGGTGATTAGCTGGTGAGTATTTCTGATCTAAACTAGGGGATAAACTGGTGAGTCTTATCTTTTTTTAAAGTAGGGCTTATTACCACTAGTAAGGTGTATTAAGTATTAGTAGGAATTGTATGTGTTAGTAATGTTTATTAGTAAGGTTTATTAATAGTAAGGTTTATCAGTACAGATAAAGCTTTACTCACAGTAGTAAAATGTATAAATAGAAGCAAGTTTATTAACTAACAGAGAAGTGGCAAGGCTGCTCCTACCTCGAGACTGCACATTCTGTGCTTTGTGGGCACTTCAGGTCACTTCCCCTGTCCTAGATAACCATTTGTACAGTAAGTGTCATCAGTGCGACAGTTTAAGCTCAGGATTTCGAAACGTGTGCAGCAGCTAGTGTCACTGCATCACATCCATGAGGTTGAAAACTTCGTGGATAGCACATTCATAGATGTGGTCACGCCACAGCTTAAGAGTATGTAGGAAGAGAGGGGATATTTGACTACCAGACAGTCAAAAAGAAACAGGCAGTTAGTGTAGGAGTCCCCTGATTGCACCCCACTCTCCAACCAGTTTTGAATACTGAAGGGAGTCATGGTTCATCTGGAGATTGCAACCAGAGCAACATCCATGGTGCCACGAATAGCTTAGCTGTAGAGGGGGTGGGGGGGACCGGTACAAGGAAGACCGGAAGAGCAATAGTGATAGGTAGTTTCAAAAGTTAGGGGAACAGATAGGCATTTCGGTGGCCACAGATGTGAATCCAGGATGGTATGTTGCCTCCTTCGTGCCAGAGTCAACGATGTCACTGAATGGCTGCAGAGCACTCTGAAGGTTGCGGGGATGGGAGCAGTCAACAGCCAGCAGTCATGGTCTGCATCAGTACCAATGACATAGGTGGAAAGAGGGGTATGGTCCTGCAGTCTGAATTTAGGGGGCTAGATAGGAAATTAGCATGCAGGGCCTCGCAAGTAGTAATCTCTGGATTACTCCCAGTAAAACGAAGAAATGCATATAGAATTAGGAAGGTGGAGCAGATGAATGTGTGACTTAAAAGATGGTGCAGGAGGGAGGGCTTTAGATTCATGGGGCATTGGGACCAATTATGGGGGAGATGGGACCTGTACTGGCCAGATGGGCTGCACCTGAATAGAGCTGCTCCTGAGTTCCCTGTGGGATGTTTTGCCAGTGCTGTTGGGGAGGGTTTAAATTAACCCTGGCTGGGGTTTGGGAACCAGGGGATAATATCAGAGAGGAATACCAAGGGCCACAAAATACATGGAAAGATAGATAGCACCAGGAATGTTTCTGTTTATTCTTTCATGGGATTTGGGCATCACTGGCAAGGCCAGCATTTCTTGCCCATTCCTAATTGCCCTTGAACTGACTGGCTTGCTACTCTATTTTAGAGGGTAGTTTAGAGTCAACCACATTGCTGTGGGTCTGGAGTCACATGTAGATTGGACCAGGTAAGGATGGCAGTTTTCCTTCCCTGAAGGACATTAGCAAATCAGATGGGTTTTTACAACAATCAAAGATAGTTTCATGGTCACCATCACTGAGACTAGCTTTCAATCCCAGATTTATTAAACAAATTTAATTTCCACCAGCTGCTGTGAGATTATGAAACCCATGACCCTAGAGCGTTAGCCTGGGCCTCTGGATTACTACTCCAGTGACATTATCGCTACACCACCAATTCCCCAGAGCAGAGAGAGTAATGGAATAGTAGGGAATAGTAATTTAATAGGTGGGTTCAGAGTAAAGGAGAAACTAATAAAATCTAAATCAGGGTTACTGTGCATGTATGCGAATGCACGGAGTGTGATAAATAAGATTGGTGAGTTACAGGGTGTATATTACCATGTGGAAATGTGACGTTGTGGCTATAACAGAGAACTGGCTCAAAGAAAGGCAGGGCTGGGTGTTAAATATTCCTGAATACAAGGTATTCAGGAAATATAGGAAATGAAGAAAAGGGGGAGGGGTGGCAGCCTTGATTAAGGAGAGCATTGACATGCTGGAGAAAGTGTAGGATCCAAAGGGTTAAAGAATGGCATCTATTTGACTAACGCTAAGGAACAAAAAAGGTACCATTGCATTATAGTAGTTATAATGGGGTCTTTAATTATCCAAATATAGGCTGGGATGGTAGTAGTGTAAAGTGAAGAGGGGAGCACGTGTTCCCCAGGTGTGTTCAGGATATAACAGTACATTTTCAGCCTAACAAGAAAGGAGGCAATGTTAGACCCAGTTCTTGGGAATGAGCTGGGCCAAGTAGATCATGTGTCAACAGGAGAACATTTAGGGGACATTGATCATTGTATCACAAGGTTTAGGCTGACTATGGAAAAGGACAAAGAACAACCCAGAGTAAAAATAACTAACTGGGGGAAAGCCAACTTCGAAGGAGTGAGAACGGATCTGGGCGGAATAAATTGGAGTCAAAGGCTGGAATTTTCCAGCACCAGCCCTGTCATAGGGGAACCAGCGGTGGGGCTAGTGAGCCATTGAAATCTTCATTCACATCAGCAGGACCTAAAGATCCCACTAGCATGAACGGTAAGAAAATTCGGGTCAAAGGTAGGCCGGAGAATTGGTAACTGAGCAATGGGCTACCTTCAAAGAAGAGATAGTTTGGGTACAGTTCCCTAGAAAAGGAAAGGTAGGGCAAACAAATCCAGGGTTCCTGAGGAGCAAAAAAAAAGATAGAAATTAAGATAAAGAAGAAAATGTGTGCCTATGGCATAAGTCACATAGAAAATACAATTGAGAACCAGGCTGAATATAGAAGGTTCAGAGGGGAGGTGAAAAAGACAATAAGAGAAGCAAAGAGGGAGTATGAAAAGAGACTGGCATCCAATGTAAAAGGGAATCCCAAAGTCGTCCAATGGTATAAAAATAGTAAACAGGTGGTAAAAGGAAGAATAGGGACAATTAGGGATCAAAAAGGGGATTTACAGATGAAGGCAAAGGGCATAACTGAGGTAGTAAATAAGTGCTCTGCATCTACCTTTATGAAGGAAGAAGATGCTACCCAAGCCCTGGTGTAAGAGAAGGTAATTCAGAGACTAGAAGGGTTCATAATTGATAAAGAGGAGATATTGAAGAGGCTTTCTCTACTTACGATGCCTGGACCAGATGAAATGCATTGAAGGATACTGAGGGAAGTGAGAGCGGAAATTACAGAGGCACTAGTTTAGACTCTTCCTTAGAGCCAGGGGTGGAGCCAGAGGACTGGAGAATTGAAAACTTTACACTCTTGTTCAAAAAAGTGTGTGAGGTTAAGCCCAGCAACTACAGGCCGGTCAGTTTAACTTCAATGGAAACAATAATCCAGGACAAAATTGACAATCACATAGAAAATGTGGGTTAATTAAGGAAAGCCAGTGTGGATTTCTTAAGGGAAAATCACGTTTAACTAAATTGCTGGAGTCTTTTGAAGAAGTAACAGGGAGGGTTGATGAAGGAAATGCTGTTGATATGGTGTACATAGACTTCCAAAAGGCATTTGGTACAGTGCCACACAACAGACTTGTGAGCAAAGTTATAGCTCATGGAAGAAAAGGGACAGTAGCAACATGGATACAAAATTGGCTGAATGACAGGAAACAGAGTAGTGGTTAATGGATTTTTTTTGGCTGGAGGAAGGTATGCAAAAGCGAATTAGATTGTAATCTGAAAAGGAGAAGATGTGCAGGGTTAAGGGGAGAAAGTGGGAGATTGGCACGAAGTGAATTGTTCATTTGGAGAGCCGGTATAGATATGATGGGCCAAATGCTCTCCTTCAGCACTGTAACAACTATGTGATTCTCTGTGATTCCATGCCCATTGTGCAACTGACAGAACGGATCAGAAAATGCACAATAAGAATTGTCCGTGAGCTCAGGAATTCATTAGCCTGTTGAAACAGCTGAGCCCCAGAGAGAACATTGCTTCATTGACATCTCTGGCTCCCTGATCTCTTCTGAATAATGCACAGGCTAGAATTTTTCAGTTGGTGGGTGGGCTCGGCAGGAACGGGTGGGGTTGGTCGCAGAACCAGTCACTGCCCATGATTGGCTCCGCGCCGCCATTTTACGCAGACGGGCCAATTAAGGTCCGCCCAGCATAAGACGTGAGCCGTAGTGCTCAGCGCTACCTGTACATGTGGGGGGAGGAGAGAGAGTCGGGGCCTGCGCGGAGCTGCCTCAGGGAGATTGAATAGCCATTGAAATTATTAAATAAATGGGTTAAAAATTTATTTAAACATGCCCTCTCATGTGAATGTGTCACATTAAACAGGACATGTTTTTATATTTAGGAACTTAAAAAAATTTAATTAGTATTAGCTTTAGGAAACTTCATACCGCTCGTGGATGAGGTTCCTTAAAAAACCATGAAGGCCGCTTGGCCTTTTCACCTGCCCGCCAACATTAAGGTTGGATGGGCAGTGCTAGCAATTACATTAGCCACTTCCTTAATGTCCTTAATAGGCCATTTAACTACTGGCAGGTGTGCGGCCAACTCCGGCGCACGCCCACCGAATGAAACATCGTGAGACAGCGCAATGGCATCTGGACACACGCCCGACCTCATCACGCGTCATCTTATGCGTCAGCATGTCAGGCCCAACCCTGCACGCCAACTGAAAAACCCTGCCCACAGTGTATTTAAACAAGATAAAGATGCACATCCGCAAGTGCTAACAGATTCTGCTATTGACACTTTAAAGGACCTGCAAGATTTACAGGCCTGTAATAAAATGAGTGTTTTTTTTTAAAAAGGTGGCAAGTTATGAATGAATGACTGTTTTTTCAAAAGCCTTTTCAGGCATCCTATTGTCACTTTAGGGGGCTCATTGATTCTACATAGTGTGGAGTGGGTGAATGGGCATGGAAGTGTCATAGCTTGGCATGGGGGTAATGAGAGGCCATAGGGGGATGGGGTGGTTAGCACATAGCTTGACATGAGGGGACATGAGAAGGACCTTTGCAACTTACCTTTCAATAAGTTCCCTCATGCAGACTATGGTTCATGGCAGCTCTGAGATGCTGTGAACCACGGAAACCTGACCCATTTCCATGAAAATAGCAGAGGACTAGAGTATGCCTATACCTGCAATGGAGCCGGCCAGGTCCGGAATGGGGTTGGTATTCCCAGAATTGAGTGCCAGCCACTTTCTTTTACCCCTCCAGGGAACCTCACTAACTCCATGAAAATCCAGGTCAAATGTATGATTTCCACATATAATAATGGACCAGATTTTCCCAGTATAGGATCCCTTGAATGATGTGAGAATAAGAAAGAACTGTGGAGTAAGTGAATCAGGCCTTTAACTATGCCACGGTATATGTTCCTGGAACATGGGATTTCTGCTGCAGCCCACTGTTACCCTCATTGAAAGCAGCTGGAAGGTAATTAACATTGCTTGCCCCCAATCGTCCACCCACATCCCCCCAAAATTAATTATTTTTTTAATCTTTCATGGGATGTGAGCACCACTTGCAAGGCCAGCATTTGCTGCCCATCCCTAATTGACCTTGAGAAGGTAGAGGGGAGCTGCGTTCTTGAACTGCTGCAGTCCATGTGGCCTAGGTACACCCACAGTGCTGTTGGGAAGGGAGTTCCAGGAGTTTGACCTAGTGACAGTGAAGGAAAGGAGATATAGTTCCAAGTCAGGATGATTTGTGGCTTGGAGGGGAGCTACCAGGTGGTGGTGATCCCATGTGTCTGCTGCCCTTCTCACAGCAAACGGCAGAGGTCACAGGTTTGGAAGATGCTGTGGAACGAGGCGTGGCAAGTTGTTGCAGTTCATCTTGTAGCTGGTACATACTGCTGCCACTGTGCGTCAGTAGTGGAGGGAATTAATGTTTAAGGTGATGGATGAGGGGAAGGGGCAATCAAACGGCTGATTTGTCCTGGATGGTGTTGAGCTTCTTGAGTGTTGTTGGAGTTGCACTCATCCAGGCAAGTGGAGAATTTTCCATCCACACTTGTAGGTGGTGGGAAGCTCTGGAGATCCAGGAGGTGAGTTACTCATCATAGAATTCCCAACCTCTGACCTGCTTATGTAGCCACAGTATTTATATGGCTGATCCAGTTCAGTTTCTGGTCAATGGTAACCTCCAGGATGTTGATGGTGGGGGATTCATGCCATTGAATGTTAAGAGGAGATGGTTAGGTTCTGTCTTGTTGGAGATAATCTTGACCGGGCCACTTATCAGCCCAAGCCTAAACATTTTCGAGGTCTTGCTGCATATACATATGAGCTTCCTTAGTAGTCACAATTTTCCTATGTTTAAGTCAGTTTTCATGTCAGTACGACTTGAATATAATGGCACTGGATATCTGGCAGTGATGTGATTAATTAACTTTGAACGCTTCTCGTACTGCATTTAAATAATGCGGTATTCGGAACGTTACAGCGTTTGCTGATCAGAACACGACATGTTAATGTGTTTACTGATGTGGGCTTGCTGAAAGATGTGTTCATTGTCCTGTCAGTAAAATTATTTTTTACTTTTCAGTATTTTTTTAACAATGTATCCCATTTAAGCGTCTATTGTTGTTAATCTATTACTTCACAAGTTTGTTTGTTTAAAAGCTCCCTCAAGAGTAAATGAATGCCTAGAAAAAGGTACTCAACAGTTGCTCCTCAATATGTATACAAGATGTTTAATGGTTGGCAGGGAAAACCAAGTATCAACAATTCAGTTTTAAATTAATCATCGATGGAGAGTACAATGGCCAATGGCTGTCATGCTTCTGATTTGCTACAGAGCTTTTACTGAGCCATATTCTAATTGGAAATTTAGGAAAACCATGAGACAGAGCTTTACCGTCCCCATCAGTGGGTTTCTATTTGAGGTTGTTGATGCATTTGACGCATTATTAGAGTTTGTGTAGTAGGTCTGACGTGACAAAATACTTTCAGCAGAGTTCGTTATAATCGAAGGTTTGAAGTCACACAAGCCTGCAAATTATACCTGTGGATAATATCCGAACAGTTAAGGCTTTTAAAATTATCTCGAGCTTTTAACCCATTTATTTCAAGAAGACAGGTCAACACAATTTTAATTGTACTAACGCTCCTGTTAATGCGGCAGAGGATTGATATTTCAAGTGAACATGTTGGGCAGAATTTTGCCATCGGCAAGCAGGGGGTGGGGTCCGCTTAAAGTGAGACGGGATGATTTCGGGGGGAACCCCCAACGTCATCCCAGTCCATTAAAATTATCAGGAAGGTGGGCCCGCAGCTGATTTTGCCATTGACAGGATCAATTATACAATTAAAGGACCTGCCCGTCCAATCTTAAGGTTGGCGGACAGGCCAGGAGCCTCGGCGGGCAATAGAAAAAACATGAAACCTCATCCACTGGTGGGATGAGGTTTCATGCAGGGTTTTAAACATTTCAATAAAGTTATTATGTAAATTATGAACATGTCCCTTCTCATTTGACATTGTCACATGAGGGGGACATGTTAGGGAACTTTTTTTTTCTATTTTTAATATTTTTAAAAGTGGAAGCGATCTCCCTGAGGCTGCACTTAGCCTCAGGGAGATGTGCGCATGTGTGAAACAGCACATTCTTGCTTTTGGGGAATCCACCCCCCCAGCACATTGAGCGCATAGTGCTTCCTGCCGGACGTCACGCTGGGTGGGCCTTAATTGACCCGCCCACGTAAAATGGCGGCGGGGCCCACTTCTCCGGCGGGGATCGGCTCCCCACCCGCCGGAGATTGTGTCAGGCCCGCCCGCCCGACAGGCAGAAAATTCTGCCCGTTGAGTTTTTGTACAATGACCTGGATTTTGAGGTCAGTGGTGAACCAAGAGTACTCACCACTGACTTTGAATAAAGCTGCCCAAAACTATATCGTGATCTCTCTGGCGTGTATTTCCCCTTTTATTAATATTATTTTATATTAATTGGTTGTACAACTGTATTCAGGCGGAGCACATTAATTGGGAGCTCACCAAATATAAAGCAGGAGACTGAAACGGTGGTCGTTGGGTTGGAAGTGCCGGGTATTTAATGTGTGTCTCTGTAAGTACAAGCTGGTAGGTGTGTATAGAAAAAATGGCTCCAGTATTATGTTTCGTCGCCTGGCTATCTGAGTTATAGCAAACAGGGACTTCTATATCTACTTGATAGTTAACATTCCATCCAAATGACAGCATCTCTGATAATGCAATACTCACCCAGTGTCAGACTAGATTACCTGCACTGGAGTTTAAAGTAACAGCTTTCTGATTCAAAGTTCTAACTGCTGTCAACTGAAGTAAGCTAGCACATAGCCAATTCTGAATAACATGATTTAATTATAAAAACAAAACACTGCGGATGCTGGAAATCCAAAACAAAAACAGAATTAACTGGAAAAACTCAGCAGGTCTGGCAGCATCGGCGGAGAAGAAAAGAATTGACGTTTCGAGTCCTCATGACCCTTCAACAGAACTAGGTGAATCCAAGGAAAGGGGTGAAATATAAGCTGGTTTAAGGTATGGGGGTGAGGGGGGGCGGTTGTTGGGTGGGGGGAGAGAAGTGGATGGTGGTGGTGTGGTTGTAGGGACAAGCAAGCAGTGATAGGAGCAGATCAACAAAAGATGTCATAGACAAAAGAACAAAAGAACACATAAGTGTTGAAGTTGGTGATATTATCTAAACGAATGTGCTAATTAAGAATGGATGGTAGGGCACTCAAGATATAGCTTTAGTCCGGGTGGGGGGAGCAGAAAAGATTTAAAAATATTTAAAAATAATAGAAATAGGTGGGAAAAGAAAAATCTATATAAGTTATTGGAAAAAACAAAAGGAAGGGGGAAGAAACAGAAAGGGGATGGGGATGGAGGAGGGAGTTCAAGACCTAAAGTTGTTGAATTCAGTCCGGAAGGCTGTAAGGTGCCTAGTCGGAAGATGAGGTGCTGTTCCTCTTTAATTATATTTGTTTAGTAAGGTCCTACCACATATATGTATCATGTTTTTCGTTGTGCCAGATTCTAAAATTATTGCATATACCCAAATAAAAAAATTCCATTATTTGCTCAGTTCATGTGCAAACAGCAAAATAATTTGTAATCTTTGAAGGGGTATACAAAACAGACATTCTCAAGACATTTATTGCAACACAGAACAAATGCAGTCATGCAATGATACACTTCCCTTCAATGAGGTCAAGATTAGGATAAGAGTCAAGAATGTCTTCTTGAGACGGACTGTGATGCTTCCTGTTGTTATTTGGAAATCTTTTCCCCCCTGTACGGCTATTGCTTTACATCTGAAATATCAATGCAGTGTCAAAAATTCCTTCGATGCACTGAAGGCAGATGTTTGCGCAATTACCCTGGATGGAGAATTTCATTAGAAACAATGGTCAGAGGAAGCTTTCCTGCCCCAGCTGATGATGTTGCTGACACAGCAACCGGATGAACTTTGCTCTTTATTCAATGAAGGCCAAGAAATGAAGGTTAACAAACACAAAAAGAAACAGTTTATTCTGTAATTTTTCACATCAGCCCAACTCAAAATAAGGCTCGGGGCCCAAATGTTACACATTTCCCTAATCTTGTCATCCTCAGCAATGTGTGCTTCTCGGCTCCCTTCACGGACTGCCATCTTTTGGATTTTGCTCGGCCCGGGGATTGAAGAGAGTACAGTACTGGGCAGGCAGAAGGGCTTGTGCTTCTAGTCATTTACAAAATCTTAGTGAATAGCCCTGCTTTTTGTGTTGAGCCTTCATGGTTTACTCTGCCATGTGTAGCACAGGCACTTCCCCACTAGTAGGGAGGGACGATTGGAGGGCGAGCCACTTCTAGCCAACTCTCACATATCAGTTGGCAGATCACAAGCACCGCTGGCACTTTTGACAATATAGTATCCAAAAGCAGAAGTGTTCTTACGTCCTTACAATGTATCGTCAAGGAGAACCCAATGGACCGGCAGGAATGCCAAAAGAAAACATTCCCGCTGAGTACGAATTGGCATCACATCACTTGAAGTGTGTCCCAGCATGTCATCCAAGGGAAATACCTAATGACATTCCTGCAGAAATACAAAATAAGCACCGAGTACCGAGAGAGGAAAGAGCAACAATCATCCAAAACGTACCGTCCATATTCTAACTTGTCCCAAGTCCCCTCCACTCATCACCTCTAATGGTGGCTGACCTAAATTGGCTCCCCCTCTGGCAACACCTCAGTTTTAAAATGCCCACCCTTGTTTTCTTGCATCTCCATCTCCTCAGCCCTGTAACATCCTCCAGTCTGATAGCCCTTTCAGATTTCCACACTTCTCCAATTCTGACCTCATGCACATTCCCTGATTTTTTTTCTCCACCGTTGGTGGTCAAGCCTCCAGCTCCAAGGCTTTATTTGCTCACCAACCCTCTCTCCCCCTTTAAGATGTTCCCTTTGGGCTGCTTCTTTGACCAAGCTTTTGATCACGTGCTAAAATATAGGGCATTGGTGAGACCATATTTCAAATACTGTATGTGGTTTTGATCTCCTTATTCAAGGAATGATATAAATGCATTGGAGGTGGTTCAGAGGAGGTTAACTGGAGTGATACCTGGAATGAGCGGGTTGTCTAATAAGGACAGTTGGACAGACTGGGCTTGTTTCCACTGGAGTTTAGCAGAGTGAGGGGTGATTTGATTGACGTAGACAAGATCCTGAACAGCCTTGACAAGGTGGACATGGAAAGGATGTGGGTGAGTCCAGGACTAGGGGGCACTGTTTTAAAATTAGGGGTCGCCCTTATAGGGCAGAGATGAGGGGAAATGTTTTCTCTCGGATGGTTGTGCGACTTTGGAACTCTGTGCCTCAGAAGGGGGTGGAGGTGGGGGGGTCATTGAATATTTTTAAAGCAGAGGCAGATAGATTCTTATTAGGCAAGGGAATCAAAGGTTTATTGGAGGTAGATGGGAATGTGAAACTCGAAAGACAACCAGATCAGCCAAGAACTTATTGGATTGTGGAGCAGGCTCGAGGGGCTGACTGGCCTACTTCTGCTCCTATTTCGTGTATTTGTAAATTCTTCTCGCATAATTTGGTGTCAAAATGTATTCGATAACACTCCTGCGAAGCACCTTGGGATGTTTCACTAAAGCTGCTAAATAAATGCAAGGTATTGTGATTGGGGCTGAGGAGCGAGCTGGCCCATTGAAGAATGGGTAAAGCACACAACTTTTGCATTGTCATTTTTGCTAAGCAGAGATTAAATGTGATGTGTGGGAGCACTTTGATGGAGGATCATTTGACCACCTTAATGATACGTCCAGATCGAATAACCTTTTCCAAGATGATTTCATCTTCATTTTGACAACCTTTCACTCAATAGCCCGGGATTTTCTTCAGTTATTATTGTAGTGTAAACAATGACTCAAGCAAGCATGGTTGTTGGCGACAGTAAAATTAAACAAGGTGGTGACAGATTGTTTCATTTGTTTTGCTGTGGCTTGCTGTGGAGACGGCACTGCACTTTATTTTTAAGGAAATACCACCAAGAACACAAAGGTCAAAACTCTCTGAAGCCACAGTTGAAACTTCCCTTCACACATAAATAATGTGCTTTGTGAGTAGCTTCTGTGAGAATGCTTCTGTGCACTGTTATGAGCTTCTGTGGGAGATGCAAGGAAATCTGCTGAAGGCAAATCACATTGTTTGACCTTGCGGTTGGCACAGACCCATGCTTAAATTGTGTAGGTGCACTAACGTGTGGCATCAGAATTGCGGGACACCATACGTTGCATCACCTTTCCTGCTGATCTCAGACTAGTTGCTTGTAAGTGTCATGCCTCTCTTACCTTTCTCTTACCGTAACAAAGGCCACTGTTTCTTCTGGCCATTATTTGGCCATGCTCTGCATGGTAAATACCCTGTCCTTCATGCTTTTCAAGCTCAGTGTCCATCCTGCTCTAAAGTCACGCTTTTCGCAAGACCACAGTGGACAGTGGAATGCTTGTCTCCATCAGTCTTCCCTTTCCATATAACTGAGGTCTGGAATCCCCAAAACTTTATTTTTTGACTTGCCTCAGCTTCTATCCCATTGTTTTCAACCTTGGTATCCTTGGGCTTCCAACCTTTCTCTGGGTTTCTCAATAAGAGGTGAGTCCTTGATTATTTCAAAATCTGTGAACTTGACTTACAAAAAGGAAAAGTAGTTGTTGGGCATCAAATGTGAGGCCTTTTTTCAAACCGTTACTCTAGTTTATGGAAGGTGAAATATTGGACGTCAACCAGGAGAGCAGCAGGGTAGTCAAGTCTAGAGATACCAAAGGCATGGGTACCAGTTTCAGTAGCAGATGAGCTGAGATTGTGGGTGGAGTGGAATGATGTTATAGAGGTAGAAATAAGAGGTCTTGGTGATGGCATGGATATGTGGTCAGAAGATCATCTCAAAGTCAAATACAACACCAAGGTTGCGAACAATCTGGTTCAGCCTCAGACTGTTGCCAGGGACAGGAATGGAGTTGGTGGCTAGTGAACAGAGTTTGTGGCAGGGACAGAAGACAATGGCTTTAATCTTCCCAATATTTAGTTGGAGGATATTTCTATCCATCCATTGCTGCATTTTTGACAAGCTGTGTGACAAATTAGAGACAGGGGTCGAGTGAGGTAATGAAGAGGTGAAGCAAGTCTCATCAGCATCCATGTAGAAACCAATGTCGAGACCTGATGGTGATTATTCAAACAACCTGAGCTGCAAATTGGGCACTGACCTCCATAGACTGTAGGCTAGCTGGGGCTAGACAATCATCTGAACTAGTTACGGTATGTGTTGGTCAATGGAGTTAAAATCAAAAAGGTTTAATATCACTACAATGCTTGATTCTATTTTTAGCTGCAGTCCACAGGCTTAGTGGCTGCAGTATGGATCACTGGATAAGGATTTAGGAATGAGAATCCTGTATGATTTTACAACCCTCCATGCAATGCCCCCCCAACCCATCTCCCACCTCCCACCTCCCAACCCACCCAACTCGCTGTTATCCCAGACTAATTGTAGTCCTCCCTTTAATAACCTTGGTGAGTGTAGCTAACTCAGCAAAGGCTAGGGATCGAGCCTGCAGAAATTACAGACATGACTTGTGTGTGCTATCATTCCACAATGTAGTGAGTTGATGGAAAAATGTGCTTTACGATTGGACGACACCGTATGTCACAAATGATATTGACGCAATAGGTAAAATAAGTCCCAGCTTTCAATCAGATCAAACAAAAGTGCCTGATAGATTTTGGCTTCATAAACTAAGATTTATGGCAACAAATCATCAAAATGTTATTACAGATGTGACTCAATGTATAGTGAAGTGACAGTCATTCCTCATTTTCACATGCATTGTGTTTGTCATAGTGGAATGAATTCGTTCTCTACATATTGCAAGAACTCACTTACAAAAGACTTCAATCTCTGTGATAAAAGATTGGACTAGGAGGAGCCCAGAACTCCATTGTCAACCACAGTTTAGTTTAGACGCTCAGTGTGATCCAGAAGTTGCAGTGTTTTGGTGTCCCTTATGTCCATCATGTCCTGCAGTTCCCTTCCTATTCAGGAAGTACTTTCTGTTGTCTCATAATATGAAAGATGCAGTTGTTGTCACAATGTTGTGTTCTCTTGCCCAATTACACCAATGAGGCGGATCCATTTCCAAGAGATAACTGGAAGAAAGAAAAGGTTACATGGTATGTTGAGAAGGCAGTACCTTTTTCAAAAAGAGAATGAGAGAATGAATCCATGCAAATTAGTTTTATTGTTACAAGACTTGCTGGAAATATACACAAGGAATGAGGCAAAGACAGATACAGTTGATGTTTCACAGAAGGGATAATGTAAATCTGGTTATGGTCCCATAACATGTAATAAATTGAATGTCAGCTTGGCTCAATGTTAACATGCTTGTCACTGATTCCGTGCATTCAAATCGCACTACATGACTTGAGCACATAATCTAGACCAACACCTCAGTGCAGCGGTGAAGGGACTTAGGGGTGTGTAGTGGTATTGTCACTGGATTAGTATTCCAGAAGACCCCAGGTAATACTCTGGCAACTGGGTTCAAATCCCACCACGGCAGGGGTGGAGTTTGAATCCGATTAAAAAAAATGAAAAGTCTGATGATGACCATCATTGTTGACTGTGGTGGCTCACTGAGGAAATCTGCTGTCTAGCTCATATGTGGCTCCAGACCCAGCAGCAATGTTTGACTCTTAAATGCACTCTGAACATGGACAATAAACGTGGGTCCTGGTGATGCCCAAATCCCATGGATGAATTTTTTTAAAAAAGACTGCGTGTCAGATGAAACAATAGGCTGCCAATCTATCAAATGGATGTTAAAAAGAATTTCACGGCTCATTTTTGGAAAAGATTTGGCAGGGTTCTCCCAAATTTCCTGGCTAATATTCATCCCACTATTAGTGCTATCAAAAAGACAAGGCTAGTCACTTATCTCATTGTTGTCTGGGGGAGGTTGTCATGCATAAGTTGACTATTCTGTTTGCCTAAAGAAACACTTCAAGAGTAAATCATTAGCTGTGAATGGCTTTGGGAAGTCCTGAGGATGTGAAAAGCACCACAGGCAAGTATTTCTTCATTCTAGGAATACATGTATTTTAATGCATTTTAAAAAAAAACAAGTTGATAGTCTATTTAGCATTAGGGATACAGCAATGTGGTTATGGTGCTAGCTTAGTAACCCAAAAATTATGACTTCAAATCCCACCATGGTAAGTTGTGAAACTGAAATTTATAAGTCGAGTCATTTGTGGCTAGTACGAGAGAGGGATGATTGTGAAGCTCTTTAGAATGTAGATGCCTGATTCACCAACATCCTTCAAAGGGGGGAAGCTGCCAGTCTTGTGGTACTGCACTAGCCCACATGTGACTGAAGCCCCATGCTACATGTTTGACTCTTACTTCCCCAATATGTAGCCCAGAAAAGTTGTACAAACAATTGCTATCAAGGAGAAGGCCCATGACCTCCTTCTTAGGATGGGTAATAAATGTGCTCTACATCCCCTTAACAAATGCCTGCAGTATATTTTAACATCAATATGCTACACCTGTGTAGTACAGGGATGAATATAGCAATGAAAAGGAGTGTGAAGACACACCTTATACAACTTGCAGCCTCTGTATAGTAACTTAAGGAATATATTCAAAAGAGAAAAGGTGGGGGGTGGTGGGAGCAGAATAACATAATTTTAAAAATACCTCATGATTTTCCTTTCTCTGGCAAGATTGCTTTAGCTCCATTACAGTAAATTACCCTTTTAAAGGTTGTGTTTATCAGGATGCTGCTGACAATATAGAATCACAGAATGGTTACAGCACAGATGGAGGCCATTCAGCCCATCGAATCCTTTCCCTGTAGCCCTGTAAATATTTTTCCTTCAGGTGCTTATCCAATTCCCTTTGGAAAACCACAACTGAACCTGCCTCCACCACACTCTTAGGCAGTACATTCCAAATAATAACCACATGTTCCAGTTTTCCAAGTGCGGTCTAACCAAGATTAATGTAACTTCTCTGCTTTTCAATTCTATCCCTGTAGAAATGAGCCCCAGTGACTCAATGCTGAACACATATGTATAAAGGTATATTTTTAGAACATTGTTTCAGCTAATTGTGTATAACGTATCATATATCAGATATCAAGTGTCAGGACTGAGAAACAAAGGAAAACAGAGGAAAACAAAAAGCAAGACTAGCCAACATAAAAGTGTCAACATGCAAAACATTTAAAATCAGGTTTATTTCTAAGTAATAAATACTCAGGACATTGCAATAAAATATGGGGCATAGAGTGTAGGCTATTTCATCCAGATGTTTCTTTGAAATCCCGAAGCTGTAATTGTTTAGAATTGGTGGTCACTTCACTAACACATTGGCCGGGTTGAAATAGCACTGTGTAATTTAGATGATGAATCTGTTAATGTGTCCCTGTGAGCTTCTTCTGCCTGCAATTGCAGGAAAGGAATTATCAGCCCATTGAAAATGAACCATTTGATGCATTCACTCATACATTGAAGAAAAGAATTTCATTCAAACATGCTAACACATTTATTACTGAGATTGCTCAGGATGATCCCTGACCCATGTGGAGACAGAAAGTTAAAACTTTAATATTTGTAGCAGTTTCTGTTAAGTTTTCACTTTGTTTGTTTTAAAGAGATCATCTTTGAGTGGGCATCACTGCAACTGATGGGTGAGTGCTGATGTACATGTTTGTAACTTAAGACAAAGAAATTATGGATAATTACAAACAACATTTTTGAAACTGCATATTTTCAGAGCACTTTATCTTGCTGTGCATTTAGCAGTGGCTAACGTTAGTGTTTATATCTGTCTGGAATAAGGAGAGGTTTAACTTGTATCTTCCAGGGTGAATGAAGAGGTAACAGCCTCAAAATAGAGACAGTAGCCTGACAGCATCATTAACACTGACAATATAACTGGACCCATTTTGAAAGGCAGCTAAAGTGTCTGTTCAAGGTAGCAGGCTCAATTCAATGCATATTAAATTCTAGTATCCTGACCGCCCAGCCATTTTACATCAGAAATCATCTGAGCCTGCGTGCACATGGGGCCAGAAACATGAACTTTACTCATTCCTGACTTTTTTATATCATTAAATCAGTGGAAATATATTTTTATGACTTATAACTCTGCTACAATTTACAATGACACAGAGAAGTTTGATTTATTTGAGAAGTGGTTAGGTTGTGCAATGGGGAGAAGCTAAGGTTGGTATTTTAGAAGAGTGGGATTAATGTGTATTCACTATCTGGCCTTGTGAAGGTCTTTAAAGTCACTAAGTCATCATACGTTCAATAAAAAGTTCTGATTGTTTCTGAATTTTGTTGTTCTCTTTGTGATGGGGGAATAAGTTTCACTTTTATGCATTTGGTGTCAATGTCAAGGATTAGATGCAGAGCAAAGTAGCCAGAACTTATAATGTACCGAGCTCCAGCATTGTACCTTAATTTCCAACCTCTGAGAAACGAGGACTAATGCATTAGGGTAACGTTCCCAACAGATATCCCACCCATCCTCATGATCTTGCTGGGTAAGACAGTCAAGTATTGACTAGTTATTGATAGGAACGGGGTGGAGATTTGTGTAAGTTATTTCCCTTTGGCACCTTAATAGCATTATTGAACATTGCCTTATTTGCCTTAGCTGAGTTCAGAACCCAGAACCCAGTATCCTGCACTATAGTCTGCATTTAATAAACTTTAGCCGATAGATCAGTAGATTTAGAGGAACTGAAACAGGTGAAAAAGGGGTAAGGTCAAATAAAATAATGGAAAATGAGAACCACCTGCAAGGTTGAAAGTAGAATAATATTGCTTTGTCAATTTTCCTACCCAGCTTCAACACTCAGCATTTGCCGTACTGTACTTACTTTTTGGACAGTCACTGGGAAAATGAGGTACAAAAAGTTATAGAAATGCAGCAAATTAAATGATTGAATAGATTAATTCAATAACCAGCAATATCATAGGCTAGAACCATGTTCACAAAGGCCCACTTATTCGCCTACACTACTGTTATAAGATGTGAGAAATCAATTAGAGCAAATTGGCGATAGTCGTTTGGTAGCACAGAACTTGAGTATTGCTGGAAAAAGAGACATGTCAAAGCACTCATCAGGACACTCGGAAGAATTCCAACATAAGGGGAAAACAAAATGTCTACTGTATGTGTAGAGAGTGCTGATTGGTTGGCAAGTGACATTGCCATGGAGAATGCACCACTGATGTGACTGACAGTTAACCGCCAAGCATTGTTTGAAATTTAAACCAGGCAGCTCGACACTGATTGGTCAAAGCATTGCCCTGAGGAACGAGTCAGCGAGTGGCTGTCACTTATTTTGTTTAGCTGAAACAGGCACAAGATTAGTCATAGTACAGCAACTGAGAAATAATTACGTTTTTTGATTGAGCTGGTTCCACTCCATGCTAAGCTTATGCCACGAGGTGGTGTATTCTACCACTTTTCAGAGTGATCACCATTACTCTCACCCCCACATTACCCATTGACTGGTCTGCAGAATGCTCACGGTCATGGGGAAGTCCATTGCCCAACCAACTACAATATTTTCTGATGGAAAACAATGTAGAATTGATTGGTTATAATGGGTACAGAACTGAACAAGAGGGGGCATATAAGAAATTTCAAGAATAAGTGATGAAATAAAACACTGTGTTGCAATAAAGGACAGTACCTGTAGCTGGGATGAATGTGATATTTTCATTTACTGTTACATTCTAATGGGCAAGTAGAGTCACCATAAATAACTGTGATGAAAAAACACATTTTATTAATACGCTTTTGAAATCACAATCTTCTGAAATTATCATTAAGACAAGGAATGTTGAAGCTGAGAAGAAAATGAATACACTCAGCAGAAGTGAAAATAGGGCAGTTTCTATAATGAGTTGTCAGGTCTTCAAGGACAGTTTTATGCTTGGGTGGCAAATTGAAAAATCTATTCCAAGGTGTCTCTATTTGGAGAGACTAAAGTCAGCACCATTTACCCCCCCTGGGCAGCTTAGGGTATGGCTAGATAGTAAAGCTCTATTTTGCTCCAATGATTTCTTTTAGATCCAAGCTTAGAGAATAACCCCAGTTTTAAACCATATCAGGCATCAGCTATGTCCAGACAGGAGCACACGACAGGCAACAGTGCATCAGCTGCTCCATTTCCTTTTCCTCAATCATGGAAATTAAAGTAAGATGGCTTTCATAAAGGCAGCTGATCCACAATGCACATTTTAAGGCCTGGTATCACCCTAACTTGTGCTGGGATACAATGATTTACAGGGAAAGTAGCTCCCTTGAGATAAGGTCCTGGAACACTCATTAGATTACATTCTGTAAATAACTATGCCCCATTAACTTGTGGATTTTCTTACATGAAGCAACTGCCCTGTTATCAATGGACCTGACAATGATGTTCAAACCATCACCTATTACCAGCAATTAGCCCAAGATTTGGCTGCAGCAAAAATTTGCATATTGATATTCCAGAATTATGTTAAAGGTGACAGCAAGCTGTGTTTGCACTAAAGCTTTTACAAAAGGTGACCCTTTAATCCATAGACAAAGAGGAGCACTCCCAAACCAAATTATTGGTTCAGTTATGCAAAGAGCAGGCCTCTTCTTGTCTTGGTTGTTCTGAGAATCATTACAGAAACCCTTTGTTTAACCTCAAAGTTGAGGATTACAGCTTCATAACGCAAACTAAGTGATTATGTTTGGCTGTATTTGACAGTTGCACAAGCATATACTAATTAAATACCAGCTTAAGGGCACGTAAAATAACGCGGCTTAAAAGTTCACCACCACCAAGAACAACCAGAGATAGGCAGCAAATGCCGACCTTGTTAGTACCAAAATATATTTCACAATCATTCCCCGGAGAGTGATTCAAGTGTGGGTTTAAGAGTGCGTCACTGTGACAAAAAGCATGATTCACGATCTTGCTATTCTGTTCCATATGGTTCACTGGTGTCATGATACAGTGTATGTCTGAGTGCATGTATAAAGTACGAACATTAAGATAGCAAATGCAATTGCAATAAGATTTCCCAAAAGTAGCATTCCTCCATAGAACCAGCTTTTTTATGATACAATTTGGTAAGAGGATAAGGACCGTGTGAAATGAGAGTGAGAAGGAGTGGTTCATATGAAGAAAATTAAAGTAGGGCTGTGGTCAGCTTAAATCTCAGACCATTCTGCAGGTATAACTCCTGCAGTTTCTTGGATCCTATTTACATGCCTACTCATTAGCATTAATAGTAACCAACTTAATCTGGTCAGGGCATCAGTGATGCATTTGGAAGTGGGCATTTTTTCTTGAGAACCTGTTTTTCTTGTTACTGTGCAAAGATGAGAAACCTGATTCTTTCTTTTTCTCTCCATCTTTCCCTTCAACTTGCTAATGACAATGGGAAACTACCAAGTGAAGAACCACGGTCCGAATTTCACCATGTCGGGTGGGGTAGGCAAGGTCGGTCGTAAAACTGACCACCTCCGCCCGCGATCGAGGCCGGAAGGCAATTTCATGCTGGCGGGCCAACTAAGGCCCGTCCAGTGTGAAACGGGAGCGGTAGAGCTCAGCACTGTCTGTGCGGAGGTGAGGTGGGGTTGGAGGGGGAAGGACTGCGAGCTGGCTGAGCACGACCTTCATCCATGTGCGCGAGTGCATGCTTCCTAATCTCCCCGAGGCACAGAGATGAAAAAACATTTTAGAAATAAAAACGTAATGAAACATGTCGTGACTCTGTCACATGAGAAGGGAGATGTTAATTAATGAAAAATCAAAGTTTTTATTTTACTTTTACTTGCTATTGGAAACCTCATCCTGCCTGTGGACGAGGTTTCCCAAAAAAAAATGCAAAGTTCGCTCGGCCTTTTTGCCTGCCCACCAACCGTTAGGTTGGATTGGCAGTGAAAAATTTAAGTTAATGGATTATTTAATGGCCTTAATAGGCCTTTTAATGTCAGCGGGCGTGCTGCTGACTCCAGCGCGTGCCCACCGACTGAACTATTGTGCGACTGCGCGTTGATATTGTCACGCTCGGCTAACGTCGACATCAACGCGTGTCATTTCACGCTCGAGCGGGTTGGGCATGTGCCCTCCTGCCAAGTGAAAATTTCTGCCCCGTGGATCGGAACCATATAAAGCCAAAAAAACTGCCCGCTTAGCAATTTCGGAGCTGTTCTCCAAAAAAAAAGGTGAGATATTGTAATCTAGAACAAAAAGAGAATCTGGAAGGGCACAACAGTGAGAGAGAACAGGTGGCCATTATTTTAGGTTCACACACTTCTTCAGATCGATCTGAAGAGGTGTCACCTGCCTGTTTCCTCCACAAATGTTGACTGATGTATTCTGTGTTCCCGTGTGAATTTCTTCTCGTTAACTCTGGCTTGGTGCTGTATTGAGTTCTACAACATCCATTGTAAACCACAACCCAAAATGAATTCAGAATCCAAGCATGTACTGATTGGTAGTCTTTATCGTTAGACTTGATTGAATATTGGGCAGGCTCATTCTCACATCTCTCTTGCCCCTCTCTAATCCTTTCACTGATCTGTATTATACAGAGGGTGGCACTATTGTTGAATTCCACATTTAGAATATTTTATTTAAATTGTCCTTTCTATCTCAATGCTGTTACTTTACCTTTATTGCTGCGGACACGATTGGATCCACATTCACTTTACTTTTTGAAGGTAGCCTAGGCCATAAATTGAAGCTTGAAAGCTTCAAAGGATTGCTTACAATTGTTCACCTTCCTCCGTAACACACATCCAAAACTTTAGTTACCAAACGCACAGGGTTGCTTTCCTCCACACCCCTCACCTTGATAAAATGCATAAGCTCTCAAAATGGCCTCCTGCATGGTAATGTTCTTGGTTCATCCAAGGTTGAACTGTAAAAAAAGAAACACTTGCATTTATATCGCCCCTTTCATAACCACATAATGCCCCAAAGCACTTCACGGCTAACAAAGTGTAGTCACTGTTGTAACATTGCATCCAAGGCAGCCAAAATACATTCAGCAAGCTGCCACAGTAATGTGACAATGACCAGGTGATCTGTTCCAGTGGTGTGAGTTGAGGGATAAATATTGGCCAGGACACCAAGGTGAGCATCCCCTGCTCTCCTATGAAATAGTGCCAGTGGACCCTTTACAACCACCGGGCTGGGCCTTGGTTTAATGTGTCATCTGAAAGACAGCCCCCAGTAGTTCTGTGCTCCCTCAGCGAAGCACCATGTTGACAGCACTGATTTCTGCGCACACGTCCTGGAGCATTTGCGCGATATTCCGTTCGACAGGCGCACACCGGATGTCGGCTGCGTGCCCGCTGATAATTAAAAGGCCTATTAAGGCCATTAACAAGCTAATTAAATTCAAACCTACACTGCCCGCCCGGCCTTACAATGGGCGGGCAGGCGAAAAGGCCCAGCGGCCTTTACATTTGTTAGGAAATCTCAACCGCCAGCAGGATGTGGTTTCCCAAAGCAAATAAACATGAAATAAAAACTTTATTTTGGAATTAAAAACATGTCCCATTTCATGTGACAGAGTCACATGAGGGGACATGTTTTATTAAATTTTCACTGCCTTTAATAATTTTTTTTAAAAAAAGCACTTCAATCTCCGAGCCTCGGTGGGCGTTGCGGGGGGGGGGGGGGGTCGAAGAGCTCTTTCACGCGCATGCTCGCCCTTCTTCCCCCTGCCGCACAGGCAGCTCCCAGCGCTGTCGCTCCCAATCCACGCCATTACTTGGCCCACCCGCGTGAAATCGCGGTGCAGAGCCGATCGCGGGCGGCGGGCGGCTGCTTGACTGTCCGCACCCGCCCCGCCGAGCACCACCTCACCCCCCCTGCCAAGGGCAAAATCCTGCCCCTGGAGTGGGACTTGAACCCACAAATTTGTGGCTTAAATGCCAAAGTGCTACCCGCTGAGCCATGGCTAACGCAAGTGAGGATTGATACTACACTTGATCTTAGTCAAAAGGCCAAGAAGCAATCTGACAGATAATGCAGAGCAGAAGTTTGAAAGAAAAGTAGAAGATGATAGAAATGCACAGCACACATGACAGTCCTTGAAAAGAGAAGAGAAAGATTAGCCTTTTGAGAGGAGACTTTTCTTTGGAACAGGCAAAGGTTTAGGTTTGAGCCCCTCAGTAGAGCTGACCAAAACGAAAAAGAGCGAGCAACAGGTACAAGCAGGCAGTCAAATCTATTAAAGTGCTCTATGCAGCAGAGCTTTAATCGCCTGGGATATGCTTAAATAAAACTAAAGGACTTGCAATTATATAGTGTCTTCCATGACCTTGGAACATCCCACAGCAATTTCCAACCATTGAAGTACTGCATTTGTTTTAAAGTAGGGACGCACACAAACAGCAGTGAGTTAAATAACCGATGATTTTGCTTTAACAACATCGCTTAAAGGGATAAATGTTGATCAGGGCACCAGGAGATTCTCCTTGTCGTTCTACAAATCTTGGCACAGGATTTTTTGCACCCCTCTGCGAGGGAAGACAAGATTTTTATTTATGCTCCTATCTGAGAGACAGTAGCTCCAACAGTGCAGCACACCTTCAGTACTGCACTCAACAGTCAGCCTAGATTAGTGGTGAAAATTGGTGGGTGTAATACAAAGGGCATCTATGTCAGGTTATGAAGTGGCATAGGTAGGAGCCTGAGGAGGATTGAAATATCACCCACCTTCTGGATGCTAAAGAGCAATTGATAAGTGGGAAGCTGACATGTTTTTTCATAAATAACTTTCCATCCGTCTCAAGTGTAAGATCTGCCTCCTGCTGAATTACAAAGAGATTATTTACTGCCATTCGTCAGATGATTATGTCCTCTTTGTATAGATGACTTGAGACAACAAACATAAAACGTTTTTGGGAAAATGGTCATTGACACCATTGCTTTGGAGTTTCCGCTGATGTCCTGTGGAATTACTGTGGGTGTTCAAACAGTAGGTGTCAGCTTTAGCACAGTGGTAGCGTTCTTGTCTGTTGAATTAGATGATTCTGGGTTCAAGCCCCTTTCCCTCTGGAGATTTATGCACATAATCTAGGCTGACTCTTGGGCGCAGTACTAAAGGCAGGGGGTGCGGCACTGTTGGACCTACTGCCTTTCAGATAGGAGCATAGACAAAACCCTTGTCTTCCCTCACAGGTGGATGCAAAAATTCCAACGCCAAGATTTGTAGAACAACAGGGGAGATCTCCTGATGCCCCTGATCAACAGTTAAGGGTGGTAATGCCATTGGCCTAGTAATCCAGAAACCTCGCCTCCTGCTCTGGGGACATAAGTTCAAATCCCACCATGGCCGTTGGTGGAATTTAAATTCAATTAATAAATCTAGAGTTTAAGAAAAGCTAATCTCAGTAACAGTAACCATGAAACCATTGTTGTAAAAACCTACCGGGTTCACTAATGTCCTTTAGGGAAGGAAACCTGTGATCCTTACCCAGTCTGGCCCTACATGTGACTCCAGTTCCACAGCAAATGTGGCTGCCTCTGAAATGCCCTCGCAAGTCACTCAGTTGAAGGGCAATTAGGGATGGGCAACAAATGCTAGCCTTTCCAGCCAACATCCTATGAAAGAATAAGGAAACCTCTGCGTTTCTCCTTGTCAGCCTATACCCATTGGGAACTGAGTTGACACCAGACTCATTTTACCTCAGGCCCTACACTTATTGGAGATATCCATCCCATCAGTCGTTTCTCAGAGGAACAAATCACATTGCATCCTAATCCCCTTAATGGCACTATGGGTTAGCAGGGTTATTTCGTTTCAATTATATTTCCTCATTGATAAGAAGGCAAACCCACAAATTACCATTGAAGTGCTCACTTAATTGTATCATCTTTCCCTCAGATTTCTGCTGCTTTCTTAATAAAAGTAACTTTTGGCTCTGTCATGAAATTCTCATTGTTCATCTATTGTTTTAAGTGGTATTTATCATGGGACGGGTGAGGAACTGAAGTCTATAAACACTTTTTCATTACAAATAATGCGCATTGCAAATGTACCGGTGAGTGTTTTTCCAACGCAACGCCATGCTTCAGGATGCAACACTTTGACTTTTTGACAAACAACAACTTGCATTTATGTAGCGCCTTAACATAATAAAATGTCCAAAGTCACGACACAAAGAGTGTTACCTGGCAAAGCTTGATGTTAAGTCATATAAGGAGATATTAGGGCACCTGACCGAGAGCTTGGCTAAAGAGGTAGAATCTTCTAAAGAGGGTTTAAGGAGAATCTTAAAAGGAGGAGAGAGATGGAGAGGGTTAAGGAGAGAGCTCCAGAGCTGAAGGCCCAGGCAAGAGAAGGCACAAACTCCCAATCTGAGAATTTGACAAATGTCTTTTGAAATCTGCCTACCTTTAAATATTTAATTGTTTTGATGGAAAGTTTTTAAAACAAAATCTGCTGCATGTTCAAACGGCAATGGGCCACACAAAAAAGAATGATTTGAAAAAAAAATCTGTGCACGTTATATAGAAATAAACGCATGCGGATCTTTTAGTGATCGTTTGTGATAAAGTACTTCGGTCACCGTCTATAATTGAAGTGGTCCCTCAGAAACTGCACTTTCTCTCAATACGTCTTGTGATCAACAGTCTTTTCAAACTTCAAACAGTTACAATGAATAATGGGCTGAGAAGCTGTTAGCAAATGCAGTTTATAAATGCTTAGTGTGGGCTCTACCACAGTCCTTTGTTTGCTATTTTCATTCAATTATTGTTAAATGTGTTCACGCTTTCATTAAAACAGCAGGCGCAGGAACACTCATGTCACACTCAATTTTCTGTTAATGAACAATTGCATCATCCGTTTGTTTTTTTTTCAAGTTTAGGACATGGAAGGCATAAAATAGGGACGGCACATCATCCCTGTTGATTGCACACCCCACAAAACTACTTGCCTTGACCAACTCATTGGAATTTGTTTGCAAGCAGCTCTTCATGAATGATCCAGCTCAAATCTGGCTATCCAAAAACCAGTGTTGGCCGAAAACCTGACAATATTTTAAGCGGGCTGTACAGGAATTTTAAGCGCTATTAAATGAGTGATCGGATTATTCGGGGAGTCGCTGAATCGGCGCGGAGGTCTGCTGAGTAGTTATCCACTTTGCGCGCCTGTCGTTTCACGCGCTCCGACTGGTCCCAGCGACCCTTGACCCCCACCCGACCCAGCTCGGAGAAGTCCGAGGAGTTCCACCTCTCGGCACAACTTTCCCCCTGAGCGTCCCTCGAATGCTCCAGTGACCCAACGTGAACGCAGTTTTTAAGTTGCGGCCTTACCAAAGCACTATCCAGTCTCAGTGTGGCTACCTTGGATTTGGACTCGATCGCTGCCAATCTTTATCTAATTACAGTACAGGCACTGTGAAATGCCTCGGGACCTTTTCTGAAAGCCGGTGAGATTCTAAATCTGGCAGAGGCTCGGTTCTGAGGTTTTGAGAAACTCTACCTATTGTGTGAAGAAGATGGATTAATTATAGCTGCAGGAGACGATTGGCAAACTGTCCAAGGGTCCATTAGATATTCAAAAATCATCAAAATACATGAAAATGTTAATATCCAACAAAACCAATTCTGTTAAGGCGTGTCTCACTCTTGAGATCATTTTTCCAAACTGCTACCACTTAACAAGAGTTCAGTATTTGCAATATCCTACTGTTCTTGAGTTAGGATACATTGGCTATACTAGACCCTTGAGAGGGTTAAGAGAATTCCCTTTGGAAACTCCCTTGAGCTTTGCTATGGTGTATACAATGCTGTCAATGTCCAGCAGGTTACGATGCAATTACACTAATTCACACAACTTCTCTTGCAACTGCTTAAGTGAAATTTAGCCCATGTGACTGCCTGACTATAATAGCAACATTATGAGACCATGGAACTGATTCCATATATTAATATCTGGAGTTCTCATTTGCCTGCCTCTTCAACCTCTGGTTAACATTACAGGGAAAAGGCAGGGGCATAGGACTAGGTGGAATGCTCTTTCAGGGAGCCAGTGAAGACTCAATGGGCTGAATGGCTCCTTCTGCAATGTAAAGATACTGTGATTCATCTCAGCAAGCACAGAGATGGGATGGACCAAACCTATGAACCAGAGAACTGTTGAAGTTTGCAGCACAAAAGGGGAGATTCAGTTCCTTCTGGGAACACCCTAAAATTAATCGCGTTGTTCTACTCTCTCACAATGGCCCTGCAACTTCCTCTATTTCAAATATTTATCCATTTCGCCTTTAAAAGATCCCGTGGTCTCTGTCCTTGCTCCATGAGGCAAGTCAGCCTGTGCTCCAATAACTTTCCTTTTAGACCTCCCTCCTCACTCTTGTAAATTGAGCACCCCTGTGATCCTAATAACCTTTCCTTACTCAGTTTTCAGATTTTTAAAAACAAAGCTCCTATTCAATCCCTTGTTAGCTTCCTCTCGCAGCAGGAAGACATTGGCTGGGATTTTCACAGGCGGGATGGAGAAATCTGGAGAGCCATTGACTTCTAATGGCTGTGTTGTGATTGTGAACCTCAGCACCCTATTCATAACTGTAGTTTCCCATCCTTGGTGCCATCCTGTTATAATTTCTCATCTCCGGTATGTTGTGTCGTACCATTTTAACATTCCTTTTATGCAAGTCCTGTTGTGAATAACCTAATCTGAGAATGGATTAAAACTGTAACTTCCTCCCCGCCCTACAAGTCTCCAAGATCTCTGTGCTCCTCAAATTTTGCCTTCTTGCACATCTCTAATTTTAATCACTCCATCAGTTCTGGAATTCTCTCCCTGAACCTCTCCACACTCTACCCCACTCTCCTCCTTTAAGAAACTCTTTAAAGTCACCTGAACTGTCCTAATGCCTCCTTATGTGCTTGGTGTCAAATTTTGTTTGACAATGGTCCTTGGGACATTTTACACATTAAGGATGCTACATAAAGCAAGTTATTGATCTTGTTGTTTACAGTACATGCTCATTACAAGTTAACTTCTTGGTGATGGCAAAAATGTCAATCAAAATTAACTTAAAAAAACCCCCTTGCTTTTCTAATTTATATGGGGGATTCTCAGACCTAAACTATTGAAACGAGTGTGATTCCCTTCAGCTATTGGTACAAACCTACAATAATTAATGTTCTTGGTAATTCACTTATGGGGTTTACAGGGAAATTCTCTGTCTACTCAGGCACAAATATCTGGTCATCATATTTTAGCCCAGTTTCTTGAAAATGCCCCTATTATCTATCGTCTGCACATTACTCATCGATGTGGCTCGACGCCGTTTTTAAAATAATAGCTGTGAAATGCCTTTGGGGCGTTTTGCATTCTCAAAGGTGCTAGACAAATGGAAAATATTTTGGTACTCTCACATTTATTTCCTTTAAGGCCCGCCCAGCGTGAAATGCGAGTGCAGCACTCAGCACTGCCAGCGCGGAGTGGGGGCGGAGGGCGAGCTACATAATCCCCCTGAGGCAGCTCCCTGCCTCGGGGAAACAAACTGATTTTAAAAAAGAATGAAAAATTTTATAAATGTTGTGAAACATGTTCCCCCTCCCATGTGATTCTGTCACATGGAGCAGGGGCATGTTATTAATTAAAAATAATGTTTGATTTATCTGATTTTTTTTTGCTTTTGGAAACCTCGTCCCCGCCTGCAGATGAGAGGCTTCCAAAGAAGTGCAAAGCCCGCTTGGCGAAAACTTTCTTTTAATTAACCTTTTAATGGCCTTAATAGGCATTTAAATTGTCAGTGGGCTCACTGCCAACTCTGGCACGCACCCGCTGACCAAAATATTGCGCGAGTGCACGATGACATTGAGACACACGCCCGACATCATCGCTCTTCATTGATGACATTGAGACACACGCCCGACATCATCGCTCTTCATTGATGACATTGAGACACACGCCCGACATCATCGCGCATCATTGACGACACTGAGACACACGCCCGACATCATCGCGCGTCATTGATGACATTGAGACACACGCCCGACATCATCGCACTTCAATGATGACATTGAGACACATGCCCGACATCATCGCGCGTCATTGAAGACGTTGAGACACATGCCCGACATCATCGCGCATCATTGATGACATTGAGACACACACCCGACATCATCGCACGTCAATGATGACATTGAGACACACGCCCGACATCATCGCACGTCAATGATGACATTGAGACACACGACCGACATTATCGTGCATCATTGATGACATTGAGACACACACCCGACATCATCGCACGTCAGTGATGACATTGAGACACATGCCCGACATCATCGCTCTTCATTGATGACATTGAGACACACGCCCGACATCATCGCTCTTCATTGATGACATTGAGACACACGCCCGACATCATCGCTCTTCATTGATGACATTGAGACACATGCCCGACATCATCGCTCTTCATTGATGACATTGAGACACACGCCCGACATCATCGCTCTTCATTGATGACATTGAGACACACACCTGACATCATCGCTCTTCATTGATGACATTGAGACACACGCCCGACATCATCGCTCTTTATCGATGACATTGAGACACACGCCCGACATCATCGCGCATCATTGATGACATTGAGACACACGCCCAACATCATCGCTCTTCATTGATGACATTGAGACACATGCCCGACATCATCGCGCATCATTGATGACATTGAGACACACGCCCGACATCAGCGCGCATCATTGATGACATTGAGACACACGCCCGACATCATCGCTTTCCATTGATGACATTGAGACACATGCCCTACATCATCGCTCTTCATTGATGACATTGAGACACACGCCCTACATCATCGCTCTTTATTGATGACATTGAGACACACGACCGACATCATCGCTCTTCATTGATGACATTGAGACACACGCCCGACATCAGCGCGCATCATTGATGGCATTGAGACACACGCCCGACATCATCGCTCTCCATTGATGACATTGAGACACACGCCCTACATCATCGCTCTTCATTGATGACATTGAGACACACGCCCTACATCATCGCGCATCATTGAAGACGTTGAGACACACACCCGACATCATCGCGCATCATTGATGACATTGAGACACACACCCGACATCATCGCATGTCAATGATGACATTGAGACACACGCCCGACATCATCGCACGTCAATGATGACATTGAGACACACGCCCGACATTATCGCGCATCATTGATGACATTGAGACACACGCCCGACATCATCGCACGTCAGTGATGACATTGAGACACACGCCCGACATCATCGCTCTTCATTGATGACATTGAGACACACGCCCGACATCATCGCTCTTCATTGATGACATTGAGACACACGCCCGACATCATCGCTCTTCATTGATGACATTGAGACACACGCCCGACATCATCGCTCTTCATTGATGACATTGAGACACACACCTGACATCATTGCTCTTCATTGATGACATTGAGACACACGCCCGACATCATCGCTCTTCATTGATGACATTGAGACACACACCTGACATCATTGCTCTTCATTGATGACATTGAGACACACGCCCGACATCATTGTACATCATTGATGACATTGAGACACACGCCCGACATCATCGCGCATCATTGATGACATTGAGACACACGCCCGACATCATCGCGCATCATTGATGACATTGAGACACACGCCCGACATCATCGCTCTTCATTGATGACATTGAGACACACGCCCGACATCAGCGCGCGTCATTGATGACATTGAGACACACGCCCGACATCATCGCTCTCCATTGATGACATTGAGACACACGCCCTACATCATCGCTCTTCATTGATGACATTGAGACACACGCCCTACATCATCGCTCTTTATTGATGACATTGAGACACACGACCGACATCATCGCTCTTCATTGATGACATTGAGACACACGCCGACATCATCGCTCTTTATTGATGACATTGAGACACACGCCCGACATTTTACGCTCGGTTTGGCCGGGTGTGCGCCTGCTCACTGAGCTAAAAATTATACCCTTGGTTTTTTTTGCATTTTGCATTTGGTTTTCTTTTCTAAACAATTCTCGGGCCTGATTTTAACTCACCCAAAACCTATTCACTTACACAGAGTTAAAATCTGGCTCACAGGGCCCAGTCTCACTATCTCGATTGTGAATTCAAAGTCCACTTTGGTTTTTTGAAGGCATATTCAGGGACGACAGTCCAGTGTGCTTCCAAGGTTTGTTGTGGGAGGGGGTGGCGGGTGGATGTTAAATAGACATTGGGCAGGATTTTCCGAGCCCGCTGACGGTGGGTGGTGGTAGGAGGTGTGCGCAGAAAATATGGCAGGACCCACTTCGCAATGTCGTGAAGGCAGGTCGTGATTGTCCACTCAACCCACTGACGGTGAGCCGCATTTCCTGCCTTCGGATGCAGGGAGCTAATTATAATGTATTAGCATATAATTAAAAGACCATCCTGCCAGGCTCTCGGAACCCCGCTGTATCTGCCGACATGTTTCATAACAGCACACGGGCAACGTGCGCTTGGCGGCCTTCCCTTTGGGGGAGCTGAGGTGAGCGAGCAGCAGCGTTCTCCACAGCTCGCCTGTTGTTTACAGGCCTCAGGGCACCGGGGGATGGAGGGGGGCGGGGGGGTGGGGGGGGGGTGGGGGGTTGCAATTGATGCCTGGCCTCGGAGGCAACTACTGAGGGGGGCATGGGTGGTGTTGGTGGGGCAAGTGCTGGCCAGCTATGGAGGTGACTGCTGAGGGGGGGAGAAGGTCAAGTGCTGCCCTGGCACTGCATCCCGCACACGGGTAACCAAAGTGGGCGACAGGGTAAGCGAGGGAAGTGGCCACGCATTAGGGACACCTCCATAAACTGACCAGGCCTCTGCAACTGAGACAGATCAGGTGCGGCCACAGTGATATGATTGGGGTCGGGCTCCTAGCCTGCCCACCCATGCCAGCAACGCAGAGGCACCAAAGGGCCACCAAGCGCTCCACACCTTACCACACACCACCCCTCCCCGCGTCCCCCACCTCCTCAGCACAGACTTCGAGTCCACCACCGCTTTATTGGCCTGCGGAGCAGTTGGACTGCACGCGTTGTACAATCTCCTCGCTAACGCTGACCATGTAGCAGTCGCTGTTGGAGGTGCTCACAGCCCCTTGCAATCTCAGCATCCTGGTTTGGACCACTGTCTCCCATGTCGCAGGTTGACAGGGCAGCCATGCAGCGCATTCATCTCTGGCCATCCGAGGGGTAGCCAACACTCTCCAGAAAGCATTAAGGGGAGGTCACAGAGGGCTAGGAAAGGTGCTAATTACAGCCATAATAACCACGTCCCTCTCTCTCTCTCTCTCTCTCTCTCTCATGCTGCAGGAGGACCGCGTCAGGATCATGGATCCTGGTGACCTAGCTGTGTGTCTGATGGTCTACAGAGATCATAGAAGACTGAGGAGAGAGCTGAGGCTCATAGCTCCATGAAGATGGGGCTGCCGGGTCTCCTGCACACGGTACCCAGGAGTGACAGGGAGCCATGGCTGGTTGGCACCTAGTGACACCCAGGTGCAGGGTGCCATCGACTGCACTCATGTGGCGCTCAGGTCTCCATTGCCACACTCCGTGGACTTCATCAACCCCAAGGGCTTCCACTCAATGAATGTGCAGCTGGTATGTGACAACCATGAACGCCTTTTGGGCCAGATGATAAGTATGTCTGGCCTGTGTGGGTGGTGAGTGGTCCCATGGATGGGATGAGGACAATGAAGGTGAGTGTGAATGAGCGAATGGTGATGTCCCTTGAACTGGCAGTGAGTGAGGGCCCTGTGGAGGTGTGATGGCTTTGTGAGTGTGTGAGTTGGGAGTGACTTACCCTGGCAGAACGGAGGAGATCATTCATCGTTTTGCGGCACTGGGTGGCTGTCCTCCTCTGCAGGGCATTTGCGCTGACCACCACCGTCACCGCCTCCCAAGCCGAGTTGGTGACATTGCTACCCATTTTGCGGCCAGAGCGGGGGTAGAGCAATCCCATCAGGCCTCCACAGCATCCAGCAGTCGCTCGAGGGACCCTCGGTTGAAATGGGGTCTGCGGTCTTTTTGCCTTTGCTGGTCATGTCTCCTGGACGGCGGTCGTGAGCTGGTGGCGATGAGCGCTTTGCTGGTGGCTGCCTTTTAAAGATGGCGACCGGCGCGCGGGTGCAATAGCGGGGTGTTGGCAGGCGGGTGAATGTGAGCCCACCCACCATGGAAAATGGGGCGGTTTCCCACGAATGCATAAATAATGAGGCAGGCTCAGGAAGACACTGCGTGAAAAGCCGCCACTTTTGGCCGCGGGTAGGACTCCATTTTGCCCGCCTGCTACCGCACTTTGTGCGACGCTGAGAAAATCTGCTAAATCTTAAAGATTAATTGTTTAAAGAGTCACCAGCGCTTTATGAAGGAGAGCAGGGAGTTCTCCTGAAGCTCTGGCTTTCTTGACTCTACCATTACCAAAGAAAAGACCTCAAATGGTCATTTATCTCACTTCCTTTTGTGGATCTTGTCATGCACAAAATGGCTGCCACAATTGCTTATACGACAACAGTCATTGCCAGTCAAAGTTTGTGATTTTTCTTTTTTGCATACGCACCGCTTTGCGACAAAACAAATCACTACATCGATGGAGCCATCCATTTTCTTTCTGCACTCATTATTGAACAGTGTAGATGAAAGCGATAACGCATTGATTCGATCGTTGATAACCGATCGACTGTAGCTTAAATAGGTCAGGGTAAAGATGTAACATGACCAGGAGGAGGCTGTGTTGCTTTTTCTAAATGAATGAAAATGCATCTTGTGTAACTTTCGAATCTCCGGCAGCGTCCAGATTCTGAGATACAGCTGGAATCTCCCAGCACCTTTTGCGATTAACGACTCACTGATCTGAAAGATTAAACACGGCAAGCTTCCAACAGAGAGAGGTGAAAACCGATGCCTGTGACGTACTTGTGTTACGTGTGAGGTCACTGGAAAATGCTTGCGTGCTTTGCTCTGCAATCAAACGTCTGACACAAGAAAGAACCTGCCACAAAACCATTAATAAAATGCAAGCGATCAAACATCAAGATGAACAGTCATTTTCATATTTGGGTCAGTTCTTCAGTGGCAGGAACTGAGAGGTTATACCTATCAGGAAAGGTAGAAATAAGCTGGGGCTCCTTGGTTGAGGGGTGACCTGATAGAGGCTCTTAAAATTATTAAGTGTTTTTTAAGAGTAAACATAGAGAAGACGCTTCCGCCTGAGGGAGAGACCAAAAGTAGGGGGTCATAAATATAAGGTAGACACTAACACATCCAATAAGGAAGTTAGGAGAAACTTCTTTACCTGAGAGTGGTTAGAATGTGGAACTTTCTACCACAAGTTGTTCAGGTGTGTAGCATAGATGCCATCAAAGGGAACCTTGATAAATACATGAGGCAGAAGGAATAGTAGGACTTGTGGAGAGGATTAGATAACATAGGGTGGGAGGTGGTTTGTGAGCAACATAAACACTGGGTTTGACCAGTTGGGCTGAATGACCTGTATCTGTGCTATAAATTCTATGTAACCCAAGAGTGAATAAGAATTGACCAACGAAAGATAAACATTAAAAAAAAAACTGGCGCGTTTAAAACATGGCCACAATTCTGTAATGTTGTCACTGTGTATAATACTTTGAAAAGGCTTGTGAAGGCATAGGGTGGGATCTTCCAGCCCCGCCCACTGGTGAGATCCCACTGAAAGTCAATGGACTTTGGGCTAGGCTACCGTGATGGGGCTGGAAAATCCTGGCCATAGAAGGAAAAATTTAACAACATAACAAGGTGCTTTGTCCTAATTGAGAACTTATTAACTTTTGTGCAACAGTCTATGAAGATAAAGAACAATAATGGTAACCTGTTGTCAATCGACAGCTAAAGTATGAATTTCTTAAAAGAAAGAAAATCCAGGGATTTGCTTTTCTCTATGCTTTCTGAGGTCCCTGTGTTCTGGCTGAATGTGTAATCTATAACACATTTCAATTAAGCAAGTTAATGACTGCATCAAAGTGGCACCAACATAAATTTAACAAGAAAGTGTTAACCAATGTGCTAAAAATAACCCAGAGGAAACTACACCCCATAATTTAATAGAGCATCAATTTATATTATTTTCTTCAGTACAAATGCATGATTATCTCAGAATGTGGTACTATCAGGAAGATTTATCAGATGTATAACTTTTGCTGATGGAAGTCCGAGATAGCAGACCAAAAGCATGTTGAACTATTCATTCTACATTGCATGAAATGGTGGATAATCTATAGGAACTGGTGCCTGCGTTTGCTGCAGCTGGGCCAAACCAAAAAAAGGTCCTTGACACTCCACTGGTTTTTCAACTCTTTGCTGAATTGGATTTACTGGTCCCATTCAGGAGCCCAAAAATCTGTGAGGCTCATTGAAATTTCCCCCTAGATTGGCCGCCCTTTATCCCCAAACCTGAATGTTTATGGCAGACATATATCGCTACTTCCCATGTAGGAAAGAAGAGTTTCCAGCGATGGATTCAACTCCCAGTGGATAGTCTCACACAGCAGAATTACTGACTGGGGAATTGGGCATGATTGAGAGTTACAGAGGGAAAGATCTGAATTATTTTGCATGTTTCACACACAGTTATCAGATGATTCCAAAGCGCTTTACAACCATTGAGAAATGTCTGTGCAGTCGCTGTTGTTAAGTAAGGCAGGCTCCCATGAACAGCATTGCATTAATGACAAAATAAGCTATTTTAGTGAGATCTTCTCCATCCATCTGAGAGAGCATCTTATCCCTAAGGCAATACATCTGATAGTGCAGCACTCCCTTGTTGCTGCACTGGAATGTCAGCCTAGAGTTTGTGTTCAAGTCTCAGGAGCTGGGATCCATAATCTTTTGATTGTGATTCTGAAGCAAGGGTGCTACCAACTGAGTGACATACAAGGTGTCAATCCACCAGATAACTGGCATTGCCCATTTTCAAGTTATTACCTCTGAACGCTGTGCCTAATTTTCCAGTTGGTGCCTCTCAAGTGAAGTTCTGCACTTTGAGCACAGTCTCTGTGAATTTGTCCTCCATTTATATCATGTAGCAGTGTACGGAAGCTTAGGTTAATAGTGAGACAAGTTTACATCCATAAGGAGTCGTGTTATTGGAAATAATTTTAACGTGACATTGTTAAGTCACCTACTGTGCAAACAAGTGAAAATTAATGTGTGCATTTTAAAGAAAAAGTGACACAGTTCTATGGGGAGAGACAAAATGTCACACTTATCCCTCATTCAAAGACCACAACATTCTTTTGAAAATGGGTAATGCAAATAGACTAATAAGCAGAAGCAAGAATCTGATTTCTATGAATTCTTGATTGGTTTTATACATGGATTCAAAATGCATCATTATGGAACTGAAAAAGACATTAGAGCAGTATCAGCAAGTAATTAAGAAAGAGAAGTTACTAGACTTCAGTTTTTTCCCCTACTTACTTTATAAAGGGCCATTCAAAACTGTAACAATGTAATTTGTCTAAATAGAAAGAATGCACCGTTTTTAAAAACTCAAACATTTTGAAATAGCCTGAGTAATGTTATGCTTGTGCCAATATCCACTCCCCACTATTTTCATCGCAAGGTTAAAATTAGGTCAATATCAGCACCCAAAGGGCATTTTTATAAGTTATTTGAAAATCAAGAGCTATATTTACTGGAGAAAAAAAGGTTAAGGAGGATCTAAATGGTGAAGGATTGTTTCCACTTATCAATAAGAGGTTGTAGTAAAATTGGAAGTGACGCCGGAAGTGTAAGGAGGGTCCAACGGGGGACAGAACTATTTTTATGCAAAGGGTTATTGGAAACTAAAATGTATTACTTCAAATGGCTATTTGAAATGGATCAGCCTCATTGTTTAAAAGGAATTAAATAAGCATTTGAAGAAAGATAGAGGGTAAAATGATAAAGTGAGAAAATGGGATCAGTAAAACAAGAGGCAAATACTGCGGATGTTGGAAATATGAAATAAAGACAGAAAGTGCTGGAAATACTCAGCAGGTCTGGCAGCATCTGTGGGGAGAACAATAGACTCGATGTTTCAGGCTGAGTATCTATCTTCAGAGCTCTGATACAGAGTCATCATCCTGTAAATTAACTCTGTTTCTCTCTCCAACGATGCTGGCAGACCTGCTGGATATTTCCAGCATTTTCTATTTTTTTTTTCAAATGGGATCAGTGTAT
This sequence comes from Carcharodon carcharias, assembly GCF_017639515.1. Taxonomy (NCBI): domain Eukaryota; kingdom Metazoa; phylum Chordata; class Chondrichthyes; order Lamniformes; family Lamnidae; genus Carcharodon; species Carcharodon carcharias. The sequence goes on from NC_054479.1 coordinate 136,208,941, forward strand.
AGCTCTGGTCTGAAGCCTGAAGCTAGCAGTAATCCAAGCTCAATGGACCAAAATGGGCATCTGACGTGGAACTAGTAATAGAACAAGAGAAATAGACTAAAATGGCTACCTCCCTCGATTAAATTTCAACAAATTTGATTACTGACCTGTGCTGTTCAGTTGTACCATCATTTGCAGTGATTTCCTGCTGAATGTGTCAACTCAAGTTAACAAAACAGAAAAAAGAAAACATGTTTACTTGATTTTGAAAAAGAAAAAAAATCACTGAGTGGAACAATAATGTTTGTTTTCCAAAAGGCTGGCAGCAAAATAAAATGAAACATTTAACTACTTAACCAGGTCTTATCATTCTTCTCATGGCTCGAAAATACAAGTAGAAATAGTTGTTTAGAATGTGAAGGGTTAATAGGTTTGTGAGACGTGTTACGGCATAAAAGCTTAAGATGTGCATGTTTTGAACTCTGCTGAGAGTAAAAAACCTACGATGCGATCGATATCTGAGCAACTGTATGGCTTGTTGTATCAGATACATGATCATTATCTGATTTTCATTTTGTACGACCAGTTTGTTTTAAGCTTCCACTGCTCTGCATTTTGCACTTGGTTTCAATTAATGCTGCAGTGAGTTTGTCAATGTTTACTCAAATGGTGTCTTAATGCTTTGTCTTCATTAAAAAGGGTGGGAATTAAGAGTAAACCACTTTGTTAAAAAAAAATTACAAAAAAAAATTGCTTGCGTTCAATAAGAAAAATTTAGTTGTTTCAAAATGGAGGCGCTTCATGAGACTGACCTTCTCCTTATCATTTTATCAAGCAACACCTTGTTTCAGAGATGAGATATGCTCTTCTTTTATACCCATTGGTCACAGTACCCTTGAGGTACAATAGAAAATCCTGCAGGCTTCAGGGCTGAGGTTATTGATAATGTCTATTAGCTGACACCATTTAAGATTATTTTAAAGGAAAACACAGAGAACAGCAGACATGGAATTGCTATCAGGCTCATGAAACTTGAATAAATGTAAGTCTAGGTATTACTATGTGACATGTTAAGTAACGATCATTAAACATATCCGAACAAAGGTGCTTTGCCTACTCATTTAATCATTTAATGAAAGCAGTAGTATCTCTTAAAATGAAGTCACATTGCACCAAGTGTGTTGACAGCACAATCATTTCTAGTCTACCTGATCACACATGATAATTTTAAGATGAGCTCAGAAACTGCTGCAAATACACATCAGGTCAGTCAGCCTTTGCAACAACAAATAGATTAATGTTTTGGATGAGACCCTTCAACAGTTCTGTTTGAGAGTTGACATCCAGGAATATTACCTTGTATTTCTCGTTTGCGCTATAACTGCTCTTCTGTGGTGTTGCCAGCATTTTCTGGATTTAATTCAAGTTTGCCAGCATTTACGGCTTTTCTTTTATCTCCATGTCATTAGACAGTAATGATATTTAGTGAATAAAGTTGCGAGGTAAAATAAACACAGCTCCAGGATTATATTATCACTGAAGTCATAAGTCACCTAGGGATAATTTAGCTCTACATCAGAGAGGTGTCACTGAGGGAATTCAGCTGAACAGCCACACTTGACTGAGTGCTTCGATTGTGATTTGTAACAAAATAAAGGTACGTTGATTAAATTGGTAGACATCACGTTATATAATCAGATATTTTAGATTGCAGATTACTCTGCCAAATCAGCTGGTCCTTTTGTTTTTATCTTGTTTTCTTTTCACGAGAGTGACTCAATATAAACTGTGAACTTAAAAGGTTTTCAAATGTGAATTGAGGTTTTTCAGTATTTTTGCTCTCTGCCCCTTCTCTCTGGCCTGTGTTGACATTCGTTAAAAATAATGAGGTTGCATCTGTTCTGCCTGAGCCTTTGTAATTATTTACTCCTGGTTTTTGTTCTATTTTTAACTGAACCACAGAGGTGGAATTGTCCCAGGTTTGCACTGAGTGCAGTGGTGGGTGGGAAAAAGGACATTTAAGCCGCCGGCCGCAATGGTGGCTTTTCGCTTCGGATCGTCCCATTCCCGGTGCACCTGCCTCATTAATAATGCATTCCCGGGAAACACACCAGATCATTGGCAGGGCGGTCTCTGATTTGCCCGTTCCACCACCACCTCGGGCCTTCAGTAGTCCGGGCACCATATTTGAAGGGCACCCCTGCAGAGGTAGTTCTCTCTCAGGGATCAGGAGCTGTGGCAAAGTCATGGCTGCCAAAGGGAGGCAACATGCTGCCTCCAAATTTGCCCCCCTTGGGTGCCTACTGGGAGCAGTGGAGGCCTGACATCCTGACATCCTCTACTCTGACTCTTGGCGAAGACCAGCAAGCAAGGTGGCAAACCCAGCGTGGGATGTAGCGGCAGCAGTGGTCAGTGCCAACGCCCTGCAAAAGCGGACAGCCAGCCAGTGCTGAAAGAGGATGAATGATCTTTGCCGTTCCACCAGAGTAAGTCACTCTTCTCATCACTCTCAACTCACACACTCGCAAACCCATCACACATCCACAGGGCCCTCATTCACTGCCAATTCAAGGGACATCACCATTCACTCTCCCACACACACCTTCATCTGCGCTGCGGACCATGTCCTAAACCCCTCATGACATCATTCACCACCTGCACACGCCACGTATCCTTCTCATCTGGCCTGGCAGATGCCCTCCTCACACTCTCTCCATTTGTCTTTATGCAGGACAAGCTGGCACACAACAAGAGGGGAGGGGAGTCACAGACTGGTGGAGAAATACCTGACATCAAGGTCCTCACAGACTTTGAAAACAGAGTCATCCAGTTGGCCGAAGATGATCTGGACTGTTCCTGTGCCGACGGTGAGGCTGAAGGTACTCAACCAAGTGAGGATCCAGCAGTGCTAACATCCACCAGACAACCATGCTATGAGTCAATTCCCCTGTTCCGCAGTCCCTTGCCATGCACTGATTATCTCTCCTTGCTTTGGCTGGCACATGCGGCCGATGGGGTCCACGAGCTAGGTCCTCGACTGAAGCCCCAAAGCCATCGCAGGAGAAGGATCTGATAAAACCCTAATTAAAGACCAGCCACAGCGCTCACCCACACCCTCCACCAATGCAGAGACACACACCTCAGTGCGACTTAGTTTTAAAGTAGCTTCAGGATCACAATCTAGGCAGCACATCGCACTGTCTGATCCACAGCAGGTGGCAACAGGGACTTCCCAGGTTGGAGGCCAGGAAGCTGCTGAGTTCGAGTCAGATGAGGAGCCTCTGAACTTGGTCACACCTCAGTTGCCAGGGCTGTCAAGGCAAGCTTGGGAACATCAGGAAGGGATGTCCGTTGCACTCCTCAGATTGCAAGGCATGATGGAGGAGTCTGCCCGCCTTCAGTCTGAGGTGATAGTGCCGGTATGCCAATGCACTGAGTTCAACAGTGGTCAGATGACAGATGCTATGGAGGTCTTGGTCAAGGACATCGGCCCTGCACTGCTGCGCGGGCTGAATTCCAACACTGACACCATAACTGGCCTCCAACATGAGAGGGGCGCTGGGCAGCTCGATCTCACTTCAGCTTCTCCTTCTCCTCATGGAGTCAGCCAAGGGCCCTCAGGCACCCATAGAGAGGAGGATCAGCAGGTGCACACCCCAGGGCCAGTCGCGCAGGTGACTCTGGGAGTGTCCGACCCAGCCCGACACCTTCTTCCTGTGACCCCAGCAGCTCCAGCTCCATAGGCCGAGGAGGGTGCCACTGCCACAGAGCAGGACCCTGAAAGCAGGCCGGGGTCCTCCAGGTCTCGGCCCTCCAGACCACATCTGCCAAGCCCATCACAGACAGGGTGTCACAGTCAGTAGGCTGCCTCCACCTCCACTGTGGATGTCGGGGGAGCACCAAGACATAGCGCCAGGGTTAAGAAGGTTAAGAAGATGCATTTGTACAGCCTGGGCATGGGTGTTAATCACTTGTACTTAATGTTAACTATTGTAAATAAACTCCCAAGAAAGTCTCCTTGCCTATGGCTCCTTGTTCTGATGAACAGTGTTCATGTCACTCAGATGTGAAACCTTGGCTCCTGCATAAGATAAAGGCAGGTGTCTCAATCCAGGGCCTCTTTCCTGTGCAGTGTGTAACCTTAAAACCAAAGTGATGGTCCAGCTTCACACTCACTGGACACATTAGTGATGCCTGCACCTCGATGGTGCTTGTCATTGCTGCCAGAATATTGTGGGCAGGAGTCACAGAGCTCCCTCTTCTCTCTGTGTGCTCTCAGCACTTTTGAGGTGGGGCTGGACCACCGTCTCGTCAGCACCTGTGACTGCAGAAGGGCTCCGGTGCTGAAGGCTGACAAAGGATCAGGTGCATGTCTCATGGCTGCGCCTCCATGATATGACCCTGATCACAGAGCCAGACAGGAGTCATTCATTCACAGGGGTAATGTGAAGATCTATGGAGTGTCCTCACTGTGTGTTGTCATTATCCTCTGGATACTTAGTGATTATTAGGGCCTCCACTGCGTCTCCATGATATGAGCCTGAGCACTGAGGGTATGTGAGCTGCCATCAGCCACACAGGAGTCAAACGTTCACAGATGCAAGGTGAGGGTGTCAGGACCGTCCTCGCTGCAATCTCGTCATCACCCTCCATGAATCTTGTGGCCAAGAGGGTCTCCCAAGCACACCTGCCTTGTCTGGACCGTGCAAAGGCCTCATTACCATAATCCCCACCTCCGAGGGCCTCACTATCATCATGTCCTTCGGTGCTCCCCTCATCAGAGGATACATACAGCTCCTCCATCTCCTCCTCAGCCAGGTCCTTCCGCTATTGCAGCACCAGGCTGTGTAGTGCGCAGCGAGCGACGATGATGCACGACGCTTTCTGGGGACTACATTGCAGGGATCCGCCGGACCTGTCGAGGCACCGGAACCTCATTTTTAAAAATGCCTATTGTTTGCTCCATCAAAGACTCAGTTGCGGCATGAGCCTCATTGTACCATCGCTCTGCTGCTAATGTGAGGCCGCCACATGGGTGCCAGCACCCACGTCCTCTGCGGGCAGCCCTTGTCCCTGAGGAGACAACCCTGCAGCCTCTGCGGACACTGGAAGATGTCAGGGATCTGAGGCCTGCTAAGGATGTAGAAGTCATGGGCGCTCCCTGGGAACCGAGCGCAGACCTGCAGGACGTGTTTGTGGTGGTCGCACAGCAGCTGAACGTTCAGTGAGTGGAAGCCCTTGCGGTTGGCGTAGTTGACTGCTTCTTGCCACAGAGATCTAAGTGCCACTTGAGACCACGCAATGGCACCCTGCACCTGTGGAATACCAGAGCTCCTGTTTTCTGGCTTTCATGATCCCGGCATTTAAGAGACCAGGTAAGGATGGCAGATTTCCTTCCCTAAAGGACATTAGTGAACCGGATGGGTTTTTACAACAACGGTTTCATGGTCATTCCGAACAGTCTCAGCTGCAGAAGGATGCTCGCTTTTGACAAGCTTTTCCGAGTGTCTGGCCGCTTCCCTCCCCTCACCCTCCACTCCCCCCCCAACACCCCCCCCCACCCCCCCACACCACCCCCCCCACCCCCCCCCCCCCCCCCAACCCCTTGGCATGAGTATTCCCTTCAGTCTGTTTGTGCTGCCTTTTGCCTGCCCCCCCTCCCCCACTCCCCCTGGTCTGATCTGCACTGAAAGCCAGCCAGAAAGAAAGGGGCTCGCCTGCTCCCCCTGGGAAAGCGCGACGCCTCTTCCGTGACCTCCCGCGGGCGATGCTCACGGGCGCTGCGCAGGATTGTGTGCACTCACTTCCGAGTTCCCCTTGAAGTTCAGGTCACCAGGCGTACGCGTTTTAAGTGCAGTCATGAAGCACGATGTTCTGCAGCCAGACCGACCTGGGCAGTAAATTTGACTTCAGGGGGATGATTCTGGTGAGCAGGGGCTTGTAATTAGATGCAAATGTATTAAAATGACATTCCCGACACAGCCCACCATTGACAGGAAGAGCGGACGATTGTAACCTAGTTTGAAACTAATTTTTGGCCTTCTTGCCATATTGTTTCTCCCCCTCCCGTCATGATGCCCAACGACAATGGGGCCGAAAATCTCAGCCCTAGACTCATGAAGGAAAGAGCTTATTGCTGGGCAGTGCTACATTTTTCCATTTCGAACACCATCCAGCATTCCAGGCCAGATAATGTATGGTTAGGTGCAAAGCGTAACCTCTTTTTGTTTGGTCTTAAAAGGGTGTTTTATCCCTAATCGCAGCCATGGACCTTTAGGGCCCTGCTCTTGCTCTTGCTTCTGAGTTGTAAGGTTTTGGGTTCATGTCTCACTCCAGGACTCATGAGGTGATGCACTTGGGCAGGACAAACAGGGCACGGGAATACATGATGAATGGTAGGACCCTGGGAAATACCGAGGATCAGAGGGACCTTGGTGTACATGTTCATCAGTCTCTTAAGGTAGCGGGGCAGGTAGATAAGGTGATTAAGAAGGCATATGGGATCCTTGCCTTTATTAGCCGGGGCATAGAATATAAGAGCAGGGAGGTTATGCTGGAACTGTATAAAATGCTGGTTAGGTCACAGCTAAAGTATTGCGTGCAGTTCTGGAATCCACATTATGGGAAGGATGTGATTGCATTAGAGAGAGTACAGAGGAGATTTACCAGGATGTTGCCTGGGCTGGAGAGTTTTAGTTATGAGGAGAGATTGGATAGACTGGGGTTATTTTTCCTGGAGCAGAGGAGATTGAGGGAGGACATGATTGAGATCTATAAAATTATAAGGGGCATAGATAGGGTAGACAGGAAGGAACTTTTCCCCTTGGTGGAGGGATCAATAACCAGGGGCATAGCTTTAAGGTAAGGGGCAGGAGGTTTAGAGGGGATGTGAGGAAGAATTTTTTCATCCAGAGGATGGTGAGAATCTGGAACTCACTGCCTGAAAGGGTGGTAAAGGCAGAAACCCTCATAACATTTTAGAAGTATTCGGATGTGCACTTGCGATGCCATGGCATACAAGGCAATGGGCCTAGTGCTGGAAAATGGGATTAGAATAGTTAGGTACTTGTTTGACCAGCGCAGACTCGATGGGCTGAAGGGCCTTTTTCTGTGCTGTAGACCTCTATGACTTTTTGACTTGAGCAAAAATTCAAGGTTGTCACTACAGTGCAGTGTGGGAGTGCTGCAGTGTTGGAGGTGCCATTGTCTGGATGAGACATTAAACTGAGACCCAGTCTGCCCTCTCGGGAGGTGCAAAAGATCCTATGGCATTGTTTTGAAGAAGTGCAGGGGACTTATCCCTGGGGTCCTGGCTAATACTTATCCCTCAATCGGCATAATTGAAACAGATTATCTGGTCTTTATCACATTGCTGTTTGTGGGAGCTTGCTGTGCATAAAATTGTCCACTGTGTTTCTTACATTACAACAGTGGCTACTTTTCAGAAGTGGGTCAGACAGTGATCATGAAAGGCTCTATATGAATGCATGTGTTTCCCTCTTTCTCAAATCCCATACTGCAAGGGTGCTAAAAGCAAAATAGGGCGGATGTTGGAAATCAGAAACCAAAACAGAAAATGCTGGAAAAACTCAGCAGGTCTGGCAGCACCTGTAGAGAGGCAAACACAGTTAACTTACCAGAGAAGATTCATACGATCTCGAAATGTTAACTATCTTTCTCTCTCCACAGATGCTGCCAGACCTGTTGAGTTTTACCGTTTTTGGTGCTGCACCAGTGCTATATTGTCCATTTTCGGCATTAGCCACACAACGGCCCCTCTGAGTACACTTGCCATCTGCCTAACAATGGCCAATTTTTGGGCTGTGGTAGCCTCACAGCAAGAAGATGGAGGATACATTCTTTGCAACATGCTGAATACAATTTAACCAAATGTGATATGTCTTAGTCAAAAGACGAGTGACTATTGTAACCCACTACACCACACAAATCACCGCACGTCTTTTTCCAATAGTCGACACAAATAATGGTTTCTGTTACACCAAACTAGGGTATCTGAAAACAGCAAGAGATTTATTTCCAGCAAAGTCATCATAGTGACGCATCTCAAGGGAACTTTCTTAATTCAAGTTCAACCAGCTTTTGATTTCCAAAGTGGATTTTTTTTTCACTGCGGCTCTTAGTGAAGCGAATAGAGAATAATGAGTTCAGTCGAACTGGGATTTCCTTCCGGTTAATTTTTCTTTGGACAACGGTCTAAGACAGGTGATATTGAATGAGCTGCCCATTGCACACCACACACATCTCCACTGAAGTGTCTAATGAAAGACTAATTCAACATCACGCTTTGTATCACTCTCAAAATACATATATCTCCCCTCGCAACATATTGAAAGAAATTAATTTTTTGATGGGCTTGGGGCAGGGGTGGGGTGTGGGGGGGGTGGGGGAGGTGCTGGGTTCTGACTGTCTTGAGGAGAATCAATGCCGTTAAGTGCCGTTAAGACCTTAGATCTCCTCAAAATGAACTGTTTTTTCCTATCTGCAAAACAACAACAAAGGTTTCATCGCATAGTATACGTTTCTGAAGTCATTACACACCTAGAGTGTACCTGGAATGCAGACACAGCCTGTGTTATGAAACAATATATTGGGCTTTTAACATTTATTGCATGAAAATAGATACTTGGACAAATATTTGCGTCATGTGAAAGACAAAGGGGTCATGGGGAGAGAGCATTGTTTTTTTTTTCCACTAACAAAGCGACCACAAAGACAAATTGGGCTGAATGGCCTCCTTCTGTGCTCTAAATTTCCATGGCTATCAGGAAATCTCAAATATCATTTTGCTATTTAGTAAATTATTATCAAATCCTAATTTGATCTTTCCATAAACCGGAATAATCTAATGAGTTCTGCTCGGTACAAATCTGGTTCTAAGCAACATTTATAACAGCCACCCTGATTCACAAACTATCATCTAAAAGTAAGTGTTAGCTCTCCTCCTTTTATCTGGCGAGAAAGTATATTGAGGAGTCGGTAAGTGGGATTGATCAATTACAAAGGCCAAGTTTGCTGTTCCTGAAATCCTCCACATTCTCTCAGAAGCACAAAAAGCATTGATGGAGGACATTGCATCCACTGAGCCTGTGTAATGCTCTGAACCAGCTGTCCACTTGGTCCCATTTCCCCAAGCTTTCCCCATGCTCTTGGATATTTTTGCTTTTTTCAAATACGTATCCACCTCCCTTGAAAAGCTACAGCATTCTGTTTCAAGATTTTAACATTAATCTTAAAAGCCCACATAAGAGGTAAGTGTGCAAAATCCAAGCACATGGGGCTTGGGTAATATGTTGGCGTGGATTGAGAGCTGGTTACCAGACAGGAAACAGAGAGTAGGAATAAATGGGTCTTCTTTGGAGTGGCAAGTGGTGACTAGTGGAGTACTGTGGGGATCAGTACTTGGGTCCCAGCTATTCACAATATATATCGATGATTTGGATGAAGGAACCAAATGTAATATTTCCAAGTTTGCTGACGACACAAAACTAGATGGGAATGTGAGTAGTGAACAGGATGTAAAGAGGCTTCAGGGCGATTTAGACAAGTTGAGTGAGTGGGCAAATACATGACAGATGCAATACAACGTGGATCAATGTGAAGTTATCCATTTCGGTAGGAAAAACGGAATGGCAGAGTATTATTTAAATGGTGATAGATTGGGAAATGTCGATGTACAAAGGGACCTGGCTGTCATTGTACACCAGTCACTGAAAGCAAGCCTGCAGGTGGAGCAGGCAGTTAGGAAGGCCTTCATTGCGAGAGCATTTGCATGCAGGAGCAAGGGTGTCGCCGACATGTAAACTGATGGGTGGCGATGTCGGGCTGTTAAAAAGTAATTGAAGTACTGAACTGAGCTGTCCATCCAACCTTAACGTTGGCGGTGGGGGGGGAGTGGGGGCAGACGAAGAGCCCAGGCGGCCTTCGCATTTTTCATGAAACCTCATCCACGGGCGAGATGAGGTTTCATGAAGAGTTTATTATTTAAAATAAAAATTTTTGAAATAAATAGTAGACACGTCCCAGCTCAAGTGACAGTTTTTCCCCCGCCTTTTTCCAAATTTCCAGAACTTAAACAAATCTCCCTGAGGCACGGAGCTGTCTCAGGGAGATCCCTGTGCTCTTTCGTACACATGCTTGAAAGAGCTCAGGAAACAACTCAGGGAATTCCCCCCACCCACATAAATTGGCGGCGTGGACCCGATTGGGGGAGCTGATCAGATTCGTGCCTGCCCCCGCACAACTCCCATAACGGCGGGGGGGGGGTGGATTTCTGGCCCCGGAGTATTGTGTGCCATTTTGGTCTCCTTACCTAAGAAAAGGTAGAGGGAGTGCAGCAAAGGTTCACCAGACTGATTCCTGGGATGGCGGGATTGTCTTGTGAGGAGAGATTGGGTAGACTTAGCCTGTATTCACCGGAGTTATAAAAATGAGACGGATCTCATTGAAAGGTATAAAATTCGGACAGGGAGGGAAAGACTGGATTCAGGGATGATGGTTCCTCTGGCTAGGGGGCCTGGGACAAGGGGTCACAGTCTCAGGGTACAGGGTATGAGGTGAGATGAGGAGAAATTTCTTCATTCAGAAGGTGATGAACCTGTGGAATTCTTTGCCACAGAGGTCTGTGGAGGCCAAATCACTGAATATATTTAAGGAGGAAATAGATAGATTTCTAGACTCTAAAGGCATCAAGGGACATGGGGAGAGAGCAGGGATATGACGATAGAGGATCTGTCATTATCATATTAAATGGCAAAGCAGGCTCGGAGCATTGAGTGGCCCACTCCTGCTCGTATTTTCCAGGTTCCTGATAAGGCATCCCATTTTCTAACAAGCTCCTGGGCAAAAGGATTTCTCCCAACATTGATTTCTCGGTAATGGTACTAAATTTGTGCCAGTCCAGATACTGGTTCGACGATCAGTGCAAATAGTTTCTCTGCTTTTTGCCTGTTATTATTTTGTAATTGTGGGCAGAATTTTCCGCTCGGCGTGTGGGCGTGCGCGCGATGCCCTCCCGCGGGCGATGATGTCAGAGGCGGGCGCCCCGATGTCATCGCGCACTCACGCGATATTTTGGTCGGCGGACGCGCGCGAGAGTTGGCAGTTGCTCCTGCCGATGATTACAAGGCCTATTAAGGCCATTAAAGCATCAGTTAGCAGGGATGGTTCGCTACCCGTCTAACCTTGCAGTTGGCGGACGAATCGGCCAGGCGGCCTTTGCATTTTTCAGGAAACCTCATCCAAGGGCGGGATGAGATTTCCATAATTCAATTTCTTAAAAAAAATCTGTGCACAGAATTTTTATGACTTTTATTTTATTATGGATGTTAAATTCTGTCTCTATTGATTTTTAATTCTTCAGCTCCCTGAGGCAGCTCTCTGCTTTCAGGGAACTTTCCTTCCAAGCTCTTCCATGCCCATGCTGACTTCAGCACTCACCCTCCTCCCGCCCTCACCCCGGCAGCGCTGAGCCTTTCAGCGTGCATTGCTGTTAATTGGCCGGCCGGCGTGAAATGGGGGTTGGGGGCTGATTACGGGTGGTGGCCCGAAGGAGTTTAGAAGGATGAGTGGGGATCTGATTAAAACTTACAGAGTACTGAAAGGCCTGAACAGAGTGGACATGGGGAAGATGTTTCCATTAGTAGGAGAGACTAGGACCCGAGGGCACAGCCTCAGAATAAAGGGAAGACCTTTTAGAACAGAGAGGAGGAGAAACTTCTTTAGCCAGAGAGTGGTGAATCTATGGAATTCATTGCCACAGAAGGCTGTGGAGGCCAGGTCATTGAGTGTATTTAAGACCGAGATAGATAGGTTCTTGATTGGTAAGGGGATCAAAGGTTACGGGGCGAATGAGGGAGAATGGGGTTGAGAAACTTATCAGCCATGATTGAATGGCGGAGCAGACTCGATGGGCCGAATGGCCTAATTTCTGCTCCTCTGTCTTATGGTCTTATGGCCACTCCTGGGCCAGCCAATTGAGGCCACCTGCCAGCCAACCTGAAAATTCTATCCCATATTTCCTCTTAGCCTTCCCTACTCTGTCAGAAGAAAGAGAGATTTCTCTAGTCTCTTCTCAATATTAAAGCCTCTCATCCCTGGTATCTTTCACCTTAGTAGGACTGGCAACCCTCCAGGATTGGCTTAGAGTCTCCCAGAATTGAAGATCAATCTCCAGGGCACCGCTAAACTGCAACCCCAGAGAAAAATCATCATGACATTAAAAAAAATATATATATATTTTAAATTTTCTTTGAAAAGCTCTCTTTACCAGGTATAAAAATGCTGAAAATGAGGGAAAAGGGCTCTTTGGCTGACAGTCAAACGTCATCCAATGAATCTTTCTGTTTTTCAGTTGGCGCAGGGAGGCATTGTGTCACGGATGTGTCGGCAGTGGTGTAGGGGCAAGTCATGAACCTCCAGGAATGTATTTAATCACAGTTGGCAACTCTATACCGTAGTGAATTTATTCCACAGCCTTGGCATTCTTCTTTGTTTTTATTCATTCACGGGATGTGGGCTTCGCTGGCTGGGCCAGAATTTTTTGCCCATCCCTAGTTGCCCTTGAGAAGGTGGTGGTGTGCTGCCTTCTTGAACCTCTGCAGCCCATGTGGTGTAGGTACACCCACAGTGCTGTTAGGGAGTTCCAGGATTTTGACCCAGCGACAGTGAAGGAACAGCAATATATTTCCAAGTCAGGATGGTGAGTGAGTTGGAGGGGAACTTCCAAGTGGTGGTGTCCCCGTGTGTCTGCTGCCCTTCTCCCTTTAGATGGTAGCGGCTGTGGGTTTGGAAGAAGCCTTGGTGAATTCCTGCAGTGCATCTTGTGGATGGTACACACTGCTGATACTGTGCATCGGTGATGGAGGGAGTGAATGTTTGTGGATGGGGTGCAAATCAAGCGGACTGCTTTGTCCTGGACGGTATCAAGCTTCTTCAGTGTTCTAACAGTAAAATATCAAATCTGGACACAATGGCCCGAAATTAGATCTTGCCCAAAATCAGGATGTGATTTAGATGCAGCACACACACCTTATGAGAATGCTGGTAGGGCCAGGGAAAATTGGTCAACCAGCCTCATTAATATAGCACTGATGCTCTGCAAGCATCGATCATGGCCCCACAGTGGCAGCTTATCTGCCATTTTACATCCGTTTTCCAGGGTTTCTGTGGGCACGTCCATGAAAACTGATGAGGGGAATCCCCATGGGAGACCCCTCCCATGCCCGCCACCACTACCCCCACTCCCCGACTACCACCACCATCTCTACATCATTCCAACCAGCACAGGCCCTTCCAGTCGTGTGATCATGGGTTCAAATTTAGAATTTTTTAACAACCCCTGCAGCCAAAAGAAAACAAAAAATAGTCTTAATAATTAATACATCTTTCACACTGAGTGTAAAAATGTTAAGAATTATGTGCGGTTTAATATTGCACCTCAGAATTCGAGCCAGCTCTCCTCAGCAACTGAGAAGCGTCAAAAGCTAGATACAACTGAACAACAATAGCAAATTGCATGAATCTAGTGCCTTTAGAGGAGGAAATTCATCCCAAAATGATTTAGAGAGGCCTGGTCAAAAAAATGGATGCTGGGCCTAAGAAGGGGGGCTGGGGTAGGTTTAAACAGCGCCCCAAAGCAGAGAAAAGGCAAAAGGGGACTAGGGATGGAATTCCAGGGCCTGTAGGCACAGGTGGTAAGAAGGGAGGGTGAGGGGCAGAGGGGCAAGAATGTGAGGAAGGAAGACTTTTGGGGGAATGGATGGTTGGAGGGTTGAAGGGAGTTGGTGCATTAAGATGGGACGAGGCCATGAAAAGACTTCAAGACGTGGATGAGAATTGTAAAGTTGAGGCAGACTGGGGAACCAGGAGCTAACGTAAGGTTCAGTGAGGAAAGGGGGAATAGTCAGGTGTAACTAGACGAGAGGTAGGATACTCTGCTGCTTGTATCCTATGAACACAACTGCGACCAGATGCCAGGTATAATTGAACAATATGTCAGAAGTGCTCAGGTACCATATCTCAGCTTATCATTTATTTACTGTGAACACATGTATTATTTAAAAATGGTGAATCTCCAAACAATGTGAAAGATTGATAGCTTTTAGTACTAAATAAAGCCACCACGATAAATGTGTGTTCATTATTAATTAATTCAATAAATAAATTTCAATCTGTGGCCTTAAAGGAAGAGGCCAAGAAAAGTATTACCTGGCAACAGGCAATTAAAGAAATCTCTGTAAAGAAGAAGGTTTATAACTAAGCCAAGTCTTGGATGAATAAAGAATGTTCTGTTTAGTTAGTTGGACAGGCCTCAGAAAGCACAGCTGAAAAGACAGGCCTTCAGCCTTTGGAACATTAAAACAAAAGATCGATCTGAGCTCCCACCTGCTCACTTTGTTCCTAAATATATACCTTCCATTGTTTAGATTGTTTATCTTCACAGGCCACAGAGGAACACGACAGTGGGAAGGAAAGACACCGAGCTTTTCCTGTCATTCTACAACTTGAAATGTTGCAATTTTTAGTCAGCTGGATTTGACACAGGGGCGTGAAAACCACGAATGGCTAACACCCGAGTCATGATGAAATTATCTTTCCCCCCAGTTTGCACAGAAAAGTTCTGGTGTCTTCCTCAGAAACCTTTTCATCCGTTCATCAGTTATTAAAACAAGGTGACTCGTCCTTGCCCTGTGAATGTCATGGTGCATTGCGGCACTTGTGAATCACTTACATAACCTTTTTCAAAAGGATATAAGAGGAAAATTGTCACGGATGTGTTACATTTGGTTGTTTTGCAGCTCCCTGCCAGACAAAAATGAAACACATGTACAACACCTATGATATCAGCAATCATTAATGAGCTTATGCAAGCGTCTTGGGCGGAGCAGGCACCTTTTGTGCCACAACTGTGACCATTTCTCTGCTTCAGTGAAATGGCTCGACCGGGTAAAGGGACAGCTCTGGGTTCAAGCCCAGACTGCGCCGATACCAACTTGGCCAGAAGGGGACTACAGTTCAGGCTGAAGTCAGGGGACTACAGTTCAGGCTGAAGTCAGGGGACTGTTTCCCACTTTCAATCAGTATCCAGTGATCTCTGCTGGAGAGCGAAAAAGGACAGTATAGGAATTACTTGTGATAGCTCCTGTAGTTGAATAGCCCATTGTTTGCAGTCACCATCTAGGCTGATTCAAGAAGAGTGCACGTTTGGGTATAAGAGAAAATTGGAGTTGGGGATGTATCAAAAGTTAAGATGTATAGGAAAATCAAAATTGTTACTGATAAGATACTTTGTAGGCTGTAGCTGTAAGGAGGCTGTGGTCTTAAAAAAATGTCATTATTAATGAACTTTCCAAATGCATCATTATTTCCAATATTATAGTCATTTTATCCAGTATTAGCATGCTCATTATACCAACACATGCTGTGTTCCTCCTATAGTGCAGAATGCAAAAGGCACAAACGCTTGCAATTGCCTGTTGCTATTGCCCTCACTGTCATTTGTGGCAGAGCCCAATCAACCATTCACTTCTGCAATTCAATCCAAGCAAAATGGAATCACCTCACAAAACCCACAAATCACACACAAAGTTTGGTCCGATTCTTAAAAAGCGCCATTGTCTTCCACTGTAGTTTGCAACAATTTTGCCTGTAATGTTAGGGATATAAATGTGGAATGTTCTATCCTTGGATCAGGCTATCTGGTTAAATGTTAGGTTTGTAACATATACTTTCTGCAATGGAACTGAATAGGAAGCGATTGAAGTTTGATGCAACTGAATTAAATGCAGAGGATTGGTGATGATTTACACTGTCAATTTGGCACTAAAATCTAAACTTCCTTTAGACAGGTGTACAGTTCTGTATGTTTTTAGTTGTGACCTGATAAATACATAAACAGCTTTACTATGGTATCATTTTTATCTGTACGTAAAATAAATTGATTAGCAAACTCTTCAATTACACAGTACATCCAAGAAATCTACATCACAAAATGATTCACTCCCATGTGTAAAGAAAACATCTAAAACTAAAACAGAGTGAATTAAGTCCTAACACTAATATATGGAGAAATTATATATTTTTTATTTTTGTTTAGGCTATGTGTTTATCCCTGTGATTTTTGTTGTGGTATATAGCATTAAAGTTTGATAAGGTTGATTCTCGAGCTGTGACATGCAAATACATATTTCAAAATCACAAAAGAAATTACATTTTTTATACGTTTTGAAAATGCAAGGCTCATCTATTTCCTGTTTATAATAAAAATAGAATACATACAAATCTGTTTTTGCTAACTTTTACCTCTGTTTCTTCTAAGCATTTGGTACTAAATTTGTCTTAGAATTCAAAGTGTGGAAGTTTTGTAAATTTAGTATCTGCGTAATGAGCAATTAAATATACATTGAAAATGATGCTAATCAATATTATTAGATAAACCTCAGATGGTGATTGGGCTGCATATGTACTTTCTTTTTAGACTCTCTATAATGCTATCGTCTTTTTTTAATACAGAATGTGCTGTTTGGCTTGAGTACTGCAATCATAAATGTGACTAGTGAACAACCTCTGAGTAAAACCAGCAACAAAGCTATATTGTAAAATATATAATCACTCAGCAGTTTGGCAACCATACGTGTGGAATAAACTTCATCACATTTTAATATGATTTATTTTGTAAAAGCCAGATTCATTTTACCATATTTATTCATTCTGCAATCACAGAATCTTTCAAAAGAGTTTCATTTAAATATGAGTCACTTCTACTTTTCCTTTTTTGAATCAAACTCTTTAGATTTGTGTAGGTAGAATTTGTATGTTGTGTTGTGTGTTACATGTTCTTTTCTGGTTAAGGCCATTTTCAATTTTTAACTCTAGCATTGACGAACTCCAGATTTATATATGGTACGATGTCTTTGTCTGTGTGCTGGGTTTAATTATTCTGGCATTCATTTTGTTCAGAAATTGTAATTTTGTTAAAGAAAAAAAGTCTTAGTTACTTATCTTAAACATCTCTGGCTTAACATATAAAGCACACGACAGAATATGGCAAATATATATCTCAAATCGCTGGCTGCGTACAAGTAGATAACATTTAATATGGAAAAAAAATTGTAACTAAATTATCAAAGACTCAAAAAATTCTTTTCAACGCACACCTGCTTTGGCATGAGATGAAATTATTATTTTTTTTAAATGATGACACTCATGAAGGAAGCAGCTG
The DNA here is from genome assembly GCF_017639515.1 of Carcharodon carcharias. Classification (NCBI taxonomy): domain Eukaryota; kingdom Metazoa; phylum Chordata; class Chondrichthyes; order Lamniformes; family Lamnidae; genus Carcharodon; species Carcharodon carcharias. The sequence continues at coordinate 136,226,159 of NC_054479.1, forward strand.
CTGCCATTTTGTTTGTCTCGAAGAATCAGCTGAACTCATCAACGTTCTAATCTGTGGAAATAAACATCAGCACTCACTCCCTGTACTGCTCATACACTATGGATAGAGAACATTACAACCGGGAAGAAGCCTGATAGCATTTAGGCATGCAACCTTTTTTGAAACTCAAAACAACTCCACATCTTAGAAATGCAGCGCATATGCTATTTTTGCAAAAGAACTTAAATAAAGCCAGAATCAACACCCTTCAAATGGCAGACTTTAAAAGAAAGCAATGCTTACTTTGCATAGAATTAAATCTTCTACTTAATTTAATAAAAAAATAACTGTTACCATCGATAAGATACTGAAGACAAAATCAAACCGGGATCCTTGAGATAGTCTTTCAACTAAATAGTGAAACTTTATTTGTAGTGTGGCACAGGCATACGATTGAAACACGATGGAAAATATTGTTTAAAGCACTTGAGTACAACTTAAAAACTGTTTTTGCTTAGTTCTGTCAAAATAAATATTTTACACAAGCATGGACCATTGTTAAATAATTTGATGGAGTCATTGAACATGAACATTAAATTAACTTCAAATTTTGTGTATCAGAAAAGAGTTAGCTTATTTTACTCGCCCAACTCATTCT